>NW_016690362.1:0-452159 GCF_001604755.1 Lepidothrix coronata
GAAAGCAATCCATTTTGAGGGGTTTGTTTCCCTGTGATATTTCAAATTGTCATGTCACCAATTCCTGACAAAAAGATAGCTGTTTACCTCCTTCAGAAACAGGAGGGTTTTTTTCCAGATTCCCTTTCTGAGGACTGGGTATGTTGCTAATCCTTATAAAACTCTCAGTTACTCCAGTAACTGACGTATTACAAAAACCACCATAATACAAAAACCCATAATCACCCGTGAGACAGAGCTAAGTGAGACGCTATCAATACTGAGCAAGGAGTTGTCAATTTTACTTGCAGAATTAGAAAAATTCTGATGTTTTGATACCAAGAAGGGATGTCTGCCTGAAGAATAACTGTTCTCACAACAGTTTAATTTCTTACACTGCACACTTGCGAAAATATTATTATACTTTCTGAAACAATAATATTTTTCAGTGCATTTGGTTCACCCAACACAAGCACTTCATCGAAGGGAAATGTAAGTTATTAGACTTATGTTTATATCTCTTTTTAACTATGTACGCTGAGACACTTCAGGCAAAAAAACCTCAAAACCAAAAATGACTAAAGCAAAACTAGTATATAGATATATATTAGTATAGGTATATAGAACAGAGAGAAAATACAGCCTCTTTTAAGGATGCAATAGTGAAGAAGAGTAAAATTATCTGATACAGTTTCTGTGATATAATGTTTTAGAAAGAATAATATTCTAAATTTATATAATTAAAAAGAATCTTCTGAAGCAGACAAAGAAGAAAGCTATATAATAAATAGTTTGTTAAAGCAACATTTTAAACTTTTTCTCATTTCTAGCATAGAATTTCTACAGAGTTAAAATGAAAGAAAAAAAACATTCACAGTTAAATTCAAAACCAGAAAACGTTAGACTGTTAAATAATTCTTTCTTTTGACACCAAACATAAGTAAAAACCATACTTTGAACCTAGCAAGTTAATGTTCAGATCAAAATTGCAAAAAATTGTTCTAGTGTGAAGCCATAAAGAAATGAAAAAAAAAAAAAAGAATTCTTGTTCCTAGCCATTTGTTAAGGTAGTGTTTCCCAAACAGAAGATAAAGTTAGTTGGAGAACAACTTAGTTGCCCCCATACTCAGTGAGTTTGCCTTGACAGAATCCATGGAAACATCTCCTAACACTCTCCTCAGCTTTGCTTTGTGATTCCCGATCTCGTTTTATCTATATTTTCTTTGAATTCTGGGATTAAAGAAATTCAAAATCGGATGCAACAGCATGACAGACTTGGTCATGTCAGCTTTTTCAGGGTGCCATCATCTGTTCGGACTGATGCTCTGAGTTTGATGGAAAACACAAGCCTTGATACTTTTAAAGATGCCCCCTCTACAAATGACCACTTTGGGTAGAGAAGGTGTGAGTTAAGAAGACCATGACATCCACAGCTTGATAACTTGTTAATGAGTGGTCATGAAGACAGTTTTCCAATCATCAACTCCCTGTATAATATTCAGTTGCTTTCAGGTTTCAGTTCAAATGCCTACCTCTATACACCCCACTCAACTGTTTCTCAGCTTCCTTCCATATATACAAACCAGGATTCAATATGTCAAAATTCAGACCTCAGCACTTGGAAGTTTGAGAGGAGCAATATAAATGAATTTACCTTCCTTCAGCAAGCAGAAAATCTGTTTCATGCTGAATAAGCTTGCCTTTCAAACCACCTGATTTAGCTGAACCCCCTTCCTGACCCACTCTGCATAAAATAAGTGGCATTTAGATCAGAGACAGCTCTGCACCTGCGCAATAGCAGCCCTGCACATTATGCTTGCAGGTGGTCAGTAAACGGCCCACCAGGCACAGCAGCTATTTGCATCTAGCCAGCATTTGTATATAATTTATCCACATGTATATGTAAGTAGATAAAAATCTGACTGTGCACAGGCAGAAATACTGGGAATAGTTCAAATGTCTTGTGGGAGCACTGATGTTAACACTGTCAACTGCCCCTGACAGGGTCCTGACAGAAGCCAGCACCTCTTCTCTCACTCCCCCAGCCATGGGGACATGAATCACAGTTGTGCTCGGCACTCATCACAAGAGCAGATTGTATGCAGGTGGCACAGCCTGCTACGAGAGCTGTATTTTTTGTCAGCCTACCCCTGCAATTCTTAGGCTCTGTATTTCATAGGATTCTTCTGAGCAAGAAGAAACAGCATAAAGGACAGTGTTTGGGATCTGAAATGTTTAGTCACTACTGTCCTCAGAAAATTATTGTGAACGTGACAAGCTGCTGAACACAAGCTGGCCACTGCAGGCTTCAGGCTTGTTATTTTTGTTATGGCAACCTCTCAAGAGAAGGCAAGGAGAAATACTCTCACATAAAGTGCTTCCTCCCATGACACCAGTTTCAGACGGTAAGAAATGGGGAAGGAGCTGTGAGTCAGGCACTAGCCAGCTACCACTGAAAACCTAAGCAGTGTGCATCTGGCACAGCCACCTTTGTCTTTCTGTAGTACCAGTGCTACCAGGTACTGCTGGTGATCAGCTGCAGTTCACAGATTAGAGGAGTCCTGGAGACAGCAGCCTACAGTGCCTGAGGCACTTGCAAGCAGCTGGGAAGAGCCATGAGGCTGCAGTACCCTCCAGCAGCCCCCGAGCCTGAGCTGCTCTGGCATTAGCCAGACTCTAGTGGGGCAGAGACTGATAAACAGAATTCAGGTTCAAGAGCCCTGCCCCAGCTTACAAAGTCAGCAATGTCTCCAGAGGAACAAAAGGTGACTTGCAGTAACTTGGATTATCTTCTTTCCCAAACTGAGGTCTGACATCACCAAAAGAGTCAGTCAGATCCCAGTTCCAAAGTGCACACACTGGGTGAGTATTCTCAAGTGATTTAACCCAGGCAAATTTACTCTACAAATTTGTTATAAAACAGCAGGAATGCCACCACTCTGGTGGCAGCTGGCAAAATTATGCAGCTGGCATAATTTGATTTCAGGAAACTAATCTTAGTTTTAAATGAAACCAAGTTTTGCAAATATTTCTTGTTTTAAGTATTTGCTGCCCTCACTATACTTCCCCTTCATTTCCCTCAGCAAGCTGGGTATCCTGTTCAGGTAGGAGGCTCTTCAAGTAAGTAAGGGCATTATGGGTTGCTGCACAATGTGAGGACATCTAAATAGAATTTCTCAAAAATCTTCAGTGTCCAAGCCTCTTGCTGTCACAGGTCTGTACCCCAACTGTACCCATCCCCCATTTCCAGTCTATCCACCACAGACAATAGAAAAAGCAATGAACACTCCTGTGCCATCCTGAAAAAATTAAGCTCTATCTACACTGATTGCACAGGCCCAACACAGTAATTAACAGAACATTTTCTAGAAAAAAGCAAATCTTCTGAGTCATACCTCAGTAACTTCTGGGGCTGGCACCTCACAAAAAACATACCTTACTATACCCATTTCCCTTCAAAGCTGGGGAAAAATACACATTAATTAAAAAATGTACAAGGAAGTGTTCAGCAAATAACTTACTAAACTGCTGTCATCCTCTTGTGTTACACCTGTTTAGTGGTCAGGTGTGGCTTCTGGGTTTGGAAGACTCAAGGAGAAAGGAAAATTTATGTTACACAATATCCATGGACATGAACCTAAATCACAGAACATGCTCAGTGAAATTTCCCTTTCATACATATTACCTGCTACTTATAGCAATAATTCTAACTATAAACCAAAATAATAGTCTCTAAAGGTTATTTCTTGCTTGTAGTTACAATCTCAAACAAAAGCCCAGAACTCTGCCTGGAAGATAACTAGAGCTGAGGGGACCAGTGAAGACACATTACTTCTGTGAACTTGTCAAAATGGGAGGCACAAGAGATTTTGCTTCTGTTCATGCTTCTTATTTAGGACTCTTGCTTTTTTATAGCTCTAGAATCAGTGATTATGTAGGAATAACAATTCAGACAAGACTTCTCTGAGCTAATCATTATAACACAAGTTTATCAAACTGCATTATTTAAAACATTCTTCTTTAAATGTGGCATCTGCTCTCCAAAAAGCTTTGCAGATAACAAGCTAGATGAATTATTTTCTCCCATTCACTTTCTCACTTGATATATTAAATTATAAAGCCTGAATTACAGTGTAAAGATAAAGAAGCAACTTGATAAAACATGGGAGGAATTTAAACAAACTCATTACACAAATTATTAGGCTTGCAGAGGCCAATCTTTTGTTTAAAGGAAAAGAGATTTATATTTAGTGAATGGCAAGGGCATGGAAGCAGAAAAGATTTGTTGTTACAGACAACATACACAGTTATGAGACAAACTGTAATTGTGCAAAAAGCTGCAATGAGAGCCTCAGTCTTCACCACCAGAGGTAGACCAATCCCACACTGAAGCTAAAAGCTTCTGAAGCCCAAAGCAGCATACATGGCCTCATCCTCCCTCCTGCCTCTCTGTCTGGGAGGCACCTGATCCCTGCTGTGTTTTTCCAGGGAAGCCAGTAGATCTTGCCATCACCTGAAAAGACTCTGAGACCACTGCTAGAACCATTTCTTTCCTTTATGCCCTCTAATTTATTTACATGCATACATACTCCTGTCGCCACGCAGCCAGCCATACACATGTGCACACTGCGGCAATTCCTGCTCTGACTGTGGGAGCCACCTTCATGCTCCTGGCATAAACAGGCTGAATTTATGAGCTAACTGGGAAAACAGGGACAGAAGACATCTGTGAACTGGGGGTATATGACAATGGTATTTATATTCATGTCCATCTAAAAGCCATCATTAATGTGTGACTCTGAGCATTGCTAGGTGTCAGACTTTCCCTTCCCCAGTGGACCTTCCCTTCATTCTTTCTCATGTCATGAGAAGAAGGGACAGAAATCACTCACCCACCAAGCCCACCAAATTTTACATTCATCTCAGAGCTGTCTTCAAACTTGTAATTTCTTGCAATCTCCTGCAATCAAACCATTCTTATTTATAACAGATGTTAATTATTGTTTCCTTATCATCAGGGTTACATGCAATCTGATTTGTGCATCTGTAAGCTTCATGGTGGTATCTGTTTCTTTGTTTTTTAGTGACTCATTTAAAGTGTTTCATTAAGCCTGAAACAAAAGAACTGAGGCAGGAGGTTTAAAGCATCACTGCAGGATTCCTTTGCTCTCTGACTACTGTTGATACTTGAAGAGGACAGAAAATCTTTGGGATGCTGCAGATGTAGTCAGACAGCCCAGCCTCTCCCACACAATGAATTTACAACTTCAAGTTGTAGCCTTTACAGTTTGACATCCCTTCAATCCCTTTACATAACAGAACTGCCATGTATGGTTCATGCCATACTCTTCAAAACAAAGTCATGTATTCCCACTTAATGTAACAGAATTATACTTCATTGTCTTCTGGCTGAGCAGGGCCACATGTTGTCTTGGCCAAAACCAATACTGAGGCAAGACAAGATTTGTTTGAAAGGAACAGCATGGCTTTGACATCTTATATCCTTCAAAAATCTAGATCATTTCATAGACACCATGTGCCAGGTATCCTTAAGCCATGGCTCTAGGGTTACCTATCCCAGATGCTTTAACTTCATATTCTATTAATAAAAGCTTTTCTAAAACTTTAATTTTTGGTTTCTACAAACCTCCATATTCTGTGCAAGTGCTTTTATTTGAGTACAGGTGCATAAAAAGATGACAGGAGATTCTCTCTGTTACTGAGTGACCTGTTATATATTAAATAACCTTTTCTTTTGGGGAAGGGGTGGACAAGGAGCCGTGCAAAGGGAAAGAGAGACATTTCTTTTGTCATTATTATTATTTTGCTTTCCAATCGCCTTCTTTTACAAAGTTCAATAAAACAATAATGAAAGAATAAACTGTTTATGAAATTGGAAAGCTTTAATTACTGTTTCTTTATGGGAAGCAAATGTGAAAACTCTTATCTGCTGTTTTGCAAACAACATTAAACTTGATCTCCTTTACAGATGCTTTTTACCAAGGTTTGTAAGTAGTATCAATAGCAATGCTGTTGATTTCTACTGGTAGGACAATGGAATGAGTCCTTCTGATGACCTAGCCTCAGTATCACCAACCTTGAGTCCTGAGCCAGGAGAGGCTGAAGCCAGCAATGGGCAATACAGCTGAAGAAATCAAAGTGCTTTATTAGTTTCCTGCCCCTATTAATTTTAAGTGAATAGAGGAATTTATGTTCCCACTATAGGCCAAGAGATGCAGTTCTGACAACATCAAGTGGTTTTTTTAATTAACGTGATTAAAATGCATTTTCTATCTAAAAAGAAATTGAATATTCAGAGTTTAATAACTGGAGGGAGAATGAATTTTCTGTCTAAAAAGAAACTGAATATTCAGAGTTTAATAACTAGAAGAAGAATGCATGTTCTAAAAGCCTTCCAGGAAAGCCTTGATGGCTTACTGAACCTATTTTCCTTAAAAAATACTTCCTTGCTCTTACTAGATTTGCTATACCATGATACAGAATCCATGCAGGTGGACTTCTCCCTCCCCCACCTCTATCCCATGCCTCTTCCTCAGACAGATGTCAGATTTCTGTGGAGCCATGAATTCCTGTACAATGTTGCTTGCAAGTGATGAAAAATCACTCTGGTGACCCTTATAAGGTATAAAATGTATTTAAATATTAAACATTGTCAAGGCTTTCCCATTTTCAGGACAACATATAAAAATACCTTTACTGTGAATTACCTGTATCTGAGATCACAGTTTAACACACACCCACCCACATCCCTCCCCCCTCCCCCCATTCATACAAGCACACACCACTGATGATTATTTTTCTCAAACACAAAAAAAAGCAAGGAGGGAAGCCGGGAGGTACTGTTACAACTGGCAGTAGCAACGTTGCAGCCTTCATGTAGGTAGTCACTGCTCAACCATTTTCTTGTTAGAAAAAGGAACATAATGACTAATAGCTGCTTTTTAAATACTTGTGAGGCAATTCAGCCACAACAATGGCAAATGCTGTACGTAGTGATGCAGCTCTTAGCATCCTTGCCATGGTAGTACCTGCCTTTTAATATTGTAGTATGGCACAGAGGAGTTAAGTGCTTTACCAGTCTTCACAGAGGGGTTCAGTGTCACAGATAAGAGTAAAGAACCAGGAACATTGGCTATACATGTAATCACTGAGAATTTCGTTTTTCCTTGCATCTCCACTGTGCTTTTATATTCAAAAGTCCTTTTATTTCACCACTATCAGCTACCCCAATAACAGTGATACCACTTAAATAACAAACGGTTAAAAAATATTCATTTTCCTTAATGAGACAATCCCTCTTACTCAAAGCAGTACACCCAAGCTAAGTAAACACACACTTACTGACTGCAACCAAATGCTGGCAAACGTCATGAACAGATACATTTTCTTCCAGATTCTTCTTATAAATACAAAAGCAGCTGTCACTTTTCTTGATCAGGTATGACTGCCTCCACCTCTGTGTGGTGCTGCATGGTGCACATGGAGATCCTGTTTTCATTGCCAGCACCAGATGAGGAGCTAGAGCAGGGCAGAAGGAATAACTGCCATATTTCCAGAGCATGTAGCGGGAGGTATGCTGAGGAATGGGTATTGTGCCACACCATTCTGGAAGCCAGTGTCTGTTTTAGAGGATTCTTTATCTTTTAAAAAGAGCAAAGAGAAGAGTTTTCACACTGCTCAAGCCTCTAAGCACAACTAATATGAAAGAGAGTGACAACAACTACAGTGAACAGTGTGGAAACAACAAAAAAAAGCCTTTCCTCCAAGCCCAGCTTATGTGCTTAGCCAAACCTCAGCAGCAGGGATGTAGTTCTCTCCCCTGGGGAGTCTCTGCACATGGGTAAAGAGCTTCCCACCAAAGTACTTCAGTGGCTGTAGAAATGAGAAACAGGAAGTTAATCTTGACTGGTAAATTGTAAGACTTTGCCTAGCTGAAGTCTGGCAAAGCCTAAGCTCTCCTTACACTTTCCCCACTGTAATAGGACCATATGAACCGAAGTGTTTGGGGGTTTTTTTAATTCCCCTTAATTTCATCTCAGCACATCTTTCCCTAACAAGCATTTTTCCTCTTTTGATCCCACTATGCCTTCATACTTGCAGAATCATTCTGTCTCTCGTATTCTTAGCTAAATGTAAGTTAAGCCTAAATGATACTCTGTGCTGCACAGCAGATACCCTGCAAGAGCAGTAGCTGCAAATTAAATAGAGTCATCATCCTCCAAGAAGTATATTCCTATGGGTCAATTTGGTTAAGTTTATGAAGGGCTTCATAAAAGACACAGACATGGGCTAAAAGGCATTCAAGAACCAGAATCGTAGTAGTGGTCCATCACAACCTGCTCAGAGCAAGCAAGCCAGGTAGGGATGAGGAACTGACAATTTATCTTTTTTTTTTTTTTTTTAAAGGAAAGTGTGTGAGGAAAATGTAGGATCTACCTCCCCAGTTAAGCAACTAACTCATCTGCCAACAGAATGCCATGCCCCACCTTCTCAGCCTGGACTGCGCTCTTCGTTGTCAAGATGAAGACCACATATTCCAAAAATTTCAACTGTAAACCAGCCAATTTTCACATGCCAATAAAAATATTTAGTAATAATAACAAGAGACAAATTGGCAGCTCTGGAACCCTTTATCTGTTCACAAAAAGGAACAACATTAATATAGACTTTTCTTGTTAAACACAGTCCCACTGCTAAATGTCTCAAAAAATAATGTACCAATGATGTCCACTGATGAGCAGATAAAATCCTCATCATTGACTAGGCAAGACTTATAGGCACTCAGCACCCCATGCTTTAAGATAATTCAAATATTTCTTATACTGTGGATTGTGCAAGCTGGTTGTACTTCAGACAGCAGAGTATGTACAGTTTATAACGTGGTAGTTCTATAAACAAATCAGTCTGCTGTAGAATAAATATTTGCAGAAGGTGGTGGAGACTAGTTTATTTTGTATGTTGCAGAAGACTGATTTAATAATTTCATTTAAAACCTTCTGCTTTTTATGGGATTACTTTTAAAAAAATGCTAATACTTACAAATAGCATCATTTTAGTTACCAAAGAAAATGAAACCAGGGAAAATAAGGGGGTGATTGGTGACAGACAACAAAAGGGCAAACCATACCTGACAAATTTGATGACCTATGACAGGGTTACAGCATTGGTGGATGAGGGAAGAGGGATTGACATCATCTACCTGGATTTGGGAAAGCATTTGACATGCTTGTCTCTAAACACAGATTCAACAGGTGGACCACTTGGTGGATAAAGAATTGGCTGGATGGTTGCACTCAAAGAGCTGTGGTCAATGATCCAGCACCCAGGTGGAGACCAGTGATGAGTGCCATTCCTCAGGGATTGGTATTGGGACTGGCACTAACATCTTTGTCAGCGACACGGACAGTGGGATTGAGTGCACCCTCAGCAAGTTGTCAGGAAGATGACACCAAACTGTGTGGTGCAGTCAACATGCTGAAGAGAAGGGATGCCATCCAGATGGACTTTGACAGGCTTGAAAGGTATGTCTCTGAGAACTTCATGAGTTCAACAGGGCCAAGATCAAGTTCCTGCAGCTGGGTCAGGGCAATCCCAAGCACTAATACAGATTGTTTGGAGAATGGATTGAGAGCAGCACTGAGGAGAAAGACTCGGGGATACCATTTGATACAAAGCTGGACACGACCCAGCAATGTGTGCTTTCAGCCCAGAAAGCCAGCTGTATCCTGCACGAGAAGCAGTGTGGCCAGCAGGTTGAGAAAGGGGAGACACCACCTGCAGTACTGTGTTCAGCTCTGGGGCCCCAACACAAGGACATAGACCTGCTGGAGTGAGTCCAAAGGAGGGCCACAAAGATGATGAGGGGACTGGAGCACCTCTCCTATGAAGACAGGCTGAGAGAGCTGGACAAGAGAAGGCTCTGGGAGACCTTATAAGATCCTTTCAGCACCTAAAGGGGGCCTATAGGAAAGATAAGGAAGGACTCTTTGTCAGGGAGTATAGCAAGAGGATGACGGGTAGTGGTTTTAAACTGCAATAGTGTAGGCTTAGATTATATATCGGGGAGAAACTCTTCACTGTGAGGGCGGTGAGACACTGAAACAGGTTGCCAGAGAAGCTGTGGATGCCCCATTCCTGGAAGTATCAAGGCTAGGTTGCATGGTGTAACACCCCAAGATCTTCTCACAAGCTCATTGAAGGGGTTTTACGTGAAAAATATACCAGGGTCCAAAAATCTGCATAATGGATTTATTAAAATGGCCTTCAGTTCTTTTATACCTTGAGGCCGCACACAGGAGAAATGCCACAACACTTCTCAGGGGGTCAAAATTACACACTTTTACTGGCAAACTTTGGAAAGTAAGGGAACTTGGCAAAAGTTTAAAACAAGCATTCAATCAACATAAAGCATTTCACAAAACATTGACTCAGCAAATTCCAACCCATGTAGGTTCAAGTTACCCAAATATCAAGAAAAGGAAATGAGGAGAAGAGGAAGAAGTAAAGAGAGAGAGAAAGAGAGAATTATAGCTACTGCCTTAAATCCAGCATAGATCCAGTTAGTAGAGATCCAAGAAATGGCAGGGCCATGAATCACACAGTGGCTGCCTGCTGTTGGTTTTATTTGCTCTGGACTCCTGTGGCCACACTCCCCCAAGTGGGGCTTCTGGTGTGCCAGCCATATGGGGCTGGGTAGGGGCTCCAGGACGTGTGGTGTGGGGCAGTGTTCCTGGTGTGCCAGCAACTAATAGCTGTACCAGTGGCTCTCAAGGAGGCGGGGTATGGGAGCAGAGCACCATTCCACCTTTGCGGAACCTGATCTGTCCCCTTCTGCCACACACAGATTCAAGCCCGTAATGACTTTTTTCAGTTCTTTACAGATGGCCTTTGAGCAACCTGGTCTAGTGGAAGGTGTTCCTGCCCATAACAGGAGAGTTGGAAGTAGATGATCTTTAAGGTCCCTTCTTTCTAACCCAAACCATACTATGATTCTATGGATTCTGTGATTCTCATCAATCAGACTTTTGGAATTGCTTTCTTTTTACCAGCCTTTTAAACAAATTTAAATATCAGTACAGTTGTTAGATAATAATGAGAACATATTTACCTTTCTATGGCATTTGAAATCCACAAGACTGTCTGCTGCAGCTGCGAACTGCATCCTAAACTCCTGAGGGAAAACATGCAGTGAAATGAAGTCCTGTCACCAGTTCATCTGGGTTCAATGGACTGAATTCAAACCATGAGCTATTTTGAGCAGGACTCTTTTATAACCCTTAATAATCATAGTTTGTCCACCAAAGTAGACTAGCTATATGAGACACAGACATTTAGGTTTCATCTTGATAGTAATTCTGAAAGCCAGGAGAGATGATACAATAAGTACTTGTGTAGTTGCAGATCATATGTCCTCAGGGCCTCGCGCTGGCAGAGGACGTCAGAGAATGGGTATTACTGTACTTGGACCTCTGGTGGCATGAGCAGTTGGACTGAAACAGTTCACAGGATTACAGATCATTCATGTCTACGTTATTTCTTTGAGTAGGAAGCATTTGTTTTAGTAAGGCAGATGAGCTTGTTCTGTAATTTGCCACACAGAAGAGGAAATCCCTAATTCATCAATTTCCAGTTTTTCACTTCCCTCACACCACAGGCTTCCTCATTAAAATGAAGGTGCAGAATCTCTGCTACAGGTGGGGAAGTTGCATGAGCTATTCTGCTTTTCAGTAAATCAAGGATATTGAATTGCCTAATTGTAGTGGTATTAACAATACAGTAGCAATTTCCACTTCCAGAGTACTTTACTGCTGCAGAAATCAAATCACTTCACAGAGATGTAGGTTACAGAATTCCTGCCTCTGTATGAGCCTGGGGAAAATTAGCATATTTCTAATCAAATGCTCTTGTGGTTTTTGGCTCACTTCCAGTCTAAAATTCAAAAAACTGTAGCTCTCAGTTACAACTTCTGTGAGGATACCTTAATTTTGCTTTTCTGAGCAAAATTAAGCAAAAGGGATCTGAGCAAAAGGGGTCTTTGTTTCTTCATTTTATGCAAGGGAATACAGTGTATTAGTGAAATAAGAATTATCTAGTAATCCCCTGGTCAAGTGTGGTAATGAGCTCAGGCATCTCCGATACCCCACCTATATTGCATATGAGCAACATTTAGAGTAAGTCACAAACTGGCATAATAAAGATGACCTATTGGCTCATGAGAAGGAGGACACGAGCGGCAAGAACAACACTCATACCAGTTCCTTGCTTAAGGCAAACAACATAGTGAAACAATAAGATAGCAAGAGAATTTGTGGGTCTGTTTTAATGACTGTGTTCAAAAGATGGGATATCTGTTCAAAGTCAGTGCAATTACAGTGCTGAAAACTGATGCAGGGGAAACATGCATTAGGCTCTATGCCTTTATTTTTCATTCTTTTGTCAAAACGTTTCCTTGGTTGGTAGCAGCAACAACAACAAAAAGGAGTAGGAGTTTTCTTATTTGGGAGGAAAATTTGGGAGTCAGAGAAGGAAGGTGAATGAGTTTGAAGAATTTCACATCAGCTCTTGGTATAATCTGTGCATTTTGATTGACAAGTATGCAGCATTATTATTATTATTATGCAGCAGGCAGAAGGAATCAGTCCACTGGAAGATGTGCTACCACTTTTTGTACTGCTTGGGGTTTGTGTTTTGGGGTTTTTTTAAGTGTGAATGTCAAAAACAGAGTGAAATGAGTATGAAATGAATGGAGGAACTTTGGAGGAACTTTCTTATTTAGTTAACTTTTTGGTTTTGTTCTCAGATTAGCCCACCTCTAGTTTTATCCAGATGTGATTTAAAAACGTCTTAGCTTCATTAATATTTTTGAATCTTTTTCTGTTTCTTTTCCATACAGTGAGAGAATTTTTTTCTTGATGTAGCTCCAAGCTTGGAGGGGGGTGAAGCAGATACAGATGCTTCAGTAGTTTTTAAATTAATCAACACCTGAAGAGATGGAAATGTCAAAGATAACCAACAGGTGTGAGTTCCGTCAGTGGAGAGGACACTGTGATCACCATTGGTGTATAAGCTCTTGGGCTGCAGAACCAACTGTGATGAGGAAGGTAGACTTTTGCTTTTGAACACTGTGAAGCCATCCCCTGACTAAGCATTTAGATACCTTATTTGTGTAAGACTGTTGGGTTCTTCAGTGAAACAGTTTATAGCTGAGGCCACTGGAAACGGGGCTGGGAGTAGAGAGCCACTTGGATGGCATTCCCTTTGCTAATTGAAATTACAAACTCTAGTGCTTCACTGTTCATTACTATCATCTGCCAAGAGTGTGGCTGTTTATCGGTGTATTCCGGGCTCTTTTTCATTCTCTTTTAAAAAATTATATTGCTTTTGTTCTCACATCCTCCATTTGGCTAGAATAAAATCTACTCAGCAGTACGTCAGACCATCCCAGGTCTTTCCCAGACCACTTTTATGGTGATAGGTTGATGTGAAAAGAAGTACTGGTCTGCTGTGGAAGCTGTTTTTAATGTATGCCCTAAGCCACTCTAATCAGATACGCTGTGACTTTTTGTACTGTACACAGTGCTGCAGGACATGAAAAGCAAAGCTTCTGTATACAGTCACGCAATAGTTCAGAATTGTAGAGGCTAAAAATTAGACAAATCCACTAAGCCATCTTACTAAGTCCCCTCAAGCCCATCTGTTTGTTCCCTGCAGTCTTGTTTGCCTCTGCTTTCTGTCTCATCCTGAAAGAATCACATGATGGACCTCTGCTGCTCCCCTTGGGAGGCAGCAGCAGAGCCCAGGGCATCTTGCCATTAGAGCACTTTGGATGATACCTTTGGAGAACTGTGCAGTCTTCTTAGCTACTGGGCTGCTCCTTCGAGGTGAGCACTGCCCGCTGATTTCCAGGTGCTGGAACGTGCTGACCCACCAGATTAGACTTCCTTGTTTAAAATAGGCTAGGAAGGAATTGGTTCAAAATAGGGGTGTTATATATTCAGTGTGCTTTATATGTTTCAGAATACTGTAATTGGCATCTTTAAATTTTCTTTATACAATTAGTATTCTGTTGCACTTGCCATTATCACTCAAACGAATCAGAATTTTAATTTCATCCTTTCCATCAATATGTGTAAAGAACAGGGGATTCTGAAGAACCTCTGCCAAAGTAGCTCTTTGAACAGGTATGACTGTGGTGTTCAAACATGCACACTTTCTCCAGGCACATGCTTAAAACCAGACACTGGAAAGCTTATTGTAATGTCAAAGGAGTGGAAACCAAGGGAGAACAGCTTTCTTCTGTTTTCATGTTCCTTTATTCTTTCATGGACATAATTACCACTGAGTTGTAAAACAGCTGTTTTCCCCTTTTGAGGATTTGTTGGAAGAGAAGTGTTTTATAATGATAAGGCAGAATTATTTTCCTTATTTTGTAATTGGCAGCAGTAGTGTGCATGTAAGTGACTTGTCAGTGGGACAAGTAGGAAAAAAACCCATTACATTTAATTATTATTAATAATAACTGGAATAAAAGTTATGACAGCCTTTAAATATCCTAATTAACAATGTGGCTTGACTTTACCGAGAACTTTGCACAAACTGTGAGTTAGAGACTTGGTTGATTCAAAAGGGAAAGCATCTGAAAGTTAGGGAGATGTAAAACACCCAAGCAAAGAAATATGGTAAGAAAGCAGTACAACTCTGTTGTGGGGTAGGTAACAGGGGTGAGGACTGTAGGAGTAGAAAAAAAAAAATGGAAAATCAGAATAGTGTGGCATCTGCTTGAAATTTGTGCTTGAGAACTGCTGAGGAGAGCAGCAGTGGATGAGGAGCCTGTTGTGCTAAGCACAGCATAAACACAGAGCAAAAGCTAGTCCTTGACCCAAGCGGCAGTGCATGGAAATGTGGCCATTGATGCTGTTCTCCTCCATTTAGTCTCTGCAGGGAGCATCTCCCTGTTTATACTTTCTTGTTACTACTCCACAGAAGAGAAGGTAGCAGTCCAGTGACAGTAATGACAGAATCACAGAATGGCTGGGATTGCAAGAGACCTCTAGAGATCATCTAGTCCAATCTCTGCTCAGCTTCTTCACCTACAGCAGGTCACACAGGATCATGTCCAAGGTGGGTTTTGAGTACCTTCAGAGAGGAAGACTCCACAGTCTCTCTGGGCAGTATGTTCAAGTCCAATGTCAGCTTCAAAGCAGAGAAGTTTTCCCCCATGTTCAGATGGAACGTTCCTGTGTTTCAGTTTGTGCCTATTGCCCCCCTTGCTGGACATCACTCAAAAGAGCCTGGCCCCATGCGCTTGACACCTGCCCAAAAGATATGTATATATTGGTAAGATGCTCTCTCAGTCTTCTCAAGGCTGAATAGGCCCAGCTCCCTCACCCTTTCCTTGTAAGAGAGATGCTCCAGTCCCCTAATCATCTTCATAGCCCTCCAATGGATCCTCTCCAGTCCTTCCTTTTCTCTGTTGTACTGGGGAGTCCAGAACTGGACACAGCACTCAGGTGAGCCCTCATTAGAGCTGAGTAAGAGGGGCAGGATCACCTTCACTGATCTTATGGCCAATAGCTTAGGCATTTCTAACATGAACAGCACTCGCTAGAAAATGGCAAGTAAATGCATATAAATGTACCCAATTATACAGATAAGTATTTAATGAAATGAGGAGTCCATGATCTTACTTTTGAAGTCCCACCTTGTTTAATCCCCACCATTTAACTGATGTTTTGTCTAAACATTGAAATAAGCATGGGATTTACCTGTTATAAACAGAACTTTAATCTGAGCCATGCCATCTTCCAACTGCTTGTAAAACAACTACATGCATGGATCATCAACAACTGCTCACCTTGAGCCCCACATCACTGGAAGGCAGTTCATTCTTTTTGCCTTCATGCAGGAGAACAACTACTCAGATAAATGTAAAAATGCATCACCTCCACTTTTATTTACATCTCAGAATTAAGAACTAGTAAATGGAGCAACACAAGACATGTCCCACTGTTAATGCTTCAGATCAGTGAGCATCAGATATAAGTTGAAATACAGCCATTTGATTCTTCATAAAGGGGTGATCAGCTCTTCCAGCAACTGTTGGTATCATTAAGAGAACCTTTTCTGCTTGCTAACTACTGCGTAGCTGGATATGCTAAATAAACACTGACACTATGACAGACTTCACTGTGTAACACTAGTAAATGCATGAATTTACATCTGTATTTAAACTTGAAACTGAAACATTGCTATTTACCAGGAAAATAAAAAGCCCAAATGCAATGATAATTCCCTAGACTTAGCAAAAGCAAATAGGGGCAGATGGAGGAAAGGGGACATTTTGACACTGGCTCTAAACCACGCGAAAAAAAAATTGGATAAGTAGTGATTTTAAGCAAGACCACTGCATTAAAGGACACATGCTGAGCAAGTGATGGATTTTACTGCTAAAAGGATTGGAGGCTCTTAATGGATTGTTAAAATGCTATTACAAAAATGGTTTAAAGGTCCACACTGTAGAAACGTATGGGGGGCATTACTTCCTACATGCCAGTGTATCTCAAGGGTGTGCATATATGTGCATAGAGTACTTCATTATGGTGGTGGTTTGCTGTGATGGACACAGAATGTATGTCCACTACAAAGCAGCAAAAGCTGATTCAGTACCTTGTGTAAAATAAGCTGGTGCTCTCAGATGTCTTTACAGTCATACCTACATGGATGTGACTTTAAATAAACAAGTTTGATTTCAGAATGGGATCGCACACTACAAAACTGCCCAAATCTAATATCCTGCCTTGCGTGGCGCAATGAAGCTTTCCAATGTTAACAGTCCACTTTCTTTTCCATCTTCAATCTCTACAGTAAAATGCTGACAGGCCTTGCTGGTGGGCCTTCCTGATAATCTTTCAGAACAGAAAAGAATAGATAGATGTATAAAATTCAAAGATAAGAAACCTCTAGGGGGAAAAAAAAGGTGCATTTACTACCTGTGTGATTGAGAGAAGCTCAATCAAACTCAGTGCTAGGCATCTAGTCTCAGCTGCCAGCCTGTTTTGCCAGAGGGGTTGGTCACAAATGCCAGATGCAAGACATCAGACTTCTTTTGTGGATACAAACTATTTTTAGTAGCACTTTAAAGTTCATGAACAGTGATATGATTCTGAATCCATCTCCATGTTTGGTACACTGACTGCCAGTCTCTGCAGAGTGGTGAAATATGGAGTGGTCTAAACATGCTGACATCTCCTCTGCCACCTCTTGAAGTGATTCACAGTCAAGTAACAAAGGGCTTGGAGAAAGCTGGTATCAGTCTGGTGGTATTGTCAGCAAAACTGTGAATTAATTTCCCCATGAAACTCCTCAGACCTCGTACTACTCAAAACTGATTTTTTTCTCCTAACACCAAGTTTTATTCCAGTTTCAGTCTTTTTCTCAGTCTTATCATTAGAAGTCTTCAGTTCCAAAAGGAGATTCCCCCACTGGCTGTGCTACTAGTAAGTCAGGACAGGATACTGGCTTTTTTCAGATCTTATCACATGTGTTACAATTATCATGGAGGTATGAAATCTACATAGTTATGCAAATGACTCTGTCCGGAGAGGGTTATTTTCAGAGTTAATTGTTCCTGAAGAAGCAATGCTCATGTGGTAGTACGGCCTATGCATCACCCTATATCTGCCTGTCTGTCTATCTATGTCCCAGACCTCTTACTCTTCAATCAGTTGGCCAGTTTCAATCCAGTTAAGCAGATTGGTAAAAGTCCAAAAATTACAGATGTGTTTGGAAAATACAAGTGGCCAGGTGCAAGAGTTTGGAAACCACAGTAGTGACACCCTGAGGGAAAGGCAAGGAAGGGAATGCAAAACTCAGCATCACTGGGCAATTACCATTTTGTGGGGTTTGCCTCACATAACTATTTCTTAGTCATCCTCCTTAAGAAGGATCAACATTTCAAATAAAACAGCAAAATCAAACCACAACCATATATTGCAGGTATTCAACCCAAGTAATGATAACTGATGCTCCTTTTCCTTTTTCCCTACCACAGTAAGGTGATGATTTTCTACTACTCACATAGTATTCACCTTTTTCCGAGCCTTGACAGCTCCATCTCATCAAAGACACAGTAATTATATAAATTTACTCAATAATAAAAGTAGATCACACCTGTGCAACGGAAGACCTCTGAAAGCCAACACCTTGAAAAAAATCAGGAAAATATTCTAGCAACAGAAACCTGTAATGTCAATTACAATACAAGTAAACTTTGCTGCTTCATTTCCTTCTGTCCTAAATGTGTCTCCTCCTAGAGCTAGAAACACCCATGTTCCCAGTGAAGCTCCTCAAATTATCAGTGCTCCTCAAGTGGCGTAAACAACTTGGTGCACTGCATATGGGCCAGGGAGGTCCCTGTGGGTTGCACAGGGAACCCTGGATATCTTCCCAAATGGTGGGGAGAAGTGTGAAATGTGTTTCCATCTTATGTCCAACACCAAGCAAGGCGCAAAAACATCCTATGCACCAGAATTCCTGCCAGCCACCATCTGCTGCACAAACACAACTCTGATCCCAAGGCTAGGCATATAACAATCACATATTGAGTCACACCAGCACTCTGTGGTCCACAGAAGTTTTCTGACTTGGTTCATCACCACAGTCTTTAAAGGAAGGAGCTGAAATGCCCCATAATGGAGTTCTACACACAGAAGCAGCTCAAAACAAACAGAGATGGAGAGTTCACTGCATGCTTAGTTAATAGCCTGCTGTAGGAAATGAAAAGGAGACCTGCTTTTCCTACTGTACAGCCTACCTATGAGACTACAATAAAAAAAATTCTGGCAGTGTAAACTTCCTCTCTTATTTTATGAATCTTTAAATGAGCATATATATGTATGCATTTATGTATGCGCTTACATGTGTATTCATATATGGGTATAAATATATAAATACAGACACACACAAATATTTTTATCTCAGTGAGGTTGGAATATTGTTCTAAAATATTTATGATAGAAAGATCTCTGGTTGTTAATCATCCAATTCTGCTGAGAGGCAAGTGGTTTTTTTCAGTTATTTGTGCAATTTCACTTATGTCATGTCCTGTACCTTATCCTGTTAGAAGAGAGAGTGAAAGCAGAGACCTGCAATGGTCCCAGGACTCTCTTCCTCAGACTGCCAACTTTTTAGCACTTTTGAGAAACATTTTGCTGATACAAGCTTAAATGAAATGTGTCTGAAATGAGAGTCCCTTAAGGATTCATATGGCTTCTCAAAAGGATCCGTACTGGGAAACAGAAATATGTGCTGATCTGCCTGCAGAAAGGAAGATAAATACTTTGTGAGACACTACGGAAAGCAGTAAGGCTTCACTTCATTGTCAGGGCAAAATGGATGGCAACAACTTCATTAACATCTTATTCATGCAAAGCATCCAGCAGCATGTGCAGGACACGGTATGTAATGCTGACCTCATTTTCAGATCCGTGTTATGAAAAAATATCTTCTTATGTATCTTCACTATGATACAAACTGTTAGCAGACTTGCAGTGAAATTTTGCTGCTATCTCAAAGCATGCCACAGTGGCTCTTCTATCTGTCAAAGGACATTTAGGTTTACTAATTGTTTTTCAAAAGGCCAGTGTGCTCCCGAACAAAACTGCTAATGGTAAGGAACACAATCACGCACTACTTTCATCATGATCATCTCACTGAAGTTACCATTTCACTAATTTTATTCACCAAATATGAAACACAAGCAGTTTACACAGCTATGCAACTTCGATTTTGCGTAAGGAGAAGGGTCCACCTGTTTCAATCAGCAACAACCTGTAGATGTTGTGGATTTCTAAGCTGCCATGTTTGCAATTATCATTTGCTTATATTAAGGGAACTGCTTTGAGTACAAGCTTTCAGCTTTGAGGAGATTTCTGAAGGAAGACAAATTATTTAAAGGTATGAGAGGGACCACCTGGCAAGGACAGATTAAAAATTAACATGAGGAGTTTGACCTAACATGTCCCCAGTAATAAGGGTCACATAATGGACCAACTCTTAGGATGAAAGTGGTTCATAAATGTGGAACTGAAAACACCAAAATAGAATTGAAGCAAGGGAAGTATCAGAAAAATTTAGGAAATATTCCTAATAGCAGAGTCTGTTAGCTCCAAAATACGTTTCAACCAGCTGCTTGATAAATGGGGTTTTCAGGTGACAAGGACATGGCTCATGGGCCAGGCACAAAGAGTTACAGTAAATGGAGTTACATCAAGTTGACTCCCTCAAAGGCAGAGAAACCCTGCAGAGAGATCTCGACAAATTGGAGGGCTGGGAAATCACCAAGCTGTGTCACGGGAAGTTTATGCTGTATATTAGGAAAAGGTCCTTCACCCAGAGGGTGGTTGAGCAGTGGAACAGGCTCCCCAAGGAAGTGGTCACAGCACCAGCCTGTGAGAGTTCAAGAAGCATTTGGACAATGCTCTCAGGTACATGGTGTGATTCTTCGGGTTGTCGTGCAGAACCAGGACTGAGATTCGATGCTCCTTCCAACTCAGGATATTTTATAATTCTATGGGTTTTTTCCCCTTTCTCTGCTTTAAACTGAAAGGTCAGAAGCCCACCTCCACTCCAAATTCTCTCCTAAAAATTCTTACTAAAAGGTTAACTCCAGCTACTGTTAAAATCTGTTTCATAGCAACTTCCCTTACCTGACTTTTTGAAGTCATTACAGCCCAAATCACCATGACCTGCCAACCAAACAGTACAAATCAGAGAAGTTGTGATGTGTAAACTACTGCCAGTGTTAAAAGTCAGTCCTCAGGTCCTGCTTTACAAAGCTGATGTAGAATGCAACTGATACACAGTTTTACTGAAATTGAAGTTTTGAGCTGTAATATCAGTTATAAAGAAATTTTTCAGTTCATGAAAAATGAACTGAAACATCTTTACCTAAGCAGACAATCTTTCAATTTACTTTGAAGAACTTCATAGGACAGGAAAGTTCAGTTTGGAAAAGACCTTAGGAAGTCTCAAGCATGATCTTATCCTCAAGCCAGACTTGGCTGTGAGGTGAGATCAGGTTACTTAGAGATGGTGGATCAGGAGTACCTGTATGTTCAGTCACCAAACACATACTTAACTCTACATGGTAGTTTTAAATTGCCATTTTTTAATGACTGTAGTTCCTTGATGAGTTGTTGTTTTTTTTTTTTCTCCACCAAATACTAGAGCACAGATGCTGTGCCAAGATGAGTGAGTCCATCATGCAACAGGAATTAACACTTGGGCTGGGGACAAGGACTTCAACCATTTCCCATTACAGTGGGTTTAACATTCCCATCTTGTTCCACATTTCAGACAGCCCATAAAGTAAAACTTTACCCCAAACACTTGATCAGTTACAGTTGCTGATTTCGTACTCCACAGTTCAGGCAAAAGTAATCCAGAATGACTTTACCAGGTATTGCTCTTATAACATAATTTCATAGAAAAATGTTTAGAACCCACTTGGAACTTAACACCCAACCAAGCTTGGGTGTATTACTGAATATATCAGCATTTAAATGATCCAACAGTTCAGAGAAAGGCCTTTTACAGCAGTGAATATTATCATTGCCCAAAACTGAGCAGCAGCATATGCTCTCAAACATCAGACTGGTACCAGTTGTGGTCTGCTGAAATAGTATCTCCATGTTAGGCATCACTATCACTCAAAGACAAGACACAGGGCATTAGTTAATCTGGTTTCTAGTCTTCTGCACATATTGTTCAGGAGTAAAATGTGTCCTGAATGGCATCTGTTTCCTCTCTTTCTGGGTAACGTCAGGAGCAAGGGTCTATTTCCATGGATGGACACATGGAAACAAATGAGCCCACAGATTACTCCCTCTGACAGCACTTCTAAAGTTCTAGTTCAAGCCAACAACATTTTCTTCCCCCGAGAGAGCACGTGTTGGCATCTACTACATTTATGACTTCAGCAGGTCATGGTGGGGTAACACCAGGCCTTTCCATTAGAAAACAGAAGGCATAAATGTGTTGTTGGAGTTGCTTGCTACACCAGTAGCACCAGGTATTTGTCCCAGTAATAGCTAAGAAGGGGCTGGGAGGGCAAGAACTGACTTCTTACAGCACAGCTAAAAAAAAAAAAACAAACAAGGCACAGAGTAATAATTCATTATTAACCTCTTAGGTAAAATGCACTCCGTATCTTGTTTCTCACTATTGACTCTGCAGTTACATGTTTAGCAAACTCATAATAAAGCCTACAGTTTCAGAGGTACAAAAGTTGGCCACAAACAAAAGCTTCCCAGCCCAATTTTTGTAGACAGGTCATTAACTTGGTAACAAGTTAAAAATATTTTCTTTTTAGATTTGACCATATTTTTGCAAAATGCATGAATGTCATGAGTTCTTTTGTTCTGCATATCATAAAAGCATGTATAAAAGCCTTTTTTTAATGCTTATAATTGGTTCTTGTCAGCCATTACTCTGTAACATGGTGAGCGCTCCTGGGAGGACAGGGGGTGTGAAATCAATCAGGATTCTTCACAGTGCTGGCAGTGAAAATTCCTGCCATCTCTATGAAATCCTCAGGCTTTTCGTTTTCTTTGTTGTGTCTTTCAGAAATCATTACAAACTTTGCAAAGGCAAAGAACTGAAACACACAGAGCTTACATCTAGCAGAGTGGGGCTGAAGAAGGAAGAAGCGTGCTCTCCACATCAGTGCAAAGGCCATACACTTCAGACTGTTTATTGTTGTAATGATCTGGTTTTATTTTTAAAATCTTTCATTAGATTATTCATATCCTTTAAGCCACCGTTTTCCCTACAGTATTATAAACTGAGGTACTGCTTACATGTCAGTGGTGAACTGCATATTGTGCCTTTGGCAGGAACTGTACTTCATAATTTTTCCTCAAGAAATGAGTGATAAAACACTGCTTTATTGAATAACATAAAAATGCAGTTTATTACCAGTCTTGCTGCCTGCAATTATTCCTGTTGGTAGTGTAATGGTAATTTATAGACCAGCGCTGCCAGTTATAGGCCAGATCACTGGCCCACTAATAAGCCAAATATCAGAAAGTTCACAGATAATAATGACTCCATGCTTTGATCTAGGCTAGACATGAATGCATAGTTTAGGCATATGAGACAGTTCTGAGGGCAGAAGCAATTCAGATGGATCCAGACACCAAAATAAATGAACAGAAAGAAAAATCAGACATAGTGCAAATACTGCCATGTCACAACATTTTTGTCTGCACATTTTATATATGATGGTATTAACACGGTAACTTTCCCTTTCAGCCCTTTCCCATATATAACTTTGCTTCCATGCTTCTGCTGAAGTGCATACACAAACATAGGAGGATGAACAGGGGCAATTCACTGGTCTTCGTTTCCCTGATCCAGCCTGAGAAACTGCAGGAAATGCAGGCTTTGCCTTGGCCCTTACACTGCTATGCAAATATTTTGATGTTAGATGACAACTTCCATTAGATTGGTACGGCATTTGGTTACTTCGCACATACCTGTTTCTTTCAAAACCCCAGATCTTCCTATTAAGATGAGCAAACAGCCGTGTCAACAAGGAGGGAAAGGGCTGGGACCACTGCTCCATTCAGTGGCCTCACTGGTCAGCAGGGCAGCTCCACCGGAAGATACCATAAGCTTTCAAAATATGTGATCACTTTTAGCCTCTCTTATGACTTTTGAAGACAAAGAGATATAGATTAATTGAAAGGTAAACTGAAAAACTCCTAGAGGTCTTGACAACACAAAAGGCCACTATTTTTCCTTCACTTTTATATTTTAACTCTATATGTATCAGCACCCCCTAATGTCTTGGACTTCACCTTTACCATCACCCTCCTTTTCTCTCTTGATTACATCTCCCCTTTCAGATTTCAGCTTGTTGCATGCATAAACAGCAATTTCTTTCATTCTTCCTTTTGCACAAAAGCATGACCATGTTGTACAACTCTCAAACAAGAGTCACACAGTGATTTCAAGCTGTAGCTCATGGCCATTTGTACGTTTGGCATCTCCAGACTCTCTGCTCTCCATTTTGATTTAACATTTGGTTCTTGTTGGCCCATACAGTTAATCTTGTTGTTGTTAAATACAGTAGCATTTCTCTCTGCAAATCCTGCCATCTGGAACAGTTCTCTACTTATGTTTCAGCAAATCACTTGCTTTTAAAAATCTGGAAGCATATCATCTCCCCTTGCTTGAAACTAAATTCCTTTCTTTATCACTGAGAAAGTGATGCCACTGCATGTAGCTCTGGTTTGTCCCTCCTAATCAAATGTACTCCTAAACTGCTGTCATGAACCACCCTCTTGAAAATTACAGACACATAAAGCAAAACCCAGGTCTTTCAGATTGGGTTCACCTCTTTTTGTTGATTTTGGTTTCTTTTTTTAAACAGACCATATGACAAAACCATGAGGCATCTGGGGATACAGTCTGAATGAAAGCTTTCACACAAAATAAAGCTGTCTTACTCTCTTAACCACTCAATATTGGGTGTTCTTGGAATTACTTAAGATGAAAGAAATAGCCTCCAAATAAACAGCGAAAGTCAGTTATTTGTGTCATCTACTTCGAAAAAATTTGCTTGAAATAGAGCAATTAGTAATTTTTCAAATGGTGACAGCTGATTGCTGCTGATATATTGCCTGCTGCTGATATATTACTCTCATGTTTTAGAATAAAAAACAGACACAAATGTACATATATTTTTATTCTTTGTGCATTACTAGCTATATCTTTGAAGATTCAATATGCTATCAGATAGAATTTTAACTGAATTTTAACTGAACAGCTCTCACTTTAATATCATTATTTTGTAAACATGACATTATAATAATCCAGTGCTTCAGTGAGGCAAAAAGAAATAAACATACTAAGAGAAAAGAGATCTTTTTCTCTTAGGCAGCATTCCTGCCCCAGGTGCTAAAGTGCACATCACGGTCAGCAGTTGGATCTTTTCTAGACAGCTGCTCCATCGTGGCTGGCCCTGCTCAGTGACCTCATCAAGGGTGAGCACCTTGTGCCTGTGTGTGAGGCCCTGGCTGAGATCTGATGTAGGACTGCAGAAGCCTTCCAGCTCCTTTTAGGAGTCTTCAGAGCAGGTTAAACTTGTTTTTCTTTTCTGTGCTTTTAAAAGATGCATTCATTTTAAGAAGTTAAAAGGTTAATTTGATTTCCCTTGCAAATATGGTACCACAACAATGGCTAAGACACTATATTAAGAGATGTATTTTCTAATTTAGTCTTTCTTATTTTCTTACATTTCATCTTATCTCTGTAAATCACGGAATGTATCAATTGCTTAGTAGAATACACCTATCCCCAGTCTCAAGTGCAAGAACTAGATGTAGAAAAATAAAACTCAGGAGTTTCTTTTCTGCTATAGATGCAAGACTTAATTTAGAAGAATGCCACCCAAAGTTATAAAGCTGCTACTTTTACCATTTGGGCACACAAAATTCATAATTAAAACTTAAAATTAGATAAAGGATCTGAAAGCAATATAGGTTTTAAGATGGAAAAATCTTCATCAGGGAAAAAAACACAGCATCAATTTAAAGCTAATCATAGCCCAAGATCTGAGAGAAAGAGAACAGTACATAGAAGGGCAGAAAAATAATTGAAGAGTCCCAGTCCAGGATTCTTGTACATGTATGGGACAGTACACTAAGTTTTATTATCACCTGACCTAGACCACTGCTTACAGGATATGTGAACATCTATACTGCAGTGGATACTTTTTGTGTAGGCACATAAGTTAGCACAGTTGCTTCGGAAATCTCAGCCTCGAATATGCCACAAAATGCAAATATTAAGCCTTCTCTTGAAATCCTCATAGAAGGTACGTGCAAACAGTATTACGTGTATTTTGCTTTGATTCTAGGTTTCTCTGACATCACAAGAATATCTCTTCCCCTAAGGATTTGGCAATTACAGCTCTGTGTTTGGCACGCTTGTATTTGCTTTAAAAATTAACTTGAAAAATACATTCCAGGTCCTTTTTACAAATAAAGCAACTTTAACATTGCTGTTTACAGAAAAAATATTGTCACTATCTGAGACTCAGAAACTATGCTTTCCCTTGTTTAAGTACTATCCTGACCCACTACACAGCTGTTCTTCAAAAGGAAGGAAATCCTAGCTCCTCAACTCCATGTCTACGTTGGAAGTAGTCCTTAATCAGATGTGAAACGGCAAAAGGAATGAATTGATGTCACTCGAGCTGCACAGACAAGAGAAATGAATTAACATGATAAGTATTTGCTGCTCTCAAGGCAGCAAATTGCAGGCTGGCTGAACACAAATAAAGAGACAACGCATTACGAAAAATGGCTGACTGGGTATTCTCGAGTGCCAAAAAGCTGCTCAGGATGCACTGAGAGAATCTCTGCAGCTAGAAAAATGATTTCTGATGATGATAAGAAGAAAATAAAGGAATGTCTTCTCCCACAAGCTTAAAATTACCTAAGCATCTAAGAAGAAATCACACTGAAATCCATTAAAGACAGATTAAATTAGTCAATTTCATGTACTTACTGATGAAAAAGATCCTATTTGATTACCCAGGAATTCCTTTAAAATGCATATTTTAAAATATTTTGGCTGGTCTTTCTGATATCTTGCTTATGCTTCTTCCCAGATATCAGAACAATACAGTTTAAGTTGGGGTTCTGTTCATGTGCTGTTTGTGAAAGTTTATTTCAATAATCTCACTGAAAAAACACTGCAGCCTGTTTGTTAGGAACACATCTGAGGAGTGCAATTTCTTTTACTGCAGCCAAAGATAGTGTTTTAAGTAATTCTTTTTTTAAAATATATTTAGAAGAAACACCACAATTTTTGCCAGCCTTCTACCTGCAGTGCAGTATTAGAACCTGCCTGACAATGGCTCCACATTCAATTTTGAAAACTTTGTATGAAGGAAAGGAGACAAAAAAGGGAAGAATACTGCATTCCCTAGAAATTGTGGATCTAAAGCTTGCACCCACTCCTACTAGAGCCTGAAGAAAACCACAGATTTCTCCTTTAAGCTTTGTTATTCTAGGCTTCTCTATACAAAGAGGTGGAAATATTTCAGCATTCAAATAACTTTGGGAAACCAACACACCTTATGCAGGGCACTTCCACTGCACAAGCATGCTCTTGGCAAGTTCAGCAGTGATTGTACACTTGGTGATTAAATGGAGTTGGCCAGCAGGACCCCAAGCAGCACCAATTCACTTGGGCTAAGTGCAACATGATAGTGCCCAGACTCATGGTGACTCTGGGCAGAACAGTGAACTGAGCCTTGCAGCAATCCAGTTCTGACAATGTCTTCAGAGCACAAACTTTGCTAGTAATTATACATGTATTTATAACGCATCCTTCCTCCAGGAATCACAAAGCGCTTTATGAATATCTACACGTTCTCTATAATAGACTTCCTGTTTAGAAATCCCAGGATTGCCAGTATAATTGGCAAATGACATTTCACTTGGATGTGAGGTACTTCAGTGGCATCATCACTTGCTGGTTTAACAGACCTACTTTATCTTTCTTCAAACTAGCAGTTAGACACAATTCCTGTGCTTTATGAATTAATAAAACAGCTGAAATCTCATCTCTGGCTTAAAGGCTGCTGGCTAGGTTGAATGAAAAGGCTATTTCACTAGAATTGATAACAGCTGGGAATAAGAGTTATCTCACAGTAACATCTGTGAACAAATGAATACTCTGGATTTCATCCTGTCTTTCAGTGGTAACATTCAACTGAAGCTGTATGGCTATAAATCTGAGTAGGATAGTTGGACTGTGTTGGCAAACATGTTTATTCTGTTACGGCCACCTAAGCTTTAAAGCTGAAGGGGCATTTGCATCATGATTTAGTGAAATCAGTTCATTTCAGCGAAGTGATTAAGACTCCAGAACTATTTGGACAGTAGGTTGGTTGCTACTGCCGATTCTAATACCCAGAAGATATAATTTGTCCTCAAACTTTTCCCCATGCTTAAAGGGTGTCTGATCTAAACAAAGTGATTTTTTTCCATTATCTCAATGACTGGTATGTTTTCTAGCCAGACAACTACAGGCACAAAAGCCAGCATTTTTTTTATGACCAACACTTGATGACCTTGAAAAAACCTGCAACAGCAGCCTGTGGGACATCTATGGAGATCAAAGAAACAATTCAAGTTTGTATTCATTTGAGTGCCATTCTATGTCTAGCACTGCCTGGAGTGATGCTACAAGAACTGCATATTACTAGTATGCCCTGCAAGCACAGTGACAGAGCTGCAGAGGCCAGTAAACAAAAAGCACTGTGCTGCACCGAGCGCTCCATCTCTATGAGCAAATCATCAGAAATCCCCAAAGAAAAACTATATTTTTTACATCTAGGTAAGTTATATCCACAAACTCAGATGTTCTAAAAACATTATACCAATGCATATTTGAGATAGATTGAGGAGGTGGGGGAGACTGTGTAGGTAACACATAATTTATCAATTAAAATAAATTATTTCCAGGACAGTACTACATTGAGGGCTGTTAAGCAGCTGCTTAACATCAGATTTGCAGAACATCCTAACTCATTTAGAGTGCCACAAAATGTTATGAAATTAATATGCAACTGAAGTCCATCCCACCTGTAGATTTAAAACTTCCTTACTTGTAAAGATTCTTTAATGGTATCCAAGAGAGCTAGTATCCAAGACCTTGGCTTTATGTTTCAGGCAGGAGATTCTGTCTTTTGCAATAAAAGGTCTTTGGCCTAGGCAGCCTGCCCTATCTTGAGAGATGAGGAAAGAGAAGCCAGGCATGTTGATACATCTCAATACTGGCTGCTTTGGAAAGTCAGCAAAAATGAATAACAAACTGTCTAGCATTTATATTGCTCAGGAGATTTTAAAGTATTTATCTACTCCCAGCTCCCCACACAGGACAGCACACAAGCACCAAGGTGAACAGCAGAAAGCTGGGGAGGACACTTCGGATGCAATTCAAAATCACATGGGTCCTCCAGTGGAAAATAGCTAAAATCCATGACTGGGGATAAGGAAGTGCAGCTGGAAGTGTCAATTCTCTATTGCAAGGACAAAGAGTTTGCACTTTGCTTAGCGCAACCAGTTTTGTAACAGTCAAACAGTGCTTCAAAAGTGTATCTGGAAAAATTGCCAGATTGCACATATGATCCTTTAATTTAAACCTCTGAGAACGAGGGCGGCCACAGAAGCAATGAGAAGAATTGAAGGGCTGGTTTCCTTCTGCCTCTCCAGCTCTGTCAGAAGAGGGTTGAGTCACGTATATCTTTTCCTAATTACTGAGCTACAACCCACCCCCCTCCTTTTTCTTCTCCCACTTCTCCAAGCCTCCTCTCCAAAATATGTCTGCTATTACCAGGCAAATACAAGACCAGTCCTTCCCCAATAGATGTGTATAGCTGTCAGTACACAGCAGTAAAATAAGGTGCAGTTCCCATTTATGACAGATCCTGTAAATCTTTCTGTGCTAGGCAGTTACTCAGTTCAGTACCCCTCCTGGAAAAGAAGTTAATTCACCCAATTAAAACAGGAGGTGAATCAATGATACTATTATCACAAGTGAAACATGGTCAAAATACCAAAATGAGCATCCTTACTGTCGTGCTGAAGGAATACCTGTGCCATTTCTCATGCTCAAAAGACAGAGGGATGAATTTGCAATTACTTCGGTTAATTTGCCAGCTCCTTCTCCTGACACTAGAGAGAGAAAGGCTGCTCCAAGGAGAAGTTCAGAACAAAAGTTAATCTCTTTCTCTGAATTGCCCTTTCTAGGAATCCTATGCATCCTTGTTGACAGGCAAAGTCATACCTGTCACCCAAATCTCAAGGTACATATTCTTTGCAGAAAGACTACAGCATTTGTGATTTTTTTATGTAAAACCTAGAGGTGCTTATCACCAGAGCTAAGCAATATGGTGTGCCACATCCAGCAGAGGGTAGCTTATATGCTTTGTAATAGCTTAGAAAAGTACTCGTAGATGTTCTGATGTCTCTAGAAACAACTGTCCCAATAGAAGTATCCCATTTTCTAATGCACTAAACATGCATCACTGATGTACAGAACCTCCAAGCAAGATTATCCTGATGCATTTAAAACATGCCCACATACAGATATGTCATCAAATCCAGACTCCTTAGCCTCCTCATTTTCAGCACCATGTCAATTTTAAATGATTCTGGCTAAGCGAGATGGCAGGATGCTGAAAACACTGCCAGCAACTGGCAGGCTAACTCCATTAAAGTACTCAATATTGCTAACATTGGTTAAACAGGACTTAAAAATTACTCTCCTGCAAAATCCAGTTCAAAAGGTTCTCCCTCACACTGCCCACAGCATGAATAGCTCACAGATTCCAATCCACACAAGCACAGGACTTATATGGTCCATGGGTCATTTTGCATTCAGGTTCAAACAAAAATAAAATTACAAATGGAAAAAATTACTGGAACCACAGAGCATATAATTTTGGCCATTAGTCAAAAATCTGCAGAAGCTCATACAGAACAGAAGGTGATTCAGATACCAGCTTTGTAATGATATCAACAGCGAAGCCAAGGGTGGGGAGTGTGGGAAGGGGGTATCAAGTTTTAATGAAAGATCTTTGTTGAGCTATAGCAATGTCAGCCTTCCTTACATAAAAACAGTTTTAAGGATCAGAATTACATTCTCAACTCCACAGAGGGTTGCAGGAGATTATACCACCCAGAGACTGAGATCTGTGTTTGAATGTATTTAATCACTGAATTTCATTTGGCTCCAAAGCACAAAAATGTTTTCCTGGTAAAAACCCACCAAAACCCCCATGCATTCTCTAAAAACAGCAATTCTGAAATTACCAGTTCTGAGTATTTAAGAACATCTTATTCTATCTCTAAAACCAGAAAAACTCGACTGTGGGTGGCCTTGAAAGAGTTTACAAATGTGCAGAGGTGGACCAACTAATCAATCTGAAATCAAATGAAACCCCAAATCCTCTACTTGGTCCCTCTACAGGAAGCTTTATGGCCTGTGACATGTACAAGCTGTAGCAGACAACATTAATGGCCCAGCTTTTAAATCTACTTATTTGAGCTTGAAAATGGCACAAGGCAAACATTTCCATCATCTCACAGAGTATGTGACTCTAGGCTCCCTAAATCCCTCAGAGGTGCTGTCCTCACTGCTCATGTCAGCTGCAGGAATATTATGCCTAATTTATCTCTGTGTTGTTAGATCAATAACATCAGCAATCTACTTCACCAAGCAAGCCTTTCTGTAGCCTGGTAAGAGTTCAAGCTTACAGTTATCTTTCTTAATCCAAAATATTTTTGCATTCTGCTTGTGTTTAGCACTAGCCTCAAATACTTCGGTGTTCAGTAGGATTGCTCTGTATGATAAGAGCTCCTTGAAGAAGGAAAACAATTAACCTCTGTGGAATCAGGGGAATTTACACATCTTCCACACCTTCCTTTTGAATTTATATACAGGTTGTAAATGGCCAGGTCACAACAAGAACCTTATGAGAAAGAAGACAACTTTTTTTTCAGAATTATTCTGTTGCATATGTGTCTGAACGTCTGAATAGGGTCTTATTAGTCAGAAGAGAGAACAAGCACAGTAAACATCATTTAGTATCAATATATTCTACAGATAAAAATATAATTAGCCTGCAAAATGCAGATCATCCACATAGTGCCTTGCCTGAAAATTTCCAGCTTTGAAAGCCTGGAGCTTTTTCTCCCCTCTACTTTTTTGAGATTTTGATAACATGATCACTTTCACAATGAATTAATTGTTCTGTACACATTCCATCTTAATTTACTCGCTGAAGTGTGGAGCCTAGTGTGTAAGAATTAATTCTGTCTTCTTGGAAATCTGTTTTTCTGAGCAAATATCCAAGGAAGGTTAGCGAATACTTCAGAAAAGTTTGGCTTGTAATTTTAGGGGGAAACCTGTAAATGCCCTTCTACGTTCTAGACAGATTCACATGGACATTACGAGGTATAGAGATTTACTGAATTAAGTCATGTTTATCTGACATACTGATAAAAGCAGCTGTACAGCAGCACAACATCAATACACAGGAGAACTGAAATGATAATGGCTCAGCTATCAACGCCATCATCTGTGAGAACATACCACTGAATTTGGTTACTCTGTGATGAGTAAGCAAGTTCAATCCAACTCACACTCAAGCATGACTAATTTTCCAAGTAATGGTGAGATGTTAAGTCATTGCTGCTGAAAACTCCATCACACCTACCATCACTTCCCAGAAGGGAAAATAGGCCCTGCAGTTAGGATCCCAGTTTATTCTTCATCGGTAACATCTTCTTGGTCTGTCATTTTGCTCAGAAACAATAAAATTCTTACTAGCACTGTATAAAGAAAGACATTTCATTCTGGAATGGATGAAGAAGTCTCATTACCCATTCTGAAGCAGAGCCAGAGCAAGTAGTTTACTAGTTGATAGCAAGAAGTTAGCTACTCAGCACCTGGCAGCAGCTTTGTGCACGTGACCCTGCCCCAAAACAGCATGTTACCTAACAGTGCTCACTTAGGAACCAGTAATTCCTCCCCAAAGTCTCATCATCTCACCTCTGTGGCCTTCAAAATTTTCATCACACGCTGCAGATCCCCCTGGGAATACCTGGGCTTCTCAACCCCATACCACACCACTTAAAGTCCTTTCACCTCCAAAATACTTCCTAATACAGATAGTTGAGCTTTTGCCCCAGACACCCTCATGCCTCCAGCCCTCTCTCAGCTTTCTCTATCCCTGGCCTCCCCGAGCTGTGTCCCATCTTGACTTTCTCTGTTTCTTTTTTTAGGGGTGGTCCAAATAGACAGAGCCAGGCTGCTGCTATGAAAAACCCACCATGGTACAACTTAGAGAGCAGAAAAACAGAACAGGCAGCCCCATCTGAGAAGATGTCTCCATTGACTGATGCCACTGCAGCCTGGAGAGCCTGGCCAGGAATGAAGAAGGTGCACAGCTGCAGATATAATTGGAGGAAATACACTTGCAAGACCAGAAGCTGGAATATGACTAATGCATCTAAGATAGTTGATGTATGTCCTAGAGGCAGCTTATATTTTATTCTACCCCTAAGCAAAAAAGTAGATGGCACAGGGAAGGAATGATCACAGCCACCCGCTTTCCTTTATCATGACAGACCCTTTTATTTCTGTAGGGCACTTTTGCCAGTGTAAGAGTCTCCCCCTGTTCTATAGCCTGAGGATTAGAGAGCAGCCAGGCAGCTTACACAAATGCCTTATTTTGACAGTAAGTCTCTTTAGTTTCAGCATCTTTTATAATGTTTGTCTTTTTCTTTCTTTCTCTTCAGTTCTGAATTCTTTTCTTAATGGCAATCAGTAAAGAATTAAGTCATTATTAGAAGAGAGAGATAGCATCTGGAAAGTGGTATACATCATACTAAACAAGCTTTAAAACAGATTCCTGCACTACACATCTTGATTTATTTGAATATAGTTGATCAGACAAGTATATTTCACTCTGTATCTAGGCCAAAGTTTTAACATTATGTATGGAGATAGGTAGCTAGCTAGGTGCTCATCAAACCTAAAAAGTAAAATTGGTGAAATCATGCCAAACGCAATTGAGTCAGATGAAGCTGGAACAGAAAACTGCACAGTGGCAGAGTACTGTTCATGTTCTTCTGAGCCACACAACACAAAAGGTATTTAAAATATAATACGACTTCATCATTTGCAAGATGGAAGGCAGTTAGGTTTTTTTTTTAATTATGCAAGCTTTGTAATAGATATGCAATGAAAATTGACAGTTCCCTGACCAGCAAACTTTCTGTCTCAGTAATTAAAGCCTCTTGTATTACTGTAAAGTAGGTGTGATCTAGTTTCAAGAGCTCTAAAAAGCAGCTGGTTGAGTTTACAGGACAAAGCATACAGTAGCTATACAGAAACCCTCTTCCACAAGCAATACTCCCAGAAATCTGGAGCCCCTATAGAGACTTCAGTGGCAAGAGTATCTGGAGGTAAATAGCTGGATCTACTGAAGGCAAGGCAATAAATGCAAACACACTTCTCTTTCTCTATGAGAGTGGAGGAAGACTGAGAATTTCACAGAGGCAGTTCCTTCCTTTCTGTTGCTGAAGCTCTGTCAGTGGACACTTTAGAAGATATGTGCCAAACGGGGATGTCCAAGTGCACTGCACTTCCAAAGGTTGTCATCTCTTGCAGTCCCTGCAACCCTGTGATTGCCTCTTTTCCAAAGGACCTTCTTCTCCTGAGCACTTCCACTCAAGGAAGTGCTTATGGACACCAGTGTCCATATCACTTTGTACTCAACAGCCAGTCTGTACACACAAACCAATACTCCAGGAAACTCATCTGAAGGTAGTGTCAGAAACAGAAACAGATTTTTAACCAGAATCATAGTCTATCCAGTCGCCAGATCTTGCAGTGTGATGTAACACATTATAACAGGGGTAATAAAACAGTACAGTTATCTCTTCAACAGCTGAAAACTTTGATGAGAGAAGCACTACAGTGCCCAACCATTTTGGCCCTTTTGGATAAATAAATCTGTACTCTTGTTTGGACTAAAATGTCAATAAGTTACTCTCTCATGGGGAAAATGGAAAATACCCTGTACATGACAGGCACTGTTCGGGAGTCATGCCAGCTGAGAATTAAAAAAACCAGCATCACCAAGTATTTCTCATCCTTCATTCTGTGAAAAACTGCCACAATTAGAACAGCTTGAAATAAAACTCTTGAAGAGCTGCAGTGTTTTAACCATCCTAATTCTCTAGTGCCCCACACTTCTCCATCTTGTGAGATGTGGCTTCCATACCTCTGCATTTGGACAGTGAAATGCTACTTCATTCCTTATGTATGCATAATTTTTCTTGGGTAAAACAGCACTAGAGGTTTGGATGTAGAATGGTTATGAAGTAAGGAAATGTAATTCTATCAAATTCCTCCTGCTGCTCTTGGCAGGACTCCTTATTAGCTGTAACCAGCTCCGCTAGCTGTTAGGCAAACACTTCGGATTGAGACTGACTGTAAAAGAAAAGTTTCAGATCAACTTCCTTTTTGCTGTTGATTGTGATTGTCTTCCCAGAGTAATCCAGCACTTGCAGCCCAGCAGTGTTCTCCTCCAGAGAAGTGGGTTTGACAACTTGAAGTCTCAGGGAAAAGAAATCTTCCTAACAGTGAATGAGTGTCTCTTTTGCAGGAGACCTGGGTGAATTCTCAGGAACAGACCAAAAAAAACCCCCAAGCACTGCTTACTAATAGTAATTCTTTTAGTGCAATTCACTTCCCAGTGTCATATGTTGCATAAATGAAATCTCAGAACCAAACCTGCAGAAACATGCTTCCAAGTGCAGGTAGACCAGGCAGATGAGGATCCAACTGCACAGTATAGTCAGATCTCCACAGGCTTCTTCTGCATCAGTGATGATGCTACAGTCAGAAGTGCCCTGAAGAAACTATGTCCCTCTCATACAGCAAAGCACTTCTTGTCCCATCTGGGTGAGAACAGAAGAAACACACCCTAAATTCCCCTTGCTTTCACCAGTGCCATCACACTGAGTCTGCTCCACAAGCCAGCCATGGGCCAGTCGCACAGCTTGTTCCACATTCATGTGTATTTCTACAGGAAAAAATATAGACCTTACACTGCAAGTGGCACATTTTCAGTTAGCATGTTCTTATTTTCTGATTATATTTTAAGATACAGATTCGTGCTAATGTTGTAAGACAGATTTTTCAGCCATGGGTCTGGTTAGGTCAGTAGACTGGCCCGAATTTTAAACCAAGCACAGTTTTTTCTCCTCTGCAGAAACTTCAGAAAGTTTCCCTGCTAGTACATCAGTACTTACTTTGTACTTCCTTTGACCCAACAGCTTTACTACTCACCTGAACAATTACTGAGTATCAGTGAACTTTTCTATTTCAGATTCCAACACAACTTCACCAGGAAGTAACCTGTAACTTTTACAGGAATTAATTATCTAAGTTATATATTGGGTTTTGTACTCCACTTTGTATCTTTACCTCACTCCTGCTCTACCTCATGCATATGTGCAAGAACAAAGGCTAGTGACTACCAGCATAGAGGTCATCTTTCTTGTGAAGAAAAAAGTGCCAGAAACTGAAATATTTTAAGTCTCTGCAAGCACAAATAATGAAATAATTAAACAGATACATTTTTCTTTCAGAAATTCCTACCTCATATCAGTCCTCAGTTCCCAGGGAGCAACTCTGCATTAACAATCAAGTCTGACTAAAGACTATGGCTGGCCCCAAGTCTTCCTCTAAACTCTTTCCTTCACAGCCCCCGTGCCATAAGTAGCTACAGGCTGAGAATGCTCTCCTAAGACTGAAATTTCCTCCAGGAGAAGGAAAGGAACTTGGCGCGCCATACCAGCATAAGCTGGTGATTCTGGGTATGCCACACTGGTCAGGCCATACAGGCAACTGACTGTGCTGAACGAGTTCCCACAAATGGTGAAAGAGGCCAGAGAACAGGATTAAGACGTTTAGGTTAAGCTCCTTAATAATCTAAATGTCTTAAAAAAAAAAGAAAAAAATAAAATAAGTAAAGAAAGAAAATAAAGAATTTGGGTGGGCTCTGGTTAATTTTATACTCTCCTTTGACTGGTTTCTATTTTTCAAGCTTCTTTTAGGGCTGTAGTTTTTTTTAATGTTGCTAGTCTAATAGACTCGAGGAACTAAAAGTGATTAACAATATGAACTGCTTTCCATCACCAAATTTTATGCGAACAAAAACTTTTTTAATCAGAGTGAGCTAAGTAATATAACTCCAACTTTATAAGTGGCAAACAGAAACAAAGCAGTGATTTATTCAGAAAAGTTAGGGCATGGAGATAGTCCCATACTCTTCAAGCCTCTCCCCATCCCTAAGCAGAAGATAATCATGTATAATGATTATCAACAAGGGCTATTCCTCTCTCTCTAGACAACAAACTTCTGAAGATATTCCATGTACAAACTCAAATTTGCCCCCCCCCCGCATCCCCAAAGTACTTAAACAAATTTATACAGACAGGCAGTGAAATGGATCTGTGAGAGAAGCTAGCTTGCTAACTGTTCTAAAATGAAAAAGGAGCCTGTTATAGCAAGCCCAATATTTTACAAACCTCCAAGACTGTTTGATGGAGCATCTGGAAGAGCACTGTTTATTTACTATGGCAGGGGAAGCATAAACAAACTCTGCCAGTAAATCACTTTCAGCAAAATTACATGTTTTGTTCTAGAATATGGGGCTTGATTCCCTGTGGCCTTGTATCTTCTGCAGTCATTTACATCAGCATGAAGCATATTGATGGCCTATGGAACCACTTCTTTGATGTAGCAGCATTTTACCTACACGACACAGTCAGCTGCACTGCTGTAAATAGCAGTCTCAAATAGCACAAGGCTCTTGTGCTGTGGAAGAAACAGTACAGTCAATCTGTTGGACAATGCACAGGCAAAAAAACCCAACAGACCAACCCAAACCAACTGCTGACATTAAAAATCTGCATATATATTAAGTAGAAAGTTAGAATGGGAAGAAGACAGCTAGAGTGGACAGAGTCAGTCTTTATTAGGACTGCTTTACAAAGTCCACAAATACATCTTACACATGGAACCAGTATTCAAAGAATGACCATGCAAGTTAAAAGCTTGCACTTTAAAGCTTTAAATAGATGTCTGAATTACAGTTGCTTCAGCAGCCTTAATCCAGCTATCAAGCTTACTTTGGAATATAAACTTCAAATGCTCATTAAGGTTTTTTTCCACAGGGCCCTTCCCTCAATCAGTGCATAGAAGTTATACTTTCTATAGCTACCAGACAACTATTAAGCATGACTGCTTTCTCATCCTACTTCTACATTTAGCTGCGGGTCTTGCATACTGTGCACTATTCACATTCTGCTCAGAAGCCTGAAGAATTAATTTCCTGCTGAGCAAGTCTGTGTTATCATCACAACTGAATCCAACTGCTTCACAAATATCAGTTAGTTTTTGCACTGTATCATCCATATTTGATATTTTTGTAACTGATTTACAGAGAGATCAAGCTCAAAAATATTTCCACTGACTGTCAAGAACCCCAGCTGAAAAGCATAGGACATGATCTTGTCTAGGTATGACTTCATTTGTGGTTGTGGGGCTTAACCTTTCTGCAAACCAGGACCTAAGTCTCATTCAGTAAAAGAGGACCTTATAATTACAAATAAGAGAGAAGTTTGGTTTAAGCCACTTCAGGAAAATAATGTAACAGGCAGAAACAGGATGCATCTCTCCAGAGCACCTCAGCTGCCTCTAACCATACCATTTCTTCCTGCAGTCTTGTTTCAGGTGCTATGCACTTCTCAGCTGCTGAAGCAAACAAAGTAAGTGCAACAGCCTCTTTTCCGTACTATAAACGAGACTCAAGTATTGCGGAAAACTCAGAGTGGAAGCATCCAGCTAGAAAGACAATTCAAAAACAACAGGGGGGAATGCAGGGTCATGGAGATACCCTTCCTTCTAGCATTTCAGCCTTTTGAGCACTGGCCTTTATAACCTTAATAATATTCTTTGGAACTACCTTGTTACCTGCATAACAATCTGGGAAGTTCTGTGGGTTTTTTAATAGAGTAATTTTTTTAAAAGCCCAAGGCTTCTGTCATGTGGCATAAAATCAGTACCCAAATCTGTTTTAAATCTTACCATACTTGCAATTGAATTAGCCTTTTCCTAGGCACTGCATGGGAACCCAGGTTGTTTAGGAATGAAGGAGGCTTCATCCTCAGTGTTGATTTCAGACTCACCTAGAGATTCAGTGTTGGAGCCCAGGGCAGCAGAAGGGACAGTGATGATCAGTCTTGTGAAAACTTAGTTATTAAATGAAAAGAATTTAAAGCATAGTGTATGGATTTCCACCTAGGCGACAGAAAGACCAAAACCTTAGCTGAAAATCATATTCTCGCTCCAAAGCATAGGGTTGCTAGAGTTGTTAAAAGGAAAGTTCATGAAAATATTTAAATGAGGGAGAGAAGATACTCTTTAATTCTGTAAATTGTGACAAAAATTATAAGGACCTGAAAACAAGGTCTCGGTAGTCAGGAAACACAGGTAGTATATTAAGGTTTTCCAGTCCTTAATGTGTTTATACAATATCGTTTCTTGGTCTCTTCTAATAAATCTGATCTAAGACATCAGTTCTACTCCAAGCAAGAAGCTGGACTAGATAACTTCTGGAGGTCCCTTCCAACTTCACAAGGAGAGTTTTCGATACACAGCTCTTTTCAGACAGAGACGAATCCAGCTTTTTTCATAAGACCAAGTGACATCAGCACAAACCCAGGTATTACAAGTAGTGACTCCAAAATCTGAGCATGGGAAGTCACCAAATAAAACATTGACATGCTTGAGCTCATTAATGGTATCAATTTTCAAAAACATGTCTTTTCACTATTGGCAGTTCTAGACAGGAAACGTTGAGTTCTTAACTACCACCCTGCTAGCCAGCAACTATAGGCCAAAATAACTTATCAAGCTTTTATGATTACTCTGTGCTCTGAATTACTGTTTGAGAAAAACAGAAATGTCTAGCATCTCAGTCAATTTATTCAAAAGAGAAGACAATCCAGGACAGACAACATTTACTATTTCGGTGCTGGTTCCCTAAATCCAGTGAATCTGCAATGAGGTTTGCCAATTTGTCATTTGATTCCCTATGTAGTTGGAGGCAAAGTGCACTTATTTATATGTAACTGCATCCTTAAGCTTGACTGAAATGGGCTTTTCATCTGACATACTGAAGAGAATTTAAACTTAGTTGCTTTCATTAATACAAGCACCTATGCAGCTAGAATTTCAGATCAAGCCCCCGAAGCACTGGGAATCATTATTCTCTCCTTGGGCTTGCTATAAACAAGCAGATAATGAGGAAATGGATGGAAGGAAAAGGAATGAAAAAGAAGTGGAGGATAAGTTAACATACCTTCCTCATATAAAAAAGCCTTTCTGTGCTCCACAGTGTATTTCCAGATCTAGAGTTTATCTGCAGTACAAGCTGGACTCTTAAATTTATTTGCAGAATATTAAAATCTTCTGATTTTTAGCTTTAAGGATAAAACATATTTGCTGTAAATCAGTAAGATAACAGAACAAAGGAAGCAATGCTTTTCCAACCAACAATAATGCTCATCATTTGTAAGAGATGTATTTCATTACATTATATATACTGATGAGGGGAACTTAGGCACAGAGGAGGAGAACAGTGAGGGTGTACTCTGAACAGATGCATTTTGCATCAGGACTCCTGCTTGCCTCACTCACTTTATTACCAGGATCTTAAATTATGCCTCTTTACTGCAATTCTCTCCTCCTAATGTTTCCACACACTGGCAAAAGTTAAATGTTGGAATATAATAAACTCTAATATTTGAATACCATGGACCATATTCTCCTCCAGTGCTATTAACTCTTTCCAAACAGAAAAATATTTAATTACAGCAATGCAAGCAAGATAGTGAGAGAGAGAAGAGAATACCCCATCAGGAAAAATTTTGAGATGATTAATGAAAAGAGAAATGTCACAGTGAGGAAGTACATCTCAAAAGAAGGGCTGCACATGCCAAAGGCAGGATGCTTTTAGGAGGATAAGTTCAAATGAAGAAAGTAAATCTGAAATGAGTGACTGACAAGCATGATGAGTACCAAGACTTGGCACCATCAATGCAAAAATGCTGAGCTCTGACTGCTACTATGCATTAAATGTAACTCATGAAGAAGGAAAGAACAGTCACTGCTAGGTAAAGAAGAATATGCAAGAGAATGGTGAAGGATGCTTTGAAAAAAAGATGGAGAAATACAGTAAAATCAGTATAGGACGATGACATACTAAACAGCAGCTTTCAGAAGTCTGGCAAGGTTTTCCAGGGTATGAGAGGAAAAATGAAAATCTTAAAATCACCTGTATTTAAAAACTAACAGCAGAGAAGCCACACATGAACAAAATATGGAAAAATCCAGCTCTAATCTCTCCACTAGCAAGCAGAAAGATTCTTGACCAAGGAACAGAGCTCTGGGCTTTATCAAAATGAATTTCTCTTTAGCACCAGAAGAAAAGACTCTTTACATGATTAATACTTTCAAGCACTGTTGAACAAACTATGGGACAGGAATCCTTTCTGATTCTTCTTCTTCATAGTCATCATATAATATGTACTATTCTCATTATGAATTGGGGTTTGGAAGGTGTTTGACTTCCCCACAAGCATCCAGAGTGCAGTATGTGCAGCATGCAGGATTTACACAAAGCATTTGTACTCCAATGTTTCTCTATTCGCACAAGTGAAACAGAAACTATTGTACTCCTCCATCTTTACTTATAAACTCCACATTTCTCAGCCTCATCCCAGTGGCACAGAAAGTACTACAAAAACAATAATCCCCAAGTAAAAGTAATACCTTTCAGCATTACCCCATTACCTCTCCCTGCTATCTGAAAACTTCAAGGGCACCCAAAGTAGGTGTAAGGGAGCAAAAGGCAAGTCTCTGATGTGTTAAAGGAGGAGTGACTGATAAATGAAATACAAAGAGCTATGAATTTGCACCACAGCCTCTCTGCTGGAAAAAGCAACCCAGCACACAGTCACAGCTTCTCCCTTCAGGCACTCCAAGCAACATGCATTTCTAGGTATCACTTATTATTGACATGAATGCACAAGCCTTCTATTTGTCTTCCTTGCCCTTCATCCCCATCTTTCACCCCTAGATATTGCTTCTCAGTAAAAATTTTGCTTCTTGAATTTTGTAGACTTACTCCCCTGCAAAAAACAGGGACCAGTGGTAGTGCCTTTGGTGGTACTGCCAGATTAACCCAGCCAGCCACTGGCTACTTAGTGACATCTGAGTGTAGAAGGCCTTGGCCTGCAGGTTGAAGTTGCCCTGTCTTTGCTGTCACTCAGCAGAGAGCTTGCTTAGGAAGACTGATCAAAGGGGGTATTTAGTCAAGTGTCCCTTGCTCTGGAATAACAGTATTTCATCATAAATCTGCAACACAGATTAGTAAATCATCCAGAATTAAACAGTGTCAGATGGCAAACTTCAGAAATGTAGCTCTGGGAGAGAGGATAACATAGAATAGGGTCTTCCTATAGAGCTACTTGGAGCAAGTATGAGGCACCTATTATGCATCCCAGCTAGCAAGAAGTGGCTGGGGCAGGGTGGATGGAAGGGATGCAGTTGTCAGGCAATGACATGTAGAAAGCAGAGCAGCATGCCAGCATACTGCACCAGTGGAAAGGCAGACTTGCTGCCTCCTGCCTCATCCCAGTGCTCCAGGTTCTCTGAGTTTATTGCTATATGTTGAATGAGAAGTGAAGAAACAAAACCGAGGAGGAAAAAGCTGCATTGGAGACAACTTAACGTTCCCTCCCCTCTATGGGCAGCTGTCTTCCAGTTTGGAAAGCTGAAAGGCAGTGCAAGAGACCAGCATCAAAGAGGATCACAGCTCCCAATTTCTTTGTATGAAGTCTGGCAAATGTTTATGGTTCTCCCACTGCCTGTAAAAGCCTCTGTAATGCAGCACGGTCTTGAAGTGAGTATCTCTGCCTGGTATTTGCAGATCTGTCAAATCCCACACATTTGACACACGACAGAGTTGGCACCCCTGACATCCGTCTGCAGCACAGCCTGGACCTCATGCAATTAAAACCTGGCAGTGGGTCCAAGGCCCCATGCCACAGTCAATCACACAACCAGGCTCAGAGGGCAACGCATTACCATCCAAGAAAGATGCCTAGTCTGCATTTGCACAGCACCTTATACAGGGGTCATCACCAGGGAAGGCTCCTAAGGATAAAGAAATAACCAGGAAATGTAAGACTGTAATGGTGCAGTTGCTGCACACCAGAGTCCTCTCTGCCTCTTCTTCCAGAAACTGCCTACCTGAAACAGCAGTGATGGGAAGTCCTCAGAAAAGCCTTATTTTAGAAATGGTGCTCAAGTGTCTGTACCATTAGCTCAGCAGGCTGCCAACTTCTATTGTTTCTTGCATCTTAGCAGGATACACACAGCTGATCTCTTGAAAGCAATTAATCAGTGTCCTAAATTCCATCCACCAATGTGCCCCTGTAAACAGTTTTCTTAAGAGGAAAAAAATTAAATTTTTTAATTAAGTTTTTCCATCAAAAATCCAGTCCTGCTGATAATGGTCAGGAAGGTATGCAAAAGTAATTACTCACACAATCTGTTTGTCACACACTTCTGGGGCATCGCTCTCTTCTGAGGCATCTAGCTTTCATCTTCCAATTCATTAGCACCTCTGCCCTGCCCACAGTGGCTCAGGAACAGCATGCCCCTGTTTTCCTTTTCTCAGATTAAACACTTCTGTACTTTCACAGGTCGAGAATTTAAACACCTTACCCCTCACCCCAACTGCATAAATACATCTACATTTGTTGCCGGTTTGCAGGAGCCTGAGAGTGAAGAAGGAATCCATGCTGCTCACTTCCCTGGTGAGCTTAATTAGCACGTCAAACAAAAAAACAGGGAGAAGAAAATTTTATTAAGAAGCTATTTTCAAAATTGCAGCCACCTGCTAGACAGCAAAACTCTTAGCCTTTCCTCAAACAAGGAGGGACTGCTGGGCTTGGAGCAACCTTCACTTGTCTGCCAAAGGTACAGTACCAGTCAGTTAGTGCCAACTCAAATGTGGAATTTTGTGACTTAAGGGAAAAAACCCAAAGGCAACATGATTACCTACAACACAGTTACATGCCTCCTTGAACCTTCAAACGAGACAGAAACGATCAATAACAACTCTCCCATTTTATGCTGGCCATTTAACTTTCAATATTTGCTACAGTAGATGACAGGTATCTTGGTTTATTATTTTTGTCAGAAAACACTATATTGTATGGTTTACTGGATATCCTGTGCTGTTCACCGCTGTCAAAATGAAAACAAGTTAAATCATCAGGGCAACCTATTTGCACCTCAGCTGGTGTGATTTCACTTCTTGCAATGAAACCACTTTCACATCAGCGAAATGGTAAGCAGTGTGCTCAGGCATACCCCACTGCTCGGAATGTAGATTTTGTAGATTTTTACAGTAAGAAGTGACATCACTTCAGATCATTTCTGAAATAAAACCCATGTCCTCCTCTCTAGGGAGGAAGCGCTGCCATAGGAATTCTCCTGTAGGAAACCTACAGCCCTTTGACCATCTCTGACCCCCTTTATATGGAAAAGACTGTATCAAATACCACTAAGTTAAGCAGCAAGGTATGAGCTCTCACAAATAAATCCAGGGCATACTATCACTCTGGTTATCAATACCTGCACTGAAACAATCCTTTGCTAACTGAAACTGCCCACCTGTCAGTCTGATTCTGCTTATCTTTCTTAACCCACAAGCATCCCAGAGGATCAGACTGCTGGCACTGTACAGTTGCTTGAGCATGTATTCATCATGCAACGTAACTCACAGAAGAGCAGTAGATCCTGCTTATGGAATCATGGCTGTAAGATCCCCAGCAATGTCCCTATCCAGTTTCTCAAGCCAAGAAGCCAGGTAGCCAGAGCAATGCTCTCACATAGAGCAAAATTTCCTAGTCGTTGAATATTTCAAAAGAGAGACTGCAAAGTAGTTTTGGACAAAAAACATGAGAGGAAATTTGCAAGTTATAAGAAGGATGGAAGCAAACTGTTTTTCCCTCAAACCCTTTCTGCCCCTTTCTGAAGAATCCCTACACCCTTTTCTGCTAGACCTACACAAAACACCTGAGAGAAGACCAGAAATCCTACCACTGTATTTTTAGTTCTGAACTTGGAATAAAGCTTCTAGATAGAAAATACCAAAACTCTTGATTTCCCTAGTTGCTTCTCTGCTTCCTAGTAGTTTCCCTGTTGCTTCTCCTCTAAATTGCTCAGCTGATACTGCTTCTGCTGACAAATCTGGACACTGTCTCCACAAACATACCTTAACACCTTGGCCACCGTCATGACACTTGGTGCTGTGTTACACCTCAGCAGTGTAAAAGGAGGAAACATGAGGCAACATAACCTACTGCCACCCAGAGAAGACTCCATGTGCCCTGCCATTTCAGAGTCTGGAGTCTGCAGCTTCCTGCAATTAAACCTACCTCTGGAAACATATGCAAGTAGTCCTGTTCTAGGGGAAAAACAAGAGGCACCTGACTGTCCACAGTTCAAAGCCAATTCAAGCAGAAAGCTTCCAACCAACACCTCTAAGGAAGCCAGGCTATTCATTCAATTGCCTGACTTTAGGCACTGGCATTTGAAAATCTGGTCTTAGCTTTTATGAAATATGGTCTTTATGACCAACATCATAAAAACATGATGGAGTAGCAAGAGTTAGGGTTGTCACACCAAAGTTTCATCCTGTTTATGTTTTATGTACTGAAAAAACACTCCATTTTTTACTCAAATCTCATTTTAACAATTTCTGTTTAAGGCAGTTTGGGGGTACAGTATTCCTTGTCTGTTTTGTTTAAACTTTCAGACTTTCTGGCATTGGAGGAGAATCTGCAAATTTGAGATCCATAAGGTGACTATTAATACATTATTAGTGCTGAGTTAATGACTCAGCACTCATATGCTGCATATATTTCTCTAACCATAGAGACTAAGATTAAATGCTGCTGGTACAAATGCAACAGTTTCCTACATAAAATATTCTGTAGATTATGGGTCTGTATGCATTGCTAGATCTGAAATGAGATTAATCACTTTAGGGTAAAAGTAAAGAAAGGATGAAAATCTCCTGACCTACATTTTTCTTCTAAACTTGAAAGCAATATTTTTACAGTACCCTTATTTTCCTCTTCCTAAAATATACAGAAAATACTATAACCTTGAGTGTGTACTTGAATTTTAAAATTACTGCTGACTTTGCATCTTTGACTAGAGTTACTTTCAGGAAAGTCTGGCTCACTGATTATAATTTTTACTTTCTGGACTTCAAATATGTTCACACCCCACTGCACCTTTGTGACTCTCCAAAGAGGTTTATTTCACAAACTCCTAAATCCATCCATAGACAGACAGCATCAGGGCCATCTTTTGTTTGGTTTCTGCTATGTGATTTTTGCCCTTTCTGTCTACATTTAAACAATTGCCTAAATATTTATGTTTCTCTTTGACATGGATTCACCTTGTTTACTACATGTCACTTCTTTATAAATTGATAAGGTTTTTCACCTTGCCTTTCTTGGATAACTCAGCAGCAGTTATCCAAGACCCTAATAAGTTTTCAAATTCCCACTTTAAACAATGAAAGATGCCTAAGTGCTCAGCAGTCTCATAACCAGAATTCTGCCACAAGTTGTTGCTATTTAATGAACTGCTGATTAGAGAGTAGTCTTTCCTTCTGCCTCTCTTTAATAGTCCCTGGATGGCCTTTACATAAAAATTCCTTTCCAGTAATTCAAAGCAGATGGTCAGGCACCACTACATTGTGAGTGTGCATGTGAGCACACATATACACTTGTATTTGTGTGGAGAGAGATCAAAATTGTGTGGAGAGAGATTAAAAGAAAAATTAATGTAAATCAAAGACAGGAATGCCTTCTATGCAGGCCTCTGACAAGACAACAGTGCAAGAAGAAACAAGATGATTGTTTATAGCTACACATGGATCCAAACAGCAAAAAAAAAACCAAAAGCGCTGATGGACATAAGAGAGCATTTTGAGGTTGCATCATCTGTATCTAGTAAAAGATCCTCTATTCTGATCCCCACTACTTAAAAATTCCCCAGATGTATCCTCCATCTACAAAAATAAGCGAATAAACATAACAGCACCATGTGGAAGAGAGGAAGAGAAGGAGGAAGGGAGCACTACCACAAAGCCACCGGTCCATGTCAGGACCACTACCATTGCTCCATTTCTTGTAACATCTTTGGATGTTTCTTGCTGCCCAAAGCAGCCCTCTGGCAGGCACAGCTGTGAGGGGGCTGTTCCTGCAAGCATGGACAGAGGCTCACACCTCAGATGCTCAGCTCTGTTCCTCTTGCAGGAAGCAAAACAAGGTCAGATGGAGAAGACCTCTCTCCATGAAGTATGCAGGAATGCAAGAGAAACACAATAAAATTATATTAAATAAAACTGGGAATACTCAAACACCTGTCACATAGATGCCTAAAGTCAGACGAAACTAATTATCTTCTGTGTCAGGGATCCTTCCCGCTCTAACAGAGCACTTTTATGTTTAGTGGGAAAATCTGACAAGTCTTTTGAAGCCCTCTGACAAGCTGTTGCACCATAGAACAGCTTGTTCAGGGTATGAACTTTTTCTGCCACACGCTGCATAGTGGGTGTTACATTAAAGCCAACAGAAAAACATGCGGCATCTCAACTAATACTGGTGCAGTTCTGGACAGGCTTCTGCATCACTTCCAATGAGCAGTTCTCCAGACAACCAACCGTTCGCTAGCTGCCTGAATAATTTTAGGACCAGGTCAGATGCATGCATTTTGCTTTATTTTATGGATATATGAAAAAGTGTTGTACTTTCATTCAAGACCTTTCATTTGCCAAGCTCAAAAATACTTAATTAGTGTCTTCAGTGGATGAGGTGAACAGGAGTAGAAAATTCAAAACATTAAATGTAAATACAGACTTTTATCACTGCTGTTCAGCAGGAAAACAAAATGTTCCTGTTGTCACCTGAGTCAAGGGATTTAATTCATTAGGAAGTATTCTGCCTATCGCACACAGTAGCAGAAGCCCAAGGGACAGCCCTGTGTAGCTGTGCAGACTTTATACTCATCCACTCCACTTGCTACCAAATTCAAGTCTGTTTCCTTAGGTAAGGATATTTCTCATCACGGGGTAAATTAAACACCAGCTTTACAGAGAAATCTGAAAGGGGGGGCACTGACACAACTGAAAGGCAGCAACTTTGAACACAGATAAAACATCAATAATCAAGGGCAGAGAGTTAACCAGGGTAATTTGCTGCCAGAGGAAACCATTCAGGCAAAAAATTATAAGGATATAAGTGGTTTGAATCTTCACAAGAACACAACTAATATTTGCATTCACACTGTAGTAGACCCCATTTAAAAAAAATCTACTTTTAAATCAATGAAACTTTAAACTGTACCCACACTGAATTTACTGAAAACAGGGCATGCAGCCATGGGGGAAGGACCCACTCCACAAAACATGGGATGCAGCCTGGCACCATCACCTGGCTTACTGTGCTCCAGTACTGCAGTAAGGCAGAGCAGTCAATCCACATCAACAGTTTAACTGCTTCTTAAGATTCTGGTCAGCCATTCGACTGTCCCACTGCCAGAAACATCTGCTCACATGAGATCTTGTGCAGAAAGACAGTGATCTTCTGAATTCTTCACAGTGCTGAGTGCTGTGAAACTGCTGAGTTTATTATGAAAGTGAGGGAACTAGCACCACATCCACACAACTACAAATCAGTTTATGCTGTAGCTTAGCAATCTACTCCTGGCAACTTTGACCAAAGCAAAGTCTCTTGTACCCATGTATGGAGGAAGACTGGGGAGGGAGGCCATTTCTGGATGGTTGACCTCCCATTTTGATTTGCAGCCTTGTGTGTATTTTCAAGTATACAGAAAAGGTACGGAACAAATATTATAACAAAACAAAAATCCAAACACATACACATACACAAATCCCTAACAATAAAAAAAAGAGCCTGGACTGTTACCTTTTCTAGCCTTGAATGACTGAGGAACTCACACAGAGAAAGCAGCAGGGAAGGACAGACTGGCACAGTGAATTGGAAAGTGAATTTTGGCACAGCAGCTCTCTTCCTGAATGCAGAAGTTCTGCATGTCCAGGAGTGACTTCCAGACCTGTTTTCCTTCTGAGCTCATATCCTTCAGTGCCAAACCTTTCCACTTTCAACACTATTAGGCAGGTACAGAATGAAATCAAAACACACCTCTCTTGTTTCTTTATGGAAGCCTGATACAAGCATTAGAAGAAACAAACCTGAACTGAGATACTGATGAACCACTGATGTAAGCAAATTAGAAATAATATAAGTATTCTTTCTTTAATCCTTAACACTTAGAGTTGTCCTGGTTAGCTTTAGTAATTAGAGAAAAAAAAGGTTAAATTTTAGAAATGGAAAAGACATTTCATTATAACTGCTCCCCTCCTCTTTTTTTTTTCTGCCCCCACTCCCTCTTCCACTTGTAAAACAAGTCTCAGGAGCTCCTCAGGTATTGGTCAAATCTGATTTTTAATATTTTGCAATTCAGTTATTCATCAAAATCAATGAGATTTGCACTTTTTTTTTAATGAAAGAAAACCACACGCTTTCTTGCTAGTTAGTTGGAATTCCTTCCTTTTTTAAAAGCTTGTAGTGAAAAAAAACCAATTGTCAATTTAACACACTAATTGTTTGATTACAGTTTAGAGCAGCTTTACAGTAAGAAAAATTTCAAAGGCTCATCAGGAAAGGAAACATTCATTAATATATCTGAAATCTGCTAAGCACAATGACATCTCTGTCATTTGAAGAGTTAAATGCCATTCTCCTCCCTTATCCATTTTCAAGTCAGTCATAGCAATTTGTGTAAAATTCAGAAATGTCAAATATAAAGAATCAAAATTACATCTCAGGCAACCTCTCACAGAGTCAGCATCTTTCCAGAGGGTGAGAGGAAAAGTTGCATCAAAACACTGAAACACAGGAATGGTCACTGATGTTGAAAGCAGAAATCTGTCCAGCCCAATACTCGTCCCTCTGACAGTAGATAGGAACAAACATCTGAGGAAGAGTGAAAAAGCCTGGAATAGCATACCATGATACTTTGCCAGTAGTATCCCTGTCTCAAACAGTTCACAAAATACCTAGTGTAAAGCCCTCAAATGAGAGAAAAGCACATGTGCTTCTTGGTTTAACGCAGTATCTATATACAGAAGAGAGTGGGAGTACTAAGACGTAGTAACACTAAGAGATACTACATGCAAAGAATATCCCTCTTCCACCCCAAATAACACAGCTGACTCAGTGTCAGTTAAAGTTGTGTCTGAACATTAACTGAATTTTCACAATTGTAATGTTATTATAACATATACTGCTAGGTGGTAGAAAGAGGAGAGGGAACAAAAATTTCCACCTACTTGGATTAAAGAGTCCGGATCGAGCAATAAAAACTATGCACCTGATACTGTATTGTTGAGAAAAGACTCAGTAGCATTTGCTTACATAATGTACAACATGAAAATCTACTTGGTGAGGAGAATTTCCTTACCTTCCCCCTATCAAAAATAAGCAAGCACCTGCAAATGCTGACAGGTGTTATGAGAGTAATTCACTGAAAGCACTGCCCTGGGACAGCGTATAAAGCATTCCTGAAACGATGTGATTCATACCAAGTACCTCAAAGGGACCATGCTTTAGTCTACAGCTAAAACCTTTATCTACTATAGATAAAAACAAAGCATTGTGCAGTGCCATGTCTTCTGCAGCTGAGCAGGGAAAGCAAGGAAACCACTGGGAGAGAGAAAGAGAGAAAACAAAATAGGGGTTGGACTACATGACCTTAAAGGTCCCTTCCACGTCAAACTATTTTTGGACTCATTGCACAGGCCTAGAACTGCATCTCTGTACATTATTATGTCATATATATCTCTGTACAGATTATTATGTCATGTTTACCTGCTAAACCGCAGCACACTCTGCCTAAGAAGAAAAGAAGCTGCCTTAGATTTCCTAATAGAGAGCTGGAGGTGAAATATTTTATCTATGCATGAAAATAGTACTGTTCAATTTTAATTGCTTAAATACTTTCATTTATAACACTCTTTTTCAACCAAACAGGAGATACAAGAATAAACAGTTACCAAAACAGATACTAAACATTATTCTTTGAAAACATGTATTTTAAAAAATAAAATGCAAAGAAACTAGCACTTTAACTAGAGAGCTTACTCCTATGTTGTAGTAATATCAACTGCACCAATACTTTAGAGAGGTGCAAGATGTATCCTACTAGCCAGGCTGCTGGTGATGCAGCATGTGCAGCAGAACCACCCCCCAGGTGTCCCAGAGCTGCTCAGCCTCAGAGAGTTTCCATGCTGATGGATGCTGCAGAGGCTTGCAAGGGCAAAGGTATTGTCTTCCATTCTCAGCTGTGAATTTGCCATCTCACTGGTGCAATCAGTGGACACCATTGCATCCACTAAAATGCATCTGTTTGCAGTATTTGCTTGGGGGCTCAAAAAAGAAGAAAACAAGGAATGGGAAGACTAGACTAGTGGAACAAAATACCTCTATTAACATTCTTATACTGACCTTGATTCAATAATACTTTAGGATTATACACATTTTTCCTACCTGTTCCTAAACACTTAAACACCTTTCTAACAGAGACACAGATTTTCTATTTAAAATGTGCCGCTAAGATTGTAGAATGAGCACAACCCACCTGCCAGCAAACTTCACCCTTTCACTTCCTTTATGTCTATTACAGCCTTCTGCAACCACCCATTTAAAGACAGGAGAGTCAACTGGCTCAGAAACATGATGATGTTGTTTTCATAGACCCCAAAACTGATTACAAAAGGCATTTATTGCCATATACATTAAGACAGTGGATTGTTCTGGTCTGCTCAGGATACTTCTGAGAGCTCACTCACAGCAGACACAGTGACTTGAACTGGAACTAAACAGGCAGAGAGATGCTCACCTTTCAACACGAGCCACTCCCACGAGGTACGTGCTTAAAAGCATTTATGTACCTCCATCTGGATCAAGGCGGAAACACTGAGGTGACTGATACATCTGGAATCAACATAAAATTACAAATGCCTGAGGAATGTAATAAAGTAGATAGGAAAATAATGACAGAACTCAGAGAGAATACAGTTCAGAAGTAGAAACTATTGCAAAAATATTACTTTCAAAACAGACAAAAAAAAAACCTGGCAAGGCTGAAGTGCTGGGAGACGAATATTTGTAAGCCATAAAATACTAAGTATCCCTTAAGAATTACTCCTAAAAAAATACATACTTGGCAACAACATTGCTTTTAAGCTTGAAAATGTGATCAGTCATGTTACGGATTTTTAAATGTTTTCCTGCAAACATTCTGTGAATTCCAAAATATAGATCAATTATGAAAAAAAACAAAACATAACCAAAAACCTACAAAAAGAAAGGAACAATAAAAGCTATTACTCATTTCTCTAGTATTAGCATTCCTCTATAGAAACCTCTCAAAAGAGTAAAAATAATCCCCAGGATTATTTTTTATGAGACATAAACAGTGATCTTGTCTGCATTTCTTAACATTAGGAGACATGAAGGGATAAAAATATGCACAGTGAGACACCTCATCTCTAGGTGACAATCTTGCCAAATACCACTTCAGGTATTACTGAGATACTGTAATAAAAGACAATGCAAGAGAGGGAAAATGCAGTTTCTTTCATCACAGCCTTTTTTCTTACATTTGGTGGGTTTCATTAGTAGCTTGTATGTATGAAAAATCATTTTTGATTGTAAGCATCCTCTTGCATTCTTCACTTAATTCTCCTCTACAGCTATAGAGAATATTACTACACACATTTACTGGGGTGAAAACAATATCGAGATGACTCTGGATTTAAAAAAAAAAAATCAGCATGCTTTTTATGATTTTAAACATCATGATATCCTGACTTTTGTGCTGTTCTTGCCTCTCTGTTTGTACATGAAAAGTATTTTTCTTCTATATAAACTGTACCAGAGACAAAAGAAATCTGTTTTGTTATTTTATTTGATTTACCAAAAGTGAACATTAATTATTCAGTCCGTATAATTAACTCCCAACACAAACAACATTCTACAACCAGGAATATTCTCTTTGGGCAACCAGAGTTAAGCAGTTCCACTTGAGCAACTTACCAAATAATTAAAAAGAATAATTCAAAATATTTCAGAAGTGGGTATGGGAAGCATGCAAAATGTCAAAGCCTTCCTTTGTTGCACTTATGCTGTGCGTCACTGGGGATGCTCCATCACTGTACGTCCTTTCTTTCCATGTGCTCTTCTCTCATTCCTGCTCACTCCACATGCCATGGACACACTCCTCCCCTCCCTTCAGGTGTGCTCCCATACAGCCAACAGCACTTTGTCTCTCCTGTCATCCCCTTCCTCCACCCACCTTCAGACTGGGCAGAGTGAACAAGCTCTGAGCAGGTCACCAGACACAAAGGAGACATTAGAACACCCTTGCTAATATAAAACACATTACAAGAGTGATGTTTGTTATTCAGGGCATATGCGACTGTGAAGATAAGGAGGTTAAACAAAAGTGCATCAGGAATGATGTAGTTATAGTTGATACTAATGTGGGCAGGCAAATTCTATTAGAATAGAGTGTATATATAGTATCTATGCATGTGTGGGCATGTGTACGGACAAACACAGAATATCACCTTTGGGGATTTTTTCTTCTCTAAATTTTAAACAATATATTAAAAACCACTATATACAGAAATGCAGTTAATAAAAAAAAAAAAAAAAGAAAAGGCATTATCTGCCCTTCAAACGTTTCCTGAGTTCAGTAAGCTCCAGAAAGCCATGACTGACGCTTAGACCTACTCAGAAAACATTCTGACTGCACATCTACATGCAAAGATGCATGAAAAACAACAAAACCAAATAGCAAGACTGGCTGGCTCTGCTCTTCCCTCCACCAATTTTATTCAGAACCTCTCCAATGAGGCATATCTATAAACGCCTTTGAGTCTAGGTATACTTAATTCTTCCTGACTTTAGCAGGCAATCTTTCTTCCCATGCCCTGAATTTAGAGCTGTAGAAGCTCATTTTACAACAGTGAGAGGTGACACCGAATTTGAAGTTTTTCAGACCACCTCTGGCTGAGCTTCTTCAAAGATTCTCCAAAAAGCTGTTACTTTTCAGCAGGTATGTGAGAAATATTATCCCTTAATCTGAAGATAAGCAAGCTGAAGCACAGATCAGAAACATAACTTTTCCAAAGTTATTATGTGCACTGGTAAGACCTCAGGTTTCCCCAGCTGCATTGCCAAGATCTAACCCAGCATGTGTTATATTACCTTCAAGGATGAAGACAGCTTTGATTTTATTAATATTTTTCAGAACTCCCCCATACTTGATTTAAATCACTATCTGAAAATGCTTTTATCTAACATGACATTTACTTTTTTCATTCAGTCTGTGAACATATTTTACACCTCTATTGCTAATGACACAAAACACAAACAGTAATTCTTGCAAAAAGCTGAAACAGTCTAAGGGATTTGGAATATGGATGGCTGAAGAGAAGGGAAAGCACAGAGGACTGACACAATTCACAATGTGGATCAGGTTCAAAATCAGCTCTAGGTCACGACTAAAGAGAAATGTGAACAATGGTATGGTGAGCTTGGTCTAAATGTCAAGATTTAGATGAGATGATGAGAAAAATCAATTTGGCACTATGGGTCATCTCTTAGTGGACTAAAACAACAGCTTTTGTTACAGTTCATCAAGAAGATAATCTAAAGGATGAGAGCATAGGTTGTGTTCACAGATAGCCTGCATGCACCAGGCAACAAATAAATTTCTCACTTCAAGATTTCTATGTTTACACACAAGTTCTCAAAACACAGAAGTCAGAAAAACTCAACAAATAAAGAAAACAAATAAAATTTTTAAAATACATTTAAAAAGGCTAGGCAGCAAAAGCAAAATTTTTTTCCCAACACCTCTCTAATCAAAGTGTTTATAAACTATGAAAGAAAACAAATTTTTTTTTCTACTAATTTCTTTTCAGGCTTACTGAATAGTCATTATTTCATGTAATGCATTATTTTTACTAGGAGAGTGATGTAAAGGATTTTTTCCTATATCCACATAATTTGCATCTCTTCCGGAAAACATATACATTACTAACCCTAATGTTTGAGTGAAGCCCTAGATGAAATCAGAAAACTGCTGTTTTCCTTTATTTATCTCTCACCAACATCTTCTCCTTCTAATTGACATGGGCCTTTCAAGTATTACCTTTCAAGAAACTACCCAAGCCTATCTAGAACACTTGTATACCATATAGTTTTAAATTAAATAACCATAACACTGTTGCTAATTCAATTTTCACTAAACACATTTGCTGATTTTGTTCAAAGGTTATAAATGAAAATACTAACTACATTTGCTCTCAAAACTGGTTCTTGGCAAGTTTTGTTAGAAACTTCCTTCTGGCAAGCACTTCCTTCAAATTTCTTACCCACTGATTCTCATATTAACCTCCATCCTCTCCTATGAATCTCCATTTCAAATGCTTTAATGAAGTCAGCAAAGATAAGCACTACTACACTTTTCTCCATAGAAAACTATTTATTCTCAAAGAAATCTATAAGTAGTTTGGAAGAATCTTCCAAATGCCACTTTTTACTTGGCTCTGTGTCTGTAATTAAACTTCCCTTCAAAAGTGAATCACGAGCCTCACATTTGCTAAGGAACATGTGACCAAGTGGTGCAGCCACAATGGGTCTGGAGAAACTATGCCAAGAGGGCTACTACTGTGCCTGATGGCCCCTGCCTCACACAGACAAGACAGTGTATGCATAAAGACCAAGTGATGCAGAAGTCCGTGAGGCTTTTGGGGTGTAAAGAAGGAGAAACATGCAATAACAGCAAGTTATGGAGTAGATCCATGCTTTTTAGTAGAATCAGGGAAAACCTCCTAATTTCCTGCTGTCTTATCTAATTTCTCTTCTGTGGATTTTCTTCTGTAAAAATTACAGAGCTGTTGTCAAACTACTAGTGTAGTTCCCTTGCTCATGTCAGCAATGCATTCAATAAGCTTCATTTGAATGGAACGATTTCAATATCAATAGAGAGCAAGCACGACACTACTCCATACTCTCAGCGTAGCAGCGGCATGGAAAAGCTCTTCCTTTAGCACCTGGATAAACAGCAAAACCATCTTTGATGTCTTCCTTTGAAGACAGAATTAGCTATTTAGTAGCATTTGGAGTGACTCATTCACTTTGGATGCCAACTAGGATACTCTGACATTTTCATTTTTTTAATCTTTGTGCAGACAGGGAAGAGATAGCTCCTCTGCTAACTCCTCCAGCAGTAATGATTATTCTCTTAAGGACTGTGCATCCATCTCTAACTTGCTCACCCTCCCTTAAAAGATTTAAAAGAATCTTCCCATATCCATGCATTAGAATTCAGTCTAAGCTAAGACCAAACAGACAGAGCAAAATCTTCCCAATCATGGCTAGGCCTCACGAACGAAGATTTGAGGAGGGCTCTACCCACATTTGTCACAAGCACGCCGGTGGCTAAAAAGGCCAATACGAGACAGGCACGTCCGGTTGCAAAAGGCACAGTAGAAAGACTCCTTAGGTGGTATATTCTGCAAGGCACGATTCTAGTCAGATGTCAAAAGCATGAGATGAGGTCCCTGAGCACAGTGCTGATGGCATATCCAAAAACTCCATGCTGTGGCACCCCACTTCTCAAATCCAAACAATAAAAGGAGACCAATTCATCTACACTTGGTATTCTGATATGTTAAAGAGGGATTTAGGACCCTACAAATTGTATTTACATCTGTGGCCCCTCCTGTTCTCCCAGTATGCAGAAAAATTATTCACTGGTGTGGGAGTTCAAAGATCTGCTGACATTTCTTCAGGGGTGACCACCCGTATGCCATGCACATATCCAGTCAACATTTGCATATAACCAGTTAAAACACTAGCAGTCATAAAGATCAGCATTTCCACAAGAAAACCAATCACTGCAAAGGTAAAGGAACAATTTCCTCTGATGCAAACAGACACTCACTCCCCACATGCCCACAGATACACTGTCCTGTACAAACAGGGCCAGTAGTGATGTTGGTGAAGGCTTAATTAGTGGGTCATGGGAAACAGCTGTCCTTTGCAGCAGATGGCAAGGGCTCCCATCCATCCTCAAACCAGGACCAGATCATTACTGTAATTGCATGTTCTACTTTGGCAGAAAGATTCCCTTAAAGACTGGCAATTCTTCAGCTGCAGAAAGACCAAAAACTCCTGCTGCTCTTTTCTTCTCACAATAGTTGATAACGAACTGGATTAGAGAAAGAAAATAATCCCAGGAAACAGGATTTCTCACCCATGATGGACAAGTATTGCGACTTCTTTCATAAAGCACTTATGAGCCACTGTAGTAAAGTCTTCTTAGAAAGTGAACAAAATCATTTTCTCTCTACAGTGAAGAAATACTATTACCCTTCATGCCTAAAATATTCCTCCTGCTCCATCGGATTAATTTCAGTGTATTTCAAATTAAAACTCCTGGCTTTAAACACAGCTGTCACGTAGAAAAATATGAAATGTGGGGAGAAAAAAATCTATGGATTTTGCTAACTAAAAAAAGGAAAATGTCTCAAACTACTGCTTTGCTCTTGATATTTTAACTTCTAACATTTTGGTTTGTTTGGGGCAGGAGGCATGAGTGCTAGTCACATTTGGTTTGGTTTTTTTACTTCAAAAGAAAGATCCAACAATCTTAAGCAAGAACTTCTGTTAGAAGCACTCCTGGAGCCACTTTTCATCATTTACCAGCAGTCCTGGCTATCTGGGGAAGTCCCAGTTGACTGGAAGTTAGCCAGTTAAATGCCCATCTACATGAAGGGCCAGAAAGAGGATCTAGGAAACTACAGGCTTATCAGCCTGACTTCGGTGCCAGGGAAGGTCACGGAGCAGATCATTTTGCATGCCACACTGATCCTTGTCGGTCCCTTCCAACTCAGAATATTCTGTGATTCTGTGATTCAATGTGCAGGACAATATACAGGGGCTCAGGCCCAGCAAGCACGAGTTTATGAAAGGCAGGTCCTCCTTAATAAAACCTGAGAGTGTCCCTAATTAGAAATGTCACTAAACCAAGAAACATAGCTTCAAGCAATACAGTATAACCAGAGCTTTAGAACATTTACATCTAAAATTTACATCTAAAAGTCATAGAGTTGCTAAGAATCCCCACCGGGTAGAAACAAGAGAAAGCAAACCACATTGGGCAGACTCCTGCACAATGCCTAAAAATAACTCACAGAGAGAGAGAACACTGGAACCAGCATCCCTACTTTGGGGAATGGTGATATTTAAGCCACGAAATATGAAAAATTAGCATCTTTACAAAATGATCCTGTTCAGTGAACATCAATTTATTCTTGGCAAGTCTGAAAATCAAATTGCCCCTGGCATAGGACTAATTTCTGCAGTACCTCTAAGGATGACCCAGACTTTAGTGCCTCGATGTCCACACATTCCCAAGGAACTGCTGCTGTTGTTACATCCCGCAGACAGGGCTGTGAGAACAACTCATTTTGAAGTGAGAGGGGAACCCAGTTTCTAGTCTCTGAGCTATGCAAGTCAGAAGCAGGGGCTGAGTTACAAGTAACACTTCTAACACACTGCCACGCTACTCTTTTTGGTATGCCTAGGTAATGACTCTCACAGGTGGTACAAGAGCAGCAGTGGACAGAGCACCAACTACAGACATTTTTCAGGGGACACAAATATGTACTGCCATCTTCCATACAGCTCTGAGCCAGCTCCAAACCATACCTTTTAGTGTGCAAAACTTGAAAGGTTCCCAAACATCAAGAAGAATTAGATACCTTAGGACTAATAGCTAGGCAGCTCTAGAGTTCTTCAGAATGAAGGAGCACACACATCTCGTGAAAACTTGAACATGCCATAAACCAGAGGGCTACAAGGACTTTCAGAAGCGAGAGCCTCACATAATCATCTGTGCTAATCCCAAAGTTCACTATGGTCCTACTTGCCCCTCTCACCCTAGTAGGAAATAGAGCTGCAAATCTGGTTCAGGACAAAATAGTGGAGAACTTGGTGTATAAAAGAGCAAGGCCAAGGGCTGTAGACTACATCAGAAGAAAATGCTTTTGGACGGGAGTCTTCTACATCCTGCAGACTCCTAACTAGCAGTTAGAGTATTTTTACAAAAGGTCACAGGTTTGTCTCAATTCAGTGTCCAGGAAGATATTTCATTTCAGGCCTTAAAATTTTATGCAAAACCAGTCAAAAGCAACACATCCCGATGAAAAGTCTCATTTTCATTGAACCAGCATTTTTAACAAAACTCTCTTCCCTATCTCTAAGATAAACCCCTGTAGAAACATGCATGATTTCTCACATATCTTGGGCTTTTTATCATATAAGGCAGATTCAAAATTTATCACCAAATCATCTTCTTAGTCTGGTCCAACATTTTCTGACTACACTGGAATAGGATCTTGGAAAACAATGAAAGTCACTATTACAGAGAGAGAAACAGCAATTTATTATATTAGCATTCCTAGTCAACATCAAATTATAAAATTAAACAAAGATTTCCCTTGGAAGTGAACCTTCAGAAGTTCAATATTTTCCTCTCAATGATATGCTGTAGGGCTGGTCCACTTCTACATATTTTATGTACATGGTAGGAAAATGTGGGCATATACAAGCAGTTAAATGATCATTTGTACAATTAAGTATAAGCTTGCCAACATGACAATGTTTTTCTTGTCTACTAATTGCTAAATGCAATTTGGTTTTAATTACTGATTGGACATTACATAGGAGTGTTGAAGTCAAGATTGGCTGTTCCCCTGATAACACACAAAAGCCTTCACGGCCAATTTCTCTTGTCTTGCTCAAGTGTATATAGGTGATTTTAGCTGATTTCTCTCTCTATTTCAGGTTCAAAAATTCTAAAATTATAAATACTCAGGTCAGAAGTTGTAGCTTTATAGCCCTGGACTCCTTCATCTGGTTTTCACTGAGTTTCTCCACACAACAATAAGGCAGGAATTACATTACTTCAGCTTTTTCATTGAAGGATGCCAACCTTGTAAAACACAAACTGCTGTGGGAAAAGTGAAAAACAGAGAGGATGTAATTAACTGAATACAAAATGAGTTGCACACATTTTTCCAGCAGTTCTTAACTGAAACTAAACATGGGTTCTCAACCAAATACAATGATTGCTCAACAACTGCTATGTATTTTTAGGGACAGAAAACCAGAAGAAACCTCATTATCTATTCATTCAGTTTTGTGCTTTTACGGACTATCTTTTTTAAGGGAAGTTACAAACTTCACGGTCCTCCTGCTTGAAAGCTCTTGAGGAGCAAAAGCCTAGCCCAAAGTTTCTTACAGATATCAATTTCCAGACAGCCACACTTCGTACAAAACGGGAAGATTCTTCTCTCCGCGCATTTACCAGTTCTCAGCATATGGACTTCCCAGTTCTCTGACCCTTGCCTTTCCTGCAAGGCCTCTGCTGCAACACTTCCAACTTTAATTACTTTTCTTGAAAATGTGAGCTTTTAAAGATGAGGCCTTGGGTACAGGAATCTTGTGTTAATTTTCAGTACTTAACTAGAATGTTGTGTGATCGCACTTTCATCTGGTTTGCTATGTCACATTGGTCCTTTATGACTCCTTTTATGATTACTACACTGTGATCCTCTTCAAGATATGTACTTACTACAGATGAAAGAAAAAATTAATGGTTTTGACTCAACATGCACCAGCTTGCACCTTAGTCCAGTCAGTTCTATAGATTTATTGGGGCTTTTATACTGCTTTAATCCTCAAAGTCATCCAGTTCTTGTCAGAGCATCCTTCAGTGCTTTCCCATATTGACTACAGCTGTTAGAATTGCACACTGAGCATATTGTACTCAAGTAATCAAGGAAAAGAAAAAAAAATGTTCTTTAGAAACTGTCTATAGTCTTTTAGTTAGTAATTTTTTCTGTGTTTATTTACTTGCAAATATTCTTGTGCTTGGGAAGTAGTATACCCAAAGGAAAAAGAGTGCGGTTCTGCAGCCACAGCAGAGCAGAGCAGAAACACTGGAACTGTAATGTCTGGGGATTTTTTTTCTGGAGTACACATGCAGAAAACCAGAACACTGGATAAGAAGGGCAGAAAGGCTCGCTAGAACAAACAGATTTAATCTTTCCATTTTAAAAAAAAATTATCTGAAAGTGTAGATTAATTTCCACTGATCAATATTATTGCTGTATCTGCCTTCAAACAGGAACCGCAATGATTTAGGACCAATATCTAGTCAGGTCATCTGGTTTCTCTGCAATTTCTGGAAGTACACTTGGTACGGTCTTCTGGGAATTCTATTTTGAAACTTCCTATTGTAATCCCCACATCTCCCTCTGCAGCGTGTATCAGAATTCAGTCTGCTCTGAGAGGTCACCCAATTAAATCCAAAAAGTGGGCAATTTATGTCAAAATGTATCTCTCCCTCTTTTACTTCCTTCAAATCTAAGATGTTCACAACATGACAACCAAATTGAAGTAGCAAACCAGACCACACTATTTACTGTTTAATATTATTTGGTTTTAATAATTTTATTACTATTAATTATAATTAAATTAAGTTTTAAAAATTAACTTAAAGTCTTATTTAATCAGGCAACAGAAAAAAACTGAAACCAGGAATGGAAATGAGGAGTTGTGAGTGTGCAATAATAACAGTTAATCTGTTGCAGACATCAAAACAATGTTGTTTTGGCAAACGAATTTATTACAGATTTGTCAAACCTGGAATATACCTGTCTACAACAAAAGTTTCAAGCCAGAGACTGATCAAGCTGTACAGGCAATAAACTAACCAGTGTATTTGTACTGCTGGAAACATCCTTTTCTACGTTATTTATTTTCATAAAGATGTTATAAGGGTTTGTTTGTTTGTTTGTTTGAGTGAGTGAGTGGGGGTTTTAATGTTTCTGCTGCAGCTGGGCAGTGATGCAGTTTGGCAAAAGGGGAAAAAGTTTATAGCTTTTAGAGGATGCCCTGGTTGTGCTGCTGGGGAACCGGTAACATTCAGTCTACTCTTACCCTACTACAAATGCAAGACCCAAAGTGCAGTAAACTACCTACAACGTGATAAGCACACATAAAGAGAGGCAGGAATTATGGTGTCATCCATGAGCTGTGAATCCATGGCATAGCTTTATTACTTGCATGTATAGCCATACTACAGACAATATCTCTTGCCTAAAATATTATTTTAAATAACTAGTACTATTTTAAATGACTGCATACATACTGTTTGAGTGAGGCATTTTCCATCTTATCAAGTCTAGCCCTGCACACAAATGGCACAATATGTTAACTAATACAGAGACAAAACTTCGTCAGAGGCCAAACCAGCACTAAAGAACTAGACATGACAAGTAGTTATTTGTTTCACTGATTAAAAAGTAAGAAACAAAAAAACTGCAATAAAATGCATTGTCTCTCATTTTTTAAGTACCTTGTTTCTAGAGGATGATTACAAATAGAGCTAAATGATTACAAATAGAGCTAAAGCATCTGTAGCAATCAAGTCATGAGATGCTTGCAGTTGCATCCCAAGGATTCAGCCTGCAAAGTCTGTACATGAAAGCCTCCTTGGAAGCTCAATTTCCTTATCCTGTTGCCACACGAACTTATTGCCTCCCACAGCGGAACCCTGACTTGGACAGACTTTTAAGGTAGAAATGCTTAAGACTTCTCTAGCAAACTTCACATGGCAGGGCAGAATTTAGAGCTTAAAATCAGAGAATCTTGGGGTTACAGTGACTAAAAAACTCAAAACATAATTTTTAAATCAACTCAAGACAACTAAGGAAGATGGATAAATAAATGAAATAAATGGAAAATTTGCCCAAAATGTTTCCCCAAACCTCGAAACCCTCAAAGGCAATTCCTTGCTTCTGTGCTCAGCTGCAATTAACTCAGCAACAGTTGACAAATTCTGTGTAGTCAAACAGTTTGTCTTTTCAAACCAAACAAAAAAAATTGCCTTTTTCTTTATTCGGTCTTACTTATTCTTAGTCATTCTCCTCTTATACATCCTTCACACAGTACAAGCAGGACATGATTTGAATATACACTGGAGTACAAAAGGGGAGATTTAGGGCTTCTTTCTTTCCCAGTCTAGTTTCTCACTGGAACTCTACCACAGAAAGTGATGCTTTCCCTACACCTCTACCTTGTGGTCTTTTCATAAACACATGCACTGCTCTCACCTCTGTCAAAGTGCAAGGGAAACACAGCCTGTGACTGCAGTGTTTGTATATCTCTACAAACTGTTCCACAGCTTCAAAAAACAAGCACTGATTCTAGCAGAAGAATAAAAAATAACTGTTACTAAACAATACGAGAATATATTTCTCCAACTTAGCAAAAAGGTTAGAATAAAGCCACAACAAAATCCATGATTCACAGGACACAGTAGAGCTCGATCTGCCACCAAACCAGCCTAAAAATACAAAACCACTTCAGAATTAGAAAGCAGTAAAAAAGGTCACCCCTAGAAAGCAATGCACCTCTTCAGGTCTCAGTAAAAGCAGAAAGGGAAAGTTAGGAACTAATGGACCCGCCGGTACCAGAGCTCACAGGGACCGATGTGATCATGATGAATAGTTGCACACAAGCTACTAACCCACACCTGACATCCTCTGCTGCATGACAACGGCAGTAGCTGCCAGGAGCTCATTACCTTCCTGTAACAGTTAGCTCATGCCCACAGTGGAAGGAAATTAATTCTGAACTGAAAAATGAAGTGTTCCCAAGCAGATGTGCCATTCCACAGCAGATGATTTCCTGCCCAAAAGGCACAAGCCCACATTAATTTCATGGTACAGCTAGGAAAGTGTGCTCGGACTGACTGCAGGCACCAGGTAGGCAGGCAGGCAGAGACCTTCAGGAATCCACAGTACAGATCACATCGTCTTCATCACTGTGGCATAACCAATAGAGGATGTTTCTATCTACTCTGTCTTACTTTTCTATCTACTCTTAACAACAAACTTGTTAAACTTGAATAGTCATATTTTTAAAAATATAGGGAGACATCTCACATGGAGTTTTAAAAATTGCTAGAGAAGACAAACACTACAAAATAGATGTTCAACTGTCATATATGATTTAGAAGTATGTCCCTTGAAGGTTCCTAAGTAATCCTAAAACTCAAACCCAATATGGAATCTTTCATATATTTTAGGCACTGCTATATGCAAGGTCAGAACTACTTAAGGTTTATCAATGCTCATACTGCCCTATGAAGCATCCACATAGTATTGCACTGCTCCCAAATAAGCCTGCACCATTCCAGACTCAAAATTTGTACTCATGTCTGCTGTTGCCACTTCTATATCTGAGGATTTTTTTTTTTTTTTTTTGCTGAGCACTGAAGGTCCTGGGCAGAAGGCACTGGTACTCCTCCATCTTACATTAGGAATGGTTCTTCCCTGTTATCTAGTCAGTCATGCAGGTATTGCAAAAAATACTGTCATTTCTAAGTAATCCCACAGAAGATGGAGGTGATGCTGCTGATTGCTGTAACATGGATAGTCACTAATGGAAACACGCTCCTGTTACTGGCAGTGGTTCAACGATGACCAAGGTGAGGGTGAAGAACTCACCTGTGAGAACTTTCCCAGGAACTTTTCTTTGAACCCTGACAATGAGCTGTCACTTCCAGATTCAGCGAAATGGCACAGATAGGAAGTGCAGCAGATCTGGTGGGTAAGCTAAATCCCTAGACACTTTTAGAGCACTCAGAAGGTGCTGCTGAGACCGCTCTGACTATATCCATCAATGGCAGCATCAGCATGCCAAACTCCTCCAAAACACTCCCTTTCAGGGTGGCTTTACTGTTAATTCCATGAAAGGATTATATAATCAACAGAGAGATAATAAATTCACAGTGACAATTTTAACTTCATTAAAAACTCTTTCAAGATCTCATAAATAGCCTAATGAACCAGTGGGAAGAAATGATTACCTGAGAAATGTTATTCTCCAAAACAGCATTTGAAAAGGCCCATTTATTAACAAGCTTTATGCAGCCCCACTTCTCCTGTCCTTTTCCTGTGTTTAATCTCCTGAGGATGGAATGATTTAGTCTAATTTAGGGATTAATGTAAGAAATTAATTTTGTAAAATACACTTGCCTATCATACTTGGGTGGTCAAACCAGCTCATCTCACAGCCCTTTCTAGTTTTAAAGGGCAAGAAATTATCTATCTACTTGAAATCACTACAAAAATATTCCAAACTTTTGAACAAGTCAGTAAATAACTTAGATTGCCACTGTATTTAAAATGACTGTAGGTGGTAAAAACACAGAAAGTATCAAGGAAAAGTTATCCACTGCTTACTACAATTAATTCTTTTGAGGATTTCTTTGCTTGACTTTGCAGTATCAGAAATAAAATGTGTAGTATGCTGTAGAATGTACTAGTTCAAATAACATCTCTATAGTTTTAGGAATAAGCTTAATTTGAAAAGGGCAGTCATTCTCAACTGGTTAGGGACAGAAGGTAAGGATACACTCTTTTCCTGCACAGAAAAATATCTTCTCACTTTTCAGGCAGCTCTATTCTACAAATTACTTGCTTATGTCTGATACACTATCATTCTAACTGGGTTGGTGGTGTAGAAAGGGATGATAAATTGTTACTCTAAGGAGACAAAAGCCTTCTACAAGATCTAGTAGAGTCTCATTTCAGTAAGTCACATTAAAAAAAAAAGTAACTAAGAAATCGTGGAGTGCACAGGATTTGGGGAGGGAGAAACTGCCAGAAGGGAAAGAAAACTGCAACTGACCAAATGTCTCCTCTCTGGTGTTATGACTGAGTGCAAATGCAAAGAAGAAGTACTTGACATTACTTAACAAGAACTACAAGCTTCAGAGTGGCTGTGTGGTGCCCGAGAAGGAGCTGGAAGTGTGTTCTACTAAAAGCTCCCAATGTAGGCACCAGTGCATGAAACCACTAACACTGGTAAAAGATCTAGAAAGGAGAATGAAATTCACAGGGAATGGAATGACTGAAAGCAATGTGCAAAAGTTCCCAGTAGATGAAACTCAAAATTTGAAATTTGAGAATTTGGCCAAAACAAAACAAACACCACCAACCTGACCCAGTTTTTCCTCTGACTTTTTCCCTTTCAGGATGGGAAAAAAAAACTAAAAAGAGAAGCTTTGATAACTAGTCCATTTTAGAGATACTCTCCACTTACTTTAACAATGAAAATAGTTTGCTTTCATACACCTGAGGCAAATTAGATTCAATTAGTGATCAGTTCTGTCCCTTAATGCTCCCTACTCTTTGATGGTTTTCTACCTATGATAGAATACATTCCTACAGCAGAGCTTTGCACAGTATTTGAGGAAGTAAAAAATTAGCAGTTCCTGAAGATCAAAGGCTCATTGTGCTACTGGCATTAATGCCCCTGTTAAAAATAATCTCCAAAATGAGGATTACTTTAACGTTCTGTGTCATCACTGTTGCTAAGGAAAAAAAGAAAAAAGGAAACTCAAAACTAAAAAAACAAAAACAAAAAGCCCAAACAAACAAAAACAAAACCAAAAAAAACCCACGCCAAATTGGGTTAGCCAGACAGTGAGCATCACTGTGCAATTCCCACATTTTCTGTTTCACTTCAGCAAGCAAAGTACAAAGTATTAAGGATACTCTCCAGTGATGTTAATGAATCACACCTGTAATTGCATCAGCTATGATAAACTGTTCATAACTAGTTGATGCAGGATGAAAGAATTCCAAGGACATTCAAAATCATAAATTATCTGTGGGAGATGCAAAAATAGGCTGATTATTCTTAAAAAGAGTAGCCCTCCTTCTCTCAATTTGTACTGGACTTCTGCACATTCATGAGACAAGTCCCATCAGGTACCCACAGGTACTTAGATACCACCTAAGAGGAAGTTAAATATCTTACTTCACTCCACAGAAAGAGGTGTTGCAGGATCATATTCTTAAACTGATATGGCTTTAGAGAGTGAGGAGTTCTCGTCTGACCTCATGCACCAGTCCTCCTTGAATGATTCTCCTGTATTCCCAGTAGCTACTGGGTCATTTATCAAAACAGGAGGATGCTAAATGGGGATGTATATAACTGGATGACAGAAAGGGATAGGTATCACCAAAAAAGGTCATCTCCCCTCATGTCTGTTGAAATGCAGCTTTAATTGTAAAAGCAGAGGGTGTAATTTCTAAGAGTATAATGTATTGCTGTTTCTCTAAGTGAAAAATCTTTGCTACTCCACCAATCCCATTACCAAACGTCTTAAACTGAAGCTCTGCACCACTCATAAAGTCCCCTATCATCCTTTTGTGGTCACATGCTGTATCTAAAATACCACCACACATCAGCTCCATTTTGCCAGCTATCCTTGATGAGCATTGCAGATTTTAGTATGGTGAATATGGAACTGTGTAAAAAGGATAGCAAATTTTTTACAAATGAGAAATTGAGCATTTTCCCAGTAAAAGTGCAAATATAATTTTATGTACTATAACTTATTAAAAATTAATATTACACATTTTTCCCTAGGTTAGGAAGAATCAGTTTCATATTGAGGCAAGGAACAAACTTTAAAAGGTATGACCTGTAAGGAAAGTTCCTGAACTTTTAAAATCTGTATTTTATTCATGAACTCACCTGCCCTTACAGTGGTACCCAAGACAAATGCAAAGAAAAAGCGATATAAGCGCTCAAAAAAGGCATATAAATCATTTTAGTTTAACTTCTTGCCCTTTCCATATAAACTGAATAATCTTCACAGAACTGGAATACAATCAGAAGCAACAGGTTTTGTAATTATCAAGTGTCTTAGCTTCACAGTACAATTAATCACCTGCAAACACAATTCACTTACACTGCCTTACATCCTCCTCCACTGTGAACATTATCCCATAATTAAGCAAGATGAAAGTAAACAATGTCATAAGAACATAAATATCATTTCATGCAGTGCAGTCTTAAAAAGCAAAAATGACTGAAAGAAAATCCAAAACATTTCATCCCACACATTCAAAGATGGCAGCACAATCAAGTGAGGTATCTAGAGAAAAAGTATTCAAAGTGTAAAATGCCAACTGGCAAACCTACAGTATTCACAGTGCAATATGGATTACAGATTAAAACAAAAAAAAGAAGAAGAAAGAAATCGTCTATAACATGTGTCTGCTGTAGACACGGTTTTGGGCCTTTCCAAGCTTAACCACTGCAATATCTTCTCCTTGTAATTGCTTGGGTTAACAATACAGAAATGCAAGTGCTCAATCTTTGTTCATTTTGAATTCTGAGTATGCCATTACTTATTAATCCCTCTATCTTTCTTTTATGAAGTGCTTCTGTTAATGATCCTATGCTATATCAGGAATGATAGTGCATAAGGAAAATGAAGACATAAAAGCCCACTTACAAAAATAGCTCAAAACTTTACAGGATTACATATCCATGTATTTACTGAAATGAGTGACCTTCATTAAGGAAGGCAATTGTATAAAGTTATAAAGATATCCAGCAGCTCTCAGCATTTAATATGAATGTACATTTTTGATCTGAGGTTTCATTAGCTGAAACAGTAGAGTGACTTAGACTGCGTCAATCTAGAGCTCAGTGTACTTAATAACACCAATATTTGACTGGAACACCAAAATTACATAGGGAACCACCAGGCGACATAAAGGTGACCTACAGTTAAGCTCAGGATAGCCAGACACATTCACGCCTCCATATTTTTGGCACAGAGGAATTAACGGCCAATGCCACAACTCCTGTTTTAAAGACTGAGCTGTCATTTCTGCATCTTTCACTCAAGCTGTCATGCAGAGAGAATAACACACCTCAACATGAAAAAAGAACCCATGTTGTCTGCCAGCCTGACATGATCTTCTGGCACACCAAAGAGATGCTACCTTTGGTAGTAAAACTTTGGTGAGGCCCTACGTGAAACACTTTTTAATCAGGTCACTCCTGTTTAAAAAAAAAGTATCTGAACTGAAAAAGATGCAGAGAAAGGATTTGAGAATAATAAGAAAAGCGAAGAGCACATTTTTACCAGAGATTATAAACTTGACCTCTTTAGTCCTGTGGACTGAAAGCCAGGAAAAGCCAGGATTGCTCTTCCAGCATAACCACTGGAGAGGGAGGAAGCATGATTAAGTCAAAGGACAATGACAACAATGGAGTAAATGGGTGTAAACTTACCCATTAAGAAGCTCAGCCTGGAAATGTGAAGGGGATTTCTAAGTAGGCTTAAACTTGAGATTGATTACTTTAAGAAAGGTGTTATATGAGATCAAAAACTGAAGTCAAAAGCCCTTATAGTCTTACTTTGCTGACTTTAAGCAGTTCACATTCTCTCCTCACTGGGTCAAGAAAGAGGCAGATGGGCATCCTCAGGGCTCCTGCCTCCTCTAGGCACACTCAGCTCACCGCACAGTCCCGGCTGTTCAAGGACCCTGGTCACCACCTGAAGCCCAGTTCCTGACTTGTACCTTCTGTCCAGCTCCTGAGGAACCAGGAGGGCAGCCTGCACTGCCATCTAAACCACCCAAGGGTCTGTCCAGGCCCTGGCAAAAATCCATGAGTTCCTCAATAGCTGGAGAAATGTTCAACATCAGTGCAGCACACTACAGTCTGCGGTACCACCAGGAAAACCTACACTTGCACACTTTGTTTCAGACTTCTTGCAGACTGGATGCTCCAAGGCATTTTACAGACTGTACACATTTTCAAGTTTTGTGGGGAAGCATAAAGGAATAATAATAAAAAAAGAATCTGGAAATTTAGAGCACAGTTCTGCAACACAGGATGAACTCTGTATCACAGTGTCAGCCCAAAACCATAGAATGACTTGCATTCTACTTTCTTTTCCATGTAAAATGGCACGGCTTGGATAATACAACTTCATTAACTGGATGGTTGTATGAAATTCAGCAATAGTTGTCATCCCCCTGTATCCAAGACCAAGCATGTAGCAGTAGGTGCTGCAGTCAGAATGTTATTTCACTGTTATTATTACAAACAGGATTAGATGACTACTTGAGTTAAAGGAAGAAATAAAATTAAAGAAAACAGAGACCATGAATGTTTCTGGCAAAGTACCACCACTCTTCACAGTCAGTGCTTGTGTACTGAACACTGCTTAAACAATCTGGGGTTAATGTATACCACCCTCCACTGTTTTGCTCACACCCAGGGGAGCTGAGATTGCCGTGTAACAAAACCAAATCAGTCCTGAGTCCTATTAGTAAGCAGCCTAACAAACCCCTAAAAGAGAAATAGTTTCCAGTTATGATAGGGATCTTCACAGGTGGTGTGCAAGGGTTAGCAGTGCCAGCAGCAATGCAAGGAAAATTATGGGAAGAGCCTCCGTCTGAATTTAAAACTGCCCTAGCTAAAATATTAAACTTTGGACTAGCACATCTAATAAAGGTGGGGATAGCAGCACAAAAAAGGTAGAGAGCAACAAGAGTCTTGCCCAAGGCCTTCAGATATCATTCAGATATCATTCAGGCCACACAAGTCCTAGGATATAGTCAATCCAGGAGCTGTAGTTTCCCCATCCAGCACACTGGAATGATACTTGGTTGTGAGATGCTACGGAAGCAAATGTTATCACTAAAAAAGCTCACTGGAGACCATTTGCACCTTACAGCTGTATTATTACACTCAAATTTCTGAACAGAAAAGCGTATCAATTACTTTCAATAAACAAAACTGTCCTCAGTCCTTTACCCAAGCCCCTAAACAATAAACCTCGCTGGTCCTTTCTGCAGGAGCTGACCCACTTCCTCTGACTCCCAGAGTGCTGTTCAGGAACGTGTGCCAAGCAAGGGGTGCAAGTGGCTGAAGAGCCATACCACGGACGCTCTTCTAACAAGAGCAGTGTGTCACAGTGCAACACGGGGAGAAGAGCTGTGATTCATTTAATTGTCTACTGAACATGAAATAAGTTTGTTTCCACCTGTGATAAACTGTGCTACCACTTGTGATACATATAAGGCATTGCTGCTACCGTGTCTTTTAATACCACGGTAAAATTAAAGGTTAAGCAGCAGTGAGTTCTCTAGCTTCTGCTGCATGAGACAGTGATAGTTTTGGCTGCCCTGGTTTCATTTCTAGACTCGATGATCAGACCTGCAAAAACAACAGAGGGTCAAGTGTTGGTCCTTTATTTGTCAAAATGTCCCACAGACATCGACACCAAAGGCTTGTTCACTCCTCATCATGAATTCCCAGCTGGGACACAGTGAGGAATGTGTGATTCCAATTATTAGGAAAATAAGTATTTTAGTAGCTACTCAGAACATGCATAATTTTTCTAGCACCAGGTCATGAGACCTAATAGCCTGCCATTATCCAATCATGCAGTCCCAGCAGCTGAAATACATGAATCCCAAGAGCTTTTCAGAGTCAAACATGGTTCCCTCATTATGCTCCTTTACTCAATCCAGTGCAGGCTAAAAATGATACACCCTGACAAGTTCCCTTAGCCATATTTCCACCACGCAGACCTCTAGGGCAGCACCAGGCCCCACAGCAGTGAACGCTGCTCGAGTCAGTATTAGTGTCAAAGAGGTGGTGACCAAACAGACACCTTCATACAGTTGTTGTGTTAGAAGTCTCCATGTGATTGATCTGCCATATGAGTAAAAATGGGATGGCATGTAAAAGTTTAATGAATGCACACAGATTTCAGCAAATATTTAATGAAGTGGCATCAAAATTTATCATGAAATAATATCATGAAACTAAATATTTTGACAGTCAAACAGTTTCCACTGTCACCCTTCTTAGGCAATTATTATGTCATTTCATATCATGACAGTCAAAACAAGTTTGTGTGTTAGGACACAAACAGGTAAGAGGCTGCTTTTCTTTCCAATTCTGAATGGAAAAGCATGAAATATTGTGATTTCCAGTACAGTGAAAATTTCAGTTTGTGGCTAACTCAAACTGTCAAATCTAGGAAAGTCATTATCTTCCTTCTCCTTGAGAAGTACTCTTAAGTTTAGGTGCTTTTAATGAAGAAATAAAGCTCCAACAGAAATTCTCAGCAAGGTTTCAGACTTGTGTGCATTTGCACTACCACTGTGCCAGTACTATACTTGTTTTATTTGCATTTCAACAGAAAGTCATCAAAATTAAAGAAAGAAAAGAATTACTTTTTCTCCAGACTGGTACATTTAATGGGTCTCAGAAACACAACCTTTCCTTCCCCTCTTTGATCAAATGCCAAAGGTGTGACAGATGCAGTATAGCTACAGGAGGTTCCATAACTGTGATGCAGTTGTAGCACAATTTACCTCAAAGTGCTACCCGAACACTGCCCCAAGAGCCTAACATCTCTTCCTGAGCACAGGCACAGCTAGGCGCAGAGCCAGGAGCCACTGCTGCTGACAACAGTAGCATCTTTGCAAATCTAACTCAGGAAAGCCAATTTTTTTAGTGTAGGACTGGAAGTCACAGGCTTCTGAAGTTTAATTGCAGTCTAAAAATGATTCCCCGAGCACCCTCAGGTACATCATTGCTTTTCCTCACAGTTTCATCTTGGTGCCTTTCTCAGCTAGGCATAAGGTAAGATTTCATATACCCAAATCCAAACACCTTGAAAATAACAAGCGTTGCACTTCACTAATTTTTATAAAAAGGTGAATGGACATTAGACCAAGCACTCATCCTGCTTTTGTATCACACCGCACTGTTTTTTTAGGAATCAGATCTGAATTTCATGGAGTGTTGCTGGAAGTAACTTTAAAAGGAAAAACAAACAACCAAAATGCAAGGGTCAAATATTGTGAAAGTATTTAGACATTTAAGAAAACATTTGCTCTTGGTGGCAGAAAAAAAAATGCAGCCCAAACAACAAAACAGGGCTCCCCAAGAATATTACACCCCAACCAAAATGTATTTTCCTGCCAGAGGACCAGGACATAGCAGTGTTTGCAGAGGGGAAAAACTAAAGTCCAAGAAGCCCATTTCTTTGTGGGTTAGGTTAGACCCTAACAGACAGTGACAGAGTGATGAAAAATACCTGTGATTTTTTGGCATTTTACTAGGAACATTTTTACTCTGAAACTTGTTAGATACACAGGCAAAGTCAAAGTATTCAAGCTTGGGTAACTGGAAATAAGGTAAAGCCCTGTGCCTGGGAAGGACTGCCTTCCCTCAGGGAAATCCTGCCACAGCTTGCCTATTCCAGAGGCAAAAAATTTTCTCTGGAGAAATTAGTTTTATGAGCCACCAATGATTCATCCTTGGCAGAGTGATTTAACTTCAGTCAGCAAAGCTGAACTCAGACAGAAGAGGAAAATCACCCCGGTCTGTCATTTCAGTGGTAGAAGTGAATACCTTCTTGTTACCAAGTCCCCTTCAGAGCATCGTTGGATGCAAGGAACACTACGAATACAATTTATCAAGGACACACCACCACTGGCAGTAAGTAGCTCATTAAGGGGAGTACTATCATCATCCAACAGGTAGTCCCACCTCCAGCATTTTTCGCAGCACAAAGCTCCTACTACTCAGCTCGTCTCCAAGGGTTTAATTACCTTCTGGAAATGAAGTGTGGTTGTATAGGGGAAACTTCTGGGAAAGATTTAGTTTCATACAAATCAGTTAAATCCCAGAGGCTTTACATGTGCTAAAAGGTTTTAAAAGACCATGTCATTTTGTCAGTGGGCTGTTTAGCAGCAGATGTTTGCTGTATAAAGATCATTATCTGATTTAGTCTTTTATTAGCTTTGTCACCACTCCAGAGAAATGAGATGAACTAATACCATCACAGTTGCTGTTTTAGAAACAATATATGCTCAAAATTAGCAAACACCTCATTCATAAGACCAGGTCTATTCTGACTTTAGCAAAAATCATTAGAAGACATCTGAGGGCATGGTAATCATCTCATTTTTCTTCAGCTAAAATTATTTATAGAAAAGATCCTTTGCTGAGAAGGTCTAACAGCAGTAAAGACAGCACGTCAAAGATGATGACTCGTGCAGCTAATCCCCATATATCATACTGCATATTTACCCCTTGATATAACAAGATCTGTGTTTCTCTAAATAAGAATTCATCAACACTTATATCGCTGGTAAAAAGAAGACAGAGAATTTAAATTTGTAAATAGTCTTTATAAATAATATCAGGGTTTTTTTCTTTCCATCTAGCTTCCATTCCAAAAGCCATTCGTAACAATTCAATAACATAGTCATGCTGGCAATCTACAGTACAGCTGGTGTTAAAAATCCCACCACCTTCAACTAGAAGACACATGCCCGATGAAGTCCATTCATAATTGCAACCTCTTTCCTAATCTCAGATATCTGAGGAACCGCATTTCCCTAGGTGAGGCATGGCCTTCACAAAGCCCAAACTGGATTTTCAAACATCTTTGGTGGGTGCCCAATTAGCATGTGCCTACAGAGATGCTGATCTACAGCCTCCTGATCCAAGTTGGCTCAGTAATGGCTCACAAGCAGCATGCATTCAGGTCAGCACACACTAACACACAGCTCACTCTTGCTCTTCCCAAAACTTTATGCTTCCCAGCACATTCCCCTTCTATAATCCAGTTGCAGGGGATAAGTCAGAAGGCCTCGTATTTTCACTTCCAATTGGTGAATCAATCTCAAGTTTATGGCGGTGAAATCAAGACCTACACCTCCCTTCCTCTTTCCCAGTCTTCTTTGGTTGGGCTTGCAAAGCCCTCTCTTCTGTGGGAAGAGGGACAACATCCCTCACTTGCTGTCCCCTGAGGGACAAGGACAGGACAGCATGGTTGTCTCAGTATCCCTTTTCACAGAGAGTCTGGTACACCTCATAAATATCAGGGTACCCATGTGTCGAGTGGGCAACTGTGCAGTATCCAAGGTTAATACCATGCAGCAAACAGAGAGTACTGAAAACGGAACACAGGTGTTCAGGTGGCCAGAGCAGACAGGTTTCTGTCACAGGTTTCCCATCCTTGCTCTAGAGCTCCTCATAACAGCACCGGACTTCCGTGCACCGCAAGAATTGCAATCCCTTTATCTTTCTTCCTAATGGAAATCACAGGCCTGTTAGAATTGTATCAATAAAAGGAAAGATACTCTTTGCTCAAGTTAAGGAGATGAGCTGGAAGACAGTTGAGTTGAAAGGTTTGCTAACACTAACATTTCAGCAGGCTACTACAGGAGTAGTACAGAGCTCTGCTGCATTATTTGAAATAAGCTGGAAAAGTTTCAAATATAACATAAACATGAGACTATTACCAGACTAGCACAGATCTTGGAATTTATGCCTCTCAGAAAACCTAACAGAGAATGCTCTAATTGTCTATATATTATAAAAATCAGAAAGGGGAGGTTTTGAAACAGCAAGAGAATCCACACAGGGGTGATATGTTGATATATTTCACTGTGATTTGTTATGATTTTCTATAACTCTACTGTAATTTCATTGTTTAACTGCTTTAAGATAAGGACTGCCAATCTTCTGAAAATCCACTGAATGGGTCTTCTGTAAAATACTAACTTTTTAACTTCAGAGGAAAGGTGGAGGGTTTCAACCCACTCTATGTTCCACAGAAATTACATTACCAATTTACAGTCATCTACTCTTAGGATAAATGCCTACTCGTCTCTCTGCCATACTATGAACCAACAACTGGAAATTAATCCAAATTATCTATGAACTCAGTGCAACCACCGATCCACTCCAGAACTGCTCTGTCTACTCAAAGCACCAAAGAATCTGGCTCCAAATGCTTCACTGCATGATAAGGAGTGAAAACATACCAAAGCCACATTTTCCATTTCAGAATTTTAAAAAATTAACAGCTTATACTGCTTCATTTAGTCATACAAGGCCCCCATTCCCCAAAAAGCAGGGTAAGGGAGAGAATTATGTTTTTCTTGCTAAAAATCATCACAGAAATGATATATCCTGGCAAAACATCTTCCAGTATAAATTGATTTTAAACGGCACTACTTCCAGAAGTAGACTACCCTGTATCATGTCCAAAAGCAAGTATAAACATCTGGAAAAAAACTTACAAAACTGCTGAAGTATTTATTTTTTTCTTTTTCCTTCAACTTTTACTTTTTCTTTTAACCATTTTATTTGTTTATTTGAGGGGATACAACAACAACAAAAAAAAAGGCATTTAAATATGAGCTTGAAATTGCATTTCATTATGTTTTATGTTTTGCTGGGAATGGAATTATTTCTTTCCCTAATTCCACACCTGAGTTACTGACAGCCGATTCTCAGCATACTAATTTACAGCTAATGGTGACACAGGAGATGGGACTGTTCTAGATACTAGCTAAATATTCAACAGAATGGCTTCATTCATAACATCAAGCTCTTGTCATTGTGTAATTTTTTTCACTTTGAAAAAAAAAGGCAACACATGATTGGTTTACTGAAAAATAAAATTTTAAAAAAGGAACAAACTCACTACTACCTCATGTTTCCTCCCACCCTTGCTGCATTTAGCATAGCAATCTACACTACATTGAAGCCTTCATCCAATTGTCCTGCAGGACAGCAACAGAAAAAGCCATTATAAATTCTAAATATAGCATTATAGATATAAAAATTAAACAACAGTTACACAGAATTATTATTAGTCTCACAGAATTATTATTATTATTATGCATAGTCTTACAAATCAATACTTATTTTGTAGCAGAAAAATAGCCATAAAATGACATAGTTAATGAGTTTCTGGTAAGTAGGTATTTCAATCCACATCAGGAAAGCTGAAAAAAATACCTTCTGAAAGGTGAGAAAACTCAAGGTAATGAAACAGAGACTAGCTGTGTTGCACTTAGCAGACATTGCTGAGAAGAATAAACACATTTATTAGCCCACACTTACCACACATCTCCTCTACTCTATGGCTAAATGGAAACCACGCAGTAGCTATTATTTAGCTTTTACATTTCAAATTAGTTTAAAATGAAGTCATAGAGGTTCAGGCTTGTACAAACACTGGAACCATTAGTTCCTGTGCATTCCTTCATCACTGTTTTCTGCATGTAAGGGGAACTCCAATTAAGAAACAGCAAAGGACCCACAAGGGATGAGATTCAAGCTGAACAGCGAGGTCATTCATGATCTTTCCAGAGTAAAAGAATCATTTAAGAGCAAAACAGAAGGACTCCAATCAACTGACAAGGAATTTTCTCCTAGTAGTCTCACTGCTTACATAGCTTTACATGTGCCTCACTTTCACAGAATGAACAGTGAAGATGTGTACAGAAGAACTGACAACTTGACACTGACCGTGGTTCAGTAGTAAAAACCTGCCTGTTGCATCTCAGGTGCAAGAATGCATTGCAAACAAAGACAGGGAGAGCGTGTCCTTGCAGCAGCTGAGCTTTACAATGAGTTACAGTGCAATGATTCTGTGAACCAGCAACACACACACAGACTTGGCCTCCTGCAGTCCCAATGGACATCAATTGTCTGTTTCCAGAAAGGTTGCACAGCTGTTCCCCACTCTCTAAATGCTAAATGGTGACATCCATTCTTCTGTGTGAAGCATGGTGGAGAAGAGAAAACCAGAAATCCTGATCTACCTCCAGAAGAGTACCCATGGCAGTGTGACAGCAGCCATAAATACCTGTCAGAGACAGAGGCCATGTCTAAAACTTTAGAGCTGGCCAGAGGCAAAGCCTGTGCCACACTGAGTTTGGCCCAGCACACACAAAACTGAGTTTTGGGATCTTTCTTACCCCCTGCCCTGTATTTGTCTTCTCAGTCTGCTTGTGGCTTCATCAGGTGAGAGAAAGCTCTGAAGCCCCTGCTCTCAGTGCAGCTCAGCAGAGAGATTTGGCTGTCTGGGACCAGCAGTAACAGCAGGCTCAACACAAACAAAAAAATAACAACAAAAAAAGGCTTTTAAATGAGTCTGCAACAAAACCTTTCAAAAAAGCTTCTTTCATGATGGATTTAAAATCAATAGAGCAGTGCTCTTGATGTAATTACTCATTGATAGTACAGGACAGAAGTACAGGCTGCAACGGGAAGAGAGGCAGAAGGCCAAATCCATTCCTGATGTAAGCAAAGAGGTTTTACAGAAGACAGCAAAAACCATAACCTCTACTTATGTGTCTGAATCTGACCCACAGTGCTCCAAAAATCACTGCTGCTGATCACTCAGATGAGACTACATTAACCAACAAAGACACAGAAAAACTGAAATATACCAGTTATTCACTTTGTGATTTAATTATTATTTTACAGAATAGTTGCAGCCTTAATAAGATATTTTCAATTCATTAAAATGGCTTCTGAAGTTCTTGCATATGTTCCATTTTTCTGATGTAACTTATTTACAGCTGAGGGAAGCCTCCACTTACAAGGCTACAACTCTCCTCTTTGTCAGTTAATAGCAATTCCTACCACCAACATTCAAGTTGTCAGTCAAACAGACATCTGTTATAAACAACTTAATTTTTTTTTCATTTCTGCAGACACCTTTAAACAGCACCACTTCTCAATTCATAAGCCATATTACTGTAGTACAACATCTCTCCAGACCCTCTCACATAAAATTAAATGCCCATTTAGCAGCTTACAAACCTTACAGCAGTTGGTTTATTTTCTCTCATTATTGTAACAGAGCAATCAAGAACAGCAGACTATTACAGCTTCATGTGACGTGGCTTCTCTATCAACCCAGTGGCATAAAATTAAATGGCTATCTGAAAGATAAAGTAAAACATTCATTTATATCTGACAGTTTTGTTACACTACTAAGCAAATAACCATTGCAGACAGATTTCTAAAATCAGGACAGCTCAACTTGCCAAGGGTTAACCTGTTCATACACCAGGGCCTAAGCTTTTCTCTTGCTTAAAGACTGTTTAATTATGTATATCAAGTGCAGCAGCTCCAGCAGGAAAGATTAAAATCGACTCTCTCAGCCTTATGCAAGAACATTTAACCAGAACATTGCAAGGCTACAGACCAACGTCTCCCACATTTATGTGAATATCATAAGAATCAAGGTAAAAATTTCGTCCCCCAATAGAATAAATGAATAAATAAATAAACAAATAAATAAATCTGAAGGGTCTCAGTTATACAGTGAAGTAAGGTTTGGAAAACAGCTTTCATATGAAGCTTGATTTTCTAAGCCTGAACATCTCATGAAGTGCTTAAAAAGTGTCTTTGAAGTACCAAACAGAGAATGCAGCACGTCCATCAAGTGATCTTTTCCACCTGCACGGAAATAATAAGGTCCTTTAACTTAAAACTGATTTTCACAGGGAACAAAAGCTCTTAGAATCAAACATTTATGATGCTTCATGGCACCCTTCATCATTCATTTCATCATCAGTTTGCCCGCAACACACACAATTATTAGGAATACTTTTGAAACATTCTCAACATAACCTACAAGTGATAGAGGACATCCTTATGTTACCTATTTTTAGTTCCGCAGTATAATCTGCATTCACCATGTTCCTTTGACCAAAACACATGAATCCTGTCTACCTTGTCCAGCCTGATCAGGACTGTTTTAACATTAAAAGTTTCTGAGCAGTTTGATAGTTAATATTTATGGAAGTTGGAGGGAAAAACGTCCGCACAGCCATAAAACCCAAACTCATCACCTTTACCTAAAAACAAAATTAAAAATAAAAAGACAACACACAACCCCATCTCCAGAAGAATGCCCAAAGCAGCTCACTCCTCCTAAGAAATACATAAATATGCCATGGCACGGGGATGCACGGTAGTGGCAGGTGCAGAGGCAGTCTTCAGAAGGAAACTGCTCCCTCACCTCATAGGGCCTCTAAAGAGCAGAAGAGAGTTACCCAGGACTCAAATGTATGCAGCCAACACATTCTGGCTGATGCTGCAAGCCCTGGATGACACTTGGAAACCAGCAATAACATGGCACAGCTTTTCTCCCTTGTGCTGCTCTTTCTTTTTCTGACTACTGTAGGATTTTCTTTTACAAGCATTGTAGCAACACATTTGCACCAATATGAAACAAACATGCATATGAATGTGCAGTTCTCTGCAGAAGATACTAAAATTATTTCTGGACTGCTTTCCTGTTCCAGAAAAAATGTGGTTAAAAATACTGAAATTTTCTACAAATTAGTGCAAAGCAAAAATAATTTATATGGATGTGTAATTAGATAACAGGGAATAAAGACAGTAACAAAAGCAAAATAGGTGCGTAAAGGAAAGTCATCCTTCTCATGTCCCTTTCACCACCTCTCAGCAGAAAAACCAAGGAACTCTCGATAACAATCTCCTTTTTTTCCACCCTTTCTACCCATCGCATTAAATTTCAGAGAAAGAGGAAGCATCTACAATTTTATTTTACAAGCCCCTTGGAAAAGATAGATTTCTCAAGCAACAGAACTCTTCAAGTCTCTTTCATATCTTCTTTTCTCACAAACAGATGCCTCCAGGGAGCTCCTCCTGCCCCCCCCTTGTTAAGCCCAAGCACCTACATAAAAATCAGGAACTCTAGGGCTGACAAGCAGCAGATTCCCAGAAGCCCAAGGTATATTAATATGAAGCTCTCCAGCATGGTCTCAGAACTTACCAGCGCAGGTTTTTTTATTTTCTGTAATTTAAGGTGAAAATCTTACAAGTAGAACACAAGCAGTAAGTGGAGGATAACATGTGCTGTGCACTTGGAGCAACCTTCCCTAGACTCCTTTAGCTCTGTACAAAGAGCTGCATTTTCCAAGCCCTGTTCTCTGTGGGGCTTGTATTAAAAATTAAAACAACAAAAATATAAAACACTGCACAGAGCCAGTGTAAAAGTTATGGTAATTGAGCATGTGTGCTCATTTAGTGCAACTTTTTAATAGGCATTAAACAAATTCTAAAAAGCAAACTATTAGCAAAGCAGCAAAATCCCTCTCCATACCACACTGCAGTCCATGCACTCTGGTCTGCTCTTTTAGGAACCCCATTTTAAGCATTTAACAGTAACATGGAGCTGACCAAGCACCTCAGTTCCCTGAACAAATTAATTTCAACTTGAAATGCTGAAATGAGATCAAGGGAAGCCAGTGGATGTAATCTTTTGGGATTTCAGTAAAGCTTTTTTTCATACGGTCTCTCACAGTGTCCTTCTGGACAAAACGTCCAGCACATAGCTCGATAAAGATGTAATTTGATGAGTGAGCAACTGACTGATGGGTTGAGCACAAAGGCTTATGGGGTTACATCAGGCTGGTGGCTAGTCATTAGTGGGGTCCCACAGGGCTCCTTTTTAGAGCCAATTCTTGTCAACATCTTCATAGACAACTTGGATGCAGGACTCAAAGCTATACTAAGCAAGTTTGCTGATGACGCTAAACTGGGAGGAGTTGTTGGGTCTCTCAAAGGCAGGGAGGCCCTGCAGAGAGACCTCAACAAATCACAGGGATGGACAATCATCAACTGTATGAAGTTTTAACAAAGACAAGTGCCAGATTCTGCAGCTGGGATGGGACAACTCCAGATGTACGTACAGACTGGGGAACAAAATGCTGGAGAGCAGTGCCATGGAAAGGGACCTGGGGGTACTGGTCGATGGCAAGCTGAATATGAGCCAGCAGTGCCCTGGCAGCCGGGAGGGCCAGCCCTGTCCTGAGGGGATCAGGCAAAACATTGCCAGCCGGTCAAGGGAGGGGATTGTCCTGCTCTGCTCTGCACTAGGGCAGCCTCACCTCAAGTCCTGTGTGCAGTTTTGAGCATCACAATATAAGAAAGATATTAAGCTAAGTCCAAAGCAGGGCTGTGAGGATAGTGAAGGGCCTTGAGGGGAAATCAGACAAGGAGTGGCTGAGGTCACTTGGCTTAGTCAGCCTGAAGGAGACTGAAGGGAGATCTCACTGCAGTCTACAACTTTCTTGTGAGGGACAGTGGAGGGGTAGACACTGATCTGTACTCTCTGGTGATCTGTGACAGGACCTCTGAAGGAATGGCATGAAGCTGTGTCAAGGAAGGTTTAGACTGGATATTAGAAAAGGTGTCTTCGCCCAGAGGATGTCTGGGTACTGGAACAGGCTCTTCAGAGAAGTGGTCATGGCACCAGCCTGTCTGAGTTCAAGAAGCATTTGGACAGCACTCTCAGGCACATGGTATGTTTTTAGTTGTGTTGTGCAGGACCAGGAGTTCAACTTTGATGATCTTTGTGGGTCCCTTCCAGTGCAGGATATTTTATGATTCTATGAACTGCAGTTTTCTTCTTTTGAACATCCCAGCAAGTGTAGGTTGGTGGCATCTATATCCACAGGAAGCAAAAAATCAGAGTTATATGTGTCAAAAGTTATCAAAATTACAGCTGGGCTTCATCTGTGGCTCATGATTGACTGGAAACAAGTTACTGGACTGCACCAGCCCCTCATAGCTGAGCGCTCAATGTCACACAGGCCTGCACAGAGTGAGCCGGTATGATAGAGTACATTCCCATCAGTGAACACGTTATCACTGTGTGCTGCTCGCTGATACCTAGCTAGCAAATATTTAGTGAGCTCTGGGTAACCCAGTTTTCCATCAAGCAGAAAACCTGACAAGCTTAGCCAGCATTGCATGCTCTGTCATTAGGGGCATATCATACTTGAGATTTAGAAATGCTAACTGCTGCAGTCCAAAGAATAACAGTGCCATTTATTCAGAATACAGCACACTTCCGAGCACAGCATTAAGTGTCAAAAATGCAGGTTTGTATTGTTTCCTAAGAACATAGCTATGTTACTTCCAATAAATCCATTTCTATGCTTGCTTCATATTTTTGTGCTCAGATCTGTTTCTGAATCCAATAGGTCAGCTCTGTAAGGTGGCAATAAGTTGCTGTTCATGCTTATTCCTACTCAAACCACAGCATGCCTGAATATTCCCTTCTAAGGGCCTGATTCTCACAATGATGAATGCTGTGGTGATTCAGTAAAAGAGCAAATGGTACAATTAGTATTACATAAAAACAGTTCTCAAGAGTGGGTAACTCACAGCAATTTACACTTACTGGGTGAGCTAAGGAAACGGACAGAAATCACTTCCTGAAGATGCTTCAGCTGGTCAGTGGCAGAGGCAGCAACAACAGAAATTTAAGCTTGCTGACTCTTCTTCCAGCGTTCAAGTAACCATAATAACCACTAGTGTGAGCACTATCTTCTTTATGTAACTTTCCACAGACAACATAAACCAAACCAACCTGAAAGCCTCTGGTTAAAGGACAAGTGTAAGTCATGATGCGTGTGTAAGACAAGTGCATGTGTACAGCATTTGTCACTTCTGTGAGTCCTTTTCACTAAACTCTATTCATAATATGAGATCCAAACCTCAGCTCATCACAGTGAGGGCACCTCCAACAACTGCAGCAGGCCCTGCTGCAGTTTCCTGACTTAGCTCTCCTGGCAACGAGCAACAGTCCAGTTAAAGGGATCTAAAAGGATAATAAGCAGAGGCTGATCAGCCCCCATAAAAGTTTGCCATTTCTAGACAAGGACAAAGCAGATAAAAGACAAATTTAGATGTAGGTCAGCAGGTCTTGCAACATCATCGACACTTTCTTCAACATTTCATCACTAAGGTGTGACTACCAGGCCATATTAAACAGAGAAGTGTGTCAAATGCCTTGCCTTAAAATTTGGGATAACTACAGCCTTTTTTGAACATGAGTACTCCTAAGACATTAACATTTTGCAGTTTAGGGTAATGTGTTGCTGTCATTGCAAAAGCATTTCCTGGACAAGAACAAGAAAATCAGGACATTTTATATAAAAGTTTGGAACTCAAATATTAACGATGGTTAATATGACAAAATGTTTGCATGCATTTTCTCAGTCAATTGTGCTATGCAAAAGCTGCTTTGTTCATTTGGTTATAATATATGGCAGGCAGGTAAATTGACAAAGTTCAGTCTTATGCCTATCCTTTTAATTCTTCCATCAGTATCGATAGGACTAAACCACATATTAGCTGTTCAGATCTTCATCAGGAACCACTCATCAGTCCTTTCAGCCTCTCTTACGCAGCACCACAAATACAACCATCTTCATGTGGAATTTTCACCACACTGAGAGGAAGCACTTTGCCATTGGTACCATTCTATTTCCTTTAACATAGCTTTTGGTTATGTATCCAAGTTTGAAAAGTAATAACAACAGATTGAATTTGAACTTTATGTTGTGATAAAATCTTAGCCCTCTGAACTGCCCATTCAACCCTGGTTTCTATTTCTCAGAGCCCTTCCATGTAGCTCTACCATGACTTGAATGAAGATCCTTTTATGTTTGCAGCTGCATTTATGAACCCTAGCACTGCCCCAGAAAAAGAGGAAAACACATAGCCTTGTTATAACACTAAAATAACAATCTACTTTTATATATATATGGTCAAATCCTAGGTAGACATTGACGGGAAGGGACAAGGGCATATAATCAGCACTGCTCATACTGCTGCTTCTGTAACAAGATTCGGCTATCATATATAAAACTGAATTTTGAAACATTTTATTCTGCATTCATTGCTATGACTTGGAAAACACAAACTCTGCCTGAAATATTGTAGCAGTGTCTGGTTTAGCAGCAATCCCAAACCAAGCCTGGGATAACTGTGAGTGATGCAATCCACGCTGACAAAACGCTGAAGCCTACAGCTCTTCACCACTGCAGCAAGGCACATTGGGCAGTACTGACACCTGGACATCCTCTCAGACCAAGTGGTTCCTAGATGTAATTCCCAGGACAGAAGCAACAGTCTCTTGACTGTTCCAGAACAGTCGTGACTAACCCTCCAGAAAAATCCATTTTTCCTTTGAGGTAGACATAAATTGTAAATACAATAAATTGCAGATGAATAAGAAACGTGAGCATGCAAAGAGTATATTTAAGAGAGTTTTGCACTTAGCGGCACAGGTGCATTTCTCCTGGCTAATCATTTTGTTACTCCTTTCATTTCAGATTTCCAATACGCTGATAACAGAATTTCTGATTTGCTGCACCTGAGCACTACTGCCTCCAGCTCCAATAGTATACATAATAAAAAGGGCTTTGTTTGCTGCAGAAAAAATACAACCACTATTTTAGATATCATAATCCTACAAATATCCATTTGAACCTTTCAGCATAGATCCATTACAAATTAAAATGCACCACAGCTCATTCTATTGTTCATTTCCAAACAAAACGTAATTTTATAAATTTATTTTCATTTATATTTTTCTACATTTCTGTTGTAACAACTATAGCATCAATTGCCACTGCAGTTTAAAAAAAAAAGTAAAATAACAATTCATGATCATAATATACAAAAATAGCAAGTAGTAAAATTTGAAATTAAGTATGTTAGTGTTGCTAAAAGCATATAATATGCCATGTTCAAACTAAATTTTCTGGGGAAACAATGTGAAAGGAGACAAATTTCCAAACCTCTCCTTTTTTTATGTGAAATAGAATTATCAGTTCTCCAGCCTTCATGGGAAGGCTGGCCACCTTCAAGTCTCTCCACAGGGAAAAAGAGAGATACATGTACCATCCAGAAAAGCGGAAAACACAGCTGTCCTTCATCTTTTTAATACAATGTTCAGGAAATAAAGATATCCATAAATACCTGATTAAGTACTCCAAGCCTATAAGTTTTAAGATTTCTACCATTTAAAACAACTAATATTTTTGCAAGCTCATGCAAATAACTGGTAAGAGGAATGTTCAGTAACTGTTTCTGAAAAAGCATTCCTGGTTACCTGGAGGTCAGTGTGCATTTTTTTAATCCAGAATCAGTTAAACATGGCATGAAGGCTAAGGAGAACAAAGAGTGATCTTGGCCAAAAGGCTGGAAAATGATTGAGTCAATTTGCAGTCACAGAATTTTTTTTCAAAGAAAGACCCCAGACTTAAGAAGCTGCTCTTGGTGGCAAATTGGATTGCTAAAATATTTGAGCACCTAGTGAACATCAACAATTTCATTAACAACATTTGAATAGTACAACTCATCCATTCTCAAAAAACACTGCACATTTTTGTAGACAATTCTGAAATGAGATTTCTTGGCTTCAGTCTCATCCAAATAATGGGACAAAAATAAAATTAAAAAAAAGCAAAACCAACCAAACAACAGCAAAAAAACCAAAACCACCAAAGCACACCCCACACACACCACCCACCACCCCCCCTCCCACAAAAAAAACCAAATCCAACCAAACAAAAAACAACAACAAGCACCAAAAAAACCCAAACAAACAAAAAACAACCAACAAGCCAACTAATCCAAATACTTCAGCAACTTAGGGAAACACTGGGCTAGTACCAGTGTGTCAGAAGGTCACTGTAAAACAACTTTGCCCAGTATATAACACTAGTCTGAGAGTTCTCAGATCTACAAATCTAGGAGAATAGGAAGAACTACAGATAAGCTGGATGAAGCTGCTGGCTAACCTTTATCCTGTGGGAAAGCACCACACTCAATACTGCTTAAGAGAGCTACACTCTGCTCAACAGAAACAAAACATGTTTAAAAATTATTAAGTAGAAGAAAGAGGGGAGAGGGGTGGAGTGGGGGAGAGGAAGGGGATGGAGAGAAAGAGAAAAATAAAGACGTGCCTTCAAGCACCAAGCTGTCCTACATAATAAACAAATGAAGACATTCAATAAGGTCTGGTGGTTTGACTTGTAAGACATTCTAGGGCCTCAGATGCTGCACCCTTCCCAAACAGTCCATGCACGTGTGGTGAGACCTGAAGACACAGTAAGGTAGTGAATGGCAAGCTGAGGAACAACTTTACAGTTCACTGGCTCTTCTTCCCCAATTCCCAAGTATATTCATAGATATTTTCAAAGTGAAGCAAATAAGCATGTTTGCAAAGGCTCTTTCTCCACTGCCCCTGGAAACGCATCTGAGGCTCTGTAAGCTCAGAGCTCACCCCACCACACTGGGCATTACCTTACCATGGCAGAAGAGCCCAAAGCCCTAAGAACAAATAGCACCATAGCATACAGAAGACAAGCTCTTAAATTACAATGCAATATCTCTTATTCTGGAAGCTTATTGCACGGAAGAGTCATTCTTGTGAGAGCCATCATAAGAAGCTGTTTGTACTGATCAGCTGTATACAATTGCTACAGCCAATCTCACCTAATTCAGCTCCAGGGTAAGAAGAGGTATGAAAAGGTATAAACATGATATTCCACAGGTATTAAGTTTCAGACATTTTGGTTAAGGGCAAAGAAGAAAAGTAGGAACAATATCTTCATACGTTTTAAAGTAGAAAAACCCCTCCATAGTGATCATAGTGATCTCAACATATCTTCAATACTAAGAGTAAGCAACAAGTAACCAACAGAAAGAAAAAGAGATTATATTAAGTCTTGGTGACTAGTGTACTTCACTTGTGTATGAAGTAATGCCTCTCCTACCCTTTTTCTTGACAATCCAAAGAGTGAAAGCTTTATTATCTACCCAACCAATCCACAAATAAGGAAGTAGAACCATGCCAAAGACCGACAATGGATAAAAAAGTCTGTTCAAAAAAACATGGATATCCTATATTGTAGTCAGTAAACACAAATAAGCATAGGAACATGTTATTTTGCATATCCATGCATAAGCCTGGTTGTACTTAGGGATATATCTATGTCAGAGTACTTAACTAGATCAAGGAAAAATGAAATATAAGATAGTCAGGTTTTACCACTGGCTAGATTGCATCTCTCTAAAAACACATTCTTGATAAATCCACTAACAACTTAAACACCAAAACATTTCTGAATAAATTTAGTGTTAACTTTGCAGTAGTCAAAAGCACCTAAACCTGAGTCTTGCTTACACAGATTTCACAGGGAAATTAGCCTACATTTGAAGCATAAGTAGTTAGTAAATCTTGTAACTTACTAAGCATGACTACCCTATCCTCAGCAGGTTATGCCAAGGTCAGCAGAAACCAACAGTGCATCTTCTGCCTTACAAGAAAATCATCAGTTGTTTCTCTGTGAGCAGATGACAGCTTCACAATAGACAGCCGTCACCAAAGAAGTCACCCAGAAGGCTTGATCAGCAGTCAGTAGGCAGAGCCCAGCACTTGACAGTGCTAATGAAGCCAACTGCTACATCTGATAAAGAACACCAAATTTCTATAGTCATGTTACTGACAGCCTTTCAGGGAACAACCCATTCCCACACTGTCCTCTTGAGCAATACATGCTGCTGGTAAACCTGTTATTACCCCCCAGTACTACAAACAATATCAATGGTTGTTAAGTCACAAGAAACCTAAACCACTAGTACACAGCTGAGGAAGTAAAATCACATAGGTAAGTCATGTCTTGCACCACTACATAGTCTGTAATACATCACTTTTCTCTTGGTGAAAGTAACTAAGATGCCTCTTCAGAAGAGTTTACTGACAACACCATATAAATAAAGCCCCTGCCAATGCACACTGCACTTCCGTCGTGCTGATGCTTGGGATTAGGTTCCATGATGCAATGCAAATGTAAAAAGGGAAAGAGTGTTTCACAGAATTTAATGTATGGAAAATTCATACTTTGAGACGATTGCATTTCTGTTTTCATGTTTCAGACATATATTTTGTATAAAGTAGAAAGAAGCTTTCAAGAAGAGTCTAGGAATTACCAAGGGAAAAAAAATAGAGAAAATTGATTTTTAAATGCCGATCTTTTTCATATTGACACTCCTGTTCCATGCTAACTTCTTTTTCTAAGATGAGTTTATCCAATTTTCAAATAGATTATACAAAATGACTATACAAAATGACAAGGAAGCACATCTAGGTTGGAACTAATCCTAAAATATTTCTTAATATCCGCATCTTTATTGTGAAGACAAGGTCCCCTGGCTTTAGCATTCTTAATACCGTGAGAAATTAAAATATTTTCTTTGGAATCATTTTCTCAGAGGTGAGAGAAAACTGATGGGAGCACTTTTGGTTAAGAGAGTAGACTTCATAGGTCTACATATGGGGAGTGACAGACCTCCACTTATACATGCACCCACATCAGAAGAAAGTAAATGAGAATGACATTTCTGATTCAGTACCAACTAAAATTTACAAAAGGTAGAGTCATCCAGAAGTTGTCCTCCCCAAGCAGTGTACATACTTTACACAGCTTTACTGTCCTGAAGACCACAGTGATTATGATCCATGCCTCCATGCTGTTTAAAACTGGCAAGTAGGGAAGCTATTAGACTGCTCATCAAGGGTATCTGCATTTCAGATAATCACTCCAGCAGTAGCACTATGCTATTGCAGTCCAAGGCACTGAACAAATCATTCAGGTTCCAGGAAACATACTCATTTATGGTGCCATTACTAAGGGTCAAACAACAAGGAAACATGCTTAAAGAGAGAGGATGTTTACAGCATAGATTCACATGAACACCAGATGTTGTACCGAGCCACACCCTGAAACTTCTTCAGACTTTCCGTGTTCATACCATATTTCCACTATAAGAGCTTTAATTATCATAAGTTAATCACATCCCTGAGGCATTACAAGGCAGCAGGCAATGGTGGATGCCTCTAATCCTTCTGGGGTGTAATTATTTCATAACCACTATGCTTCAGGGTTACCTGATTGCCATTATGGAAAATTTTATACTCTCTCTTTTCTCAACCCAAGTCTTTTAAAATGAAATACATCTCTGACCTATTTTACACAATCTCAATTCTTTCCCTTAACATGCAGTGTAGGACTTTGTTCTTTTCTAGACAGTAGAGGAAAGCTAATCTTCTCCCTCCACCCTCCGCTTTATGGCACATCTAGCACAGCGTAAACTACTTGGAGGCAGTATTTTCAAGGTGACAGACGGGATTTGAACAGAGATTTTTTTCACTGTTTGATGTAGGAAGGATTATGATGCTCAGCTCCACAATGAGAATTCTACAAAAGACTTGTTGTTGTAAGAAACCAGGGTCAAATACATGCAGATGTGTTTTCAGCTACAGCTTACTACCCTTCTAGTGGAAGGGATTTTTTGATGTGATGATTCATTCCTCTCAAGTTGCTTCCATCTAAGATAAAACCAGATGTGGATCAACATGAACTTTTTTTTAAATTATGAAGCCCTTTTTGCTTCGTCTATTTTCCATCTCAAAATTCTAAAAGGAGAGTCAACGAAAGAACCATAAGTAAAATAAATTTAAGAAATTTTGCTTACAGAATAGGCCTTTCTATTTTTAAAAACTGCCAAGGGCAGACGAAAAAACCATTTTACTAACCATGAAAGAAAGACTAGGTTGGGAGTACAAGGAACTTCAGAGAGTAAAAGATAAATGAATCCTCTTTTCCTCACCCAGACCCTGGCAAAGTACCCCAGCAACTTCCCAAATTACATGCAGGCCTCTGAATGGGAACAACTAGGACAAAGTCAAGACTTTTAAACTAGTGTAGTGCCATTTCTAGGTCTTTTCAATACCCATCTATGCAGCTCTGGCAGAAAACACAAACCAAAAAATTGCAATGACACAGTTCCCACACTGATGTGAGCAATAACTGACTACGGCAATACCTGGCAGTGCTCTCATGGCCTTGGTGGGTCTGACATTAGGCAGTGTTCAGACACAAGCAGAGGAGAATGAACTAGACTGCATTTGATCTGATGATGCAAATCTTGGAACATGCTAAAAATAAAATTCTTCCTCTTAAATTTTAAAGATCTCAAAACTTGGTAATATTTCAGGCTTTCCTCTCCCTGTTCAACAGGTTTGAGGTCCTTATGGCATTTATTTTGTGGAGTGCACACAGGAGATAAGGGTAAAGAATAAGTAACAAAAGCAAAGGGGTGAAATAAAAAGGGGGAAAGTACATTTCAGACTGAGATTGCTTGCTCAGCTAGAAACCAGGCAAGAATACTGCTGCTATAAGGCAGAAGCAATAAAAAATCAATATAAGTGTAGATGTCATTAGATGTCACACACCTTAACCAAAGCCTACAGTACCTGCCACTTGATCTTGCACCTGGACATCTCTCTCTCTCTGACTATAAACAAATGGATACATAAATAAAAACTTAGGGGCTGAGTTTGATTTAAGAGTGCTCTTTTAAAATTCTGGCTACAGGATAAACCTTCATCTCCTTTGCTCTACTGCTGGTTTAAGGTGACACTCAAAGTATTGAGAGTAAGCTCTGCAGTTCAGATGCCAAGCTGTCTCTTCTAAGGATTACTGAAGCAAGATAAGAGGGAAACTGTTGCTGGGAAGGTAATTTGTCTGCACCAATTCTTCTGAGGTAAATTGTGACTCATTAGGTAAAAGTATTTCTAAAAAAATGTTGTCTGCAGTTCATCGTTTACTTTAAGATATTGTTAATAAATCTCCTACAGATATCCTATAATAAAATTTCAGGTAAATTAGGGTAATAAAGGCAAAGATGTCATTATTTCAAAAATAATGATCTCATCTACATAATGTGGACTATGAAACAGGAATCTTTAGTAAACTTTGTTAAAGTTGGAAAAGGAATCTATAAATTACTTTTAAAAGTCCTTCAATTTTCTATTCTTCAGTGATTTCTTGATGTGTTTCTATAAATATTAAAACAAAATACTGTTCTCCTTGATAATGGAAACATTTTCTTAAAGATTAATGACCAAAACACAGGAAAGTACTTGAGTTCACTGGCTTGCAAGTCCATACCAAAATAAGGTTAATGTCGTTTCATTAACTGGATAAAGCATTGGGGGAGGGGGCCAGTTTTAGCTACTTAAACACATATTAACTCTGTATTCCAAGAAAACAGAAGCATTGATAGTTATCTAAATCATGAAAACTGAAGGTCTTATCTTTCAAATGGCTCCACCTTACACAGAATTACAAACACCACTCCAGAAGCCTGAAAATAGCACTTTTTGAGATTGTGGGTTTCCTCCTCCGATTTAGTTATTTGACACTGTTATTTTCTCCTCAAATGGAGCAGAAACGAAGACAGCTAGTCAGGACAGAAAGAGATCGACATAACGGTAAAAATAAACAATTTAACACATTTATATATACAGCCTTCAACCTCCATATAACTGCTTGGAGTCTAGCACTAAGAGGGTAAATAAGATAAAAATGTAGTTCTGTTTCATTACACAAGTGCTTATCGGAACTGCCTGATTTGGTTGGATTGTCACTGTGTAACTGAGAGCCACTGTAACAGCAACAGCACAATACCTTAGTTACTGAGTGAATTGCTGTCTCTGGCAGTCTCAGAGGAGAGTGACGGACTGGGAAGAAATTGAAACTTCAACCATCTATCGTAAAGTACATACAAGCATGAAGGGAAACCTCAGCAGAAGGAGAACTCACAGATGTTTGATTAGAGGACTTTGAACTCAAACACTGCCACATGAGAAACTTCCACCAATATTTTAATACTTTGAGGAGGAAAGAAAGATAAAAACCAGAAAACAGCTGTTGGAACTCAGCATTGTCTCTTCTTTCTGTTTGCACACCTTAAGACAGTTCAGGCCCAGTCCAAACTGCAGGAGAAACCTTTATTAGTTTCTTCTAGACCACAAGTTCTCACTTAGCATTATAAAATATATCATTTCATATATATATATATATATAAAGTATATAATTTCATACTACTTGCCACTGAAGATCAAGGACTCAGCAGAACATTTAAGAATATTTAAGATCTAGTGGACTACATACACCTGCTGGCTGCTAAGCACAAGGGAGTATGATGAAGAGGAGATAGCTGGTAGAGGGCAGCTTCACAAGCCAAAAGGCTGGTTCAGAAATACAGTCAATTAATCTGCTCTACAAATTTAAAACATAGATAATTTGACAGTCTGTCTCCTGTCTAGTGGTAACAGAAATCTGAATATTTAATTATCTTTGTGTTTTGAATAACTATGGTTTGTGGAACTGCAATTTAAAGCCAGTGGAGCAGAAAGAATATAAGCTGTTTTGTTAATCAGGACTTCAGTTACTCTTTCATTTGATTTCTAGTTCTAAAAGAATACAACAATGCTTTGTTTTGCTTTAAAAATCATATCTACATCATAAACCATATGTGTATCTTAAGTAATAAAAAACATTATGATCTGTCAGGAGGCAAATGCTACTCTCATTTTACAAGAGAGCTTTAATTAAAGTATTATAAGCCTCTCCCCTTGGGATGGGGCTCCTTCTCCGTAACTCAGAACCAGGACTGAGTTCAAGTCACGGGCCATTAGGCTAAGTGCTGCACAGGCACAGGCAGAAAGGATGTTCCTCTTATAAAGAATAGGCTGAAAATATGCTAGAAGGGATGTAGTAATGCTAACAGACTTCTGCAGAGTTGGTTTTGGTTTGGTTTTTGTTTGGTTTGTGGGTTTTCTTAAAGCTTTAGAAGTTAAGGCTTTTAGCCTAAGTAACAGAGGGCAAGAGAAATATCAAATGAAAAGAATGACGGGAAGTAGATGAGAAGCTGTGGAAGCAGAAAAAATATGCACAGCAGGAAGTGACTAGTTTAGCTAATGACAGAGCAAACCAACAGGTTAAAGGCTAGACTTAGTCTACTTAGATACAGGATCTACTTAGATACAGGAAGATATAAATATAGTGAGCGATGTCTTCAACTTATTAATATAGATGTATACTGGTGATTAAAAACAATGAGGGGGCTGTGCTGAGGGACAGAGCTCCTCCAGCAGTGCTGACCCTGGGCTCCTCCTGAGGTGCCTGCTTGCAGGACCAGTGGAAACCAGGCCTGGCACTTAGGGCAAGCTTTAGTTAGGATGGGATATTCACCTAGTCAGTTATACAATTCTTCAAAACTTACTTTATTATTACCTTAAGTTTATAAGATACCATGTGCAGAAATGCTTTCATGCAATATGATTATGATTTCATTTTAATTCTGGGATAGTGACTCTAGAGGATCATCTTCATTTCATTTTTGATATTTTTATGGTGTGTTGGTTTTCCTTGGCATCAGAACAGAAAGACATGCCAAAGCCTTCTCAAAAACAAAACATGAGTTATCTTCTGGCAAACTGTACTAGCAAGAAGTTGTCACTGATAGAGGAAGAAGTTGTCACTGATAGAGGAAGGGAATGATACAGGAAAAGCAGTGTTTTGAATAGTTTTCATTAAATGGACTGAGGTAGAGTGAAGTCAAGTGAATTGAAGTAAGAAAGAAAAATAGACTCAATGAAATTTCTCTCTGCTACCTACATCACAGGATATTTCTCCCTCTCTTTTCAAATATGATAAATCTGACACAAATATTCATATACTGTACTTATGCAAAACCTTATGCATATACACGTTATACACATATATATGCATGCACCTTTATATTATAGATGCAAAATATGAATATTGCACATAGGTATGTTGCATTTACTAATAGAGGATGTTTTCTGTATAGCTTACATCTAACAGCCCAATGGTTACTATTCTTAAATTTCCTTTTCCTGCTTAACTTCCTACCATATTAATATTCAGAAATTGCATATAGAGGATTTAGACTTCTATCACTAAAAAATTTAGCCCAGTCTTCTGCTGCAAAATTATAGAAAGAATTTATACTACTGTTGAACACATCTAGAAGGATTCAATAATCAAAGATAAAATAATTTTATTGTATAAAGCAAATTAGAATGATCTGTGATACCAGTATTGAGTGATGCCAGCAGCTGCCAGCCCCCTCCCACAAGCTGAGACAGAACAGGCAATAAGTAGTAGAAGGTGCTACAGCCTTTATTTTCACAGGTCAAATCTGCCCATTTTCAGAAGTGTACCTAGAGAACCAGGTTGGCCAGGAGGGAGCACAGGAGGGCCTTTCATCTGCAGTCCCCTCCAGATAGGCTGCCATGGTCAGAAAACCTCCTCAGACATCACAATAAGCCTCTTTGGTAACATATTCAGTGAAGCATTGTCCTTCTAGTGAAATTTCCTCCCCCTAGCACTCAATCTGAGCTTCCCAAGCTGCAATTCCCAGTCCATGCCCTTCGTTACATCATCTGGATTTACCAAGAAGTGCTTGTTTCCTTCAGCTTTGTGATTACTCTTTAATTGTCTGCAGACTGCTATTGGATTTCCTCTTTGCCAGGCTCAACAAGCCCAGCTGCCACAGTGTGCCTTCATGAGACACGTACTTCAGGCTCCTGATCATCTTGGTATCCTGTGCTTTTGGACATGAAGCTCTCCACTGAACAAGCTTTACCCTCCTTGTGGTGGTAGATCTCAAGTTTTAAAAATCATATGCCCTAACTTTAAAAAACATCCAAGAATATCCCAATTTCTACCATAACGGAGTTGGCCTCTCAGTAAAAACAGACTTTGACTTTTTCACTTACTCTTTTAAATTACAGCTGACACTCAAGAATAAATATAGCTCAGCACACATCAAAACATACATGCACACATGAAAACATACATAAATACACATACACTTTTCCACATTTAAAAAAAATTATTTCAGGCAAAATCCAGCAACCCTTTTCAGTTATAACTGCACAAGTCCTGATCAAAAGCTTGCTGAAGGCAAGGGGATTACATTCAATGACTTTCATTGCTTTTGGGTTGAGCCATTAAGAATCATAAAAACAGCTAAATCTGAATTAGCATTTTTGTAAGAACAAGTCCAATTAATAAGTGGGAGAACTCCAAAGTAGATGTGGTGTGCCTCAGAAGCTGTGCTGGTAATTCACTGGGTAAGATCAAATCCCCTGCTCAGTACTGTTTTAAGGCAGCTCTCAGACTTTAATGTCAGCTACTGACTGAATACTTTTTTTTTAATGATAGTAAAGGTATCAATCCCAGCATCTGGGACAAATTTCAATTTGAGTTATTACACTCAGATCAAGCCACATCTTTCTACAGTATCTTCACATACAGAACACTGTTTCAGCTCTTAATATTAAGCAGCTTCCAGCTCTGAACTCTATACTTACTCAAAGAGTGGCTGTATTTCAGTAGTTTTATGAAATTATTACGTATAGCAAAATCTCTGGAAACACTATGGGTATTTATTTCATTTTAATTTGAACCCATAAGTTAGGAAGAAACTCCATTCCATAGAGGCACATCCAATACAGCAAATTTAGCTTTGATTTTTTAACAGTATTACCACTTAATTACTTTCCTGAAATTACAGTGGGTGGAAGCATGATGTTAATTTTGCCTGAGACTAAACTACATACTGAAAGACTGGTCACTTTAATTAGTTCAGCACTCCCAAAATCATTAAAATAAAAAAAAATGGAGAGCAAACAAAGAATAAGCTGCATGCCACATGCTTAATTTCACCTGTAACTTCATATTGCATGTTTGATGTAAAAAATGTTAGTTCAATCAGCCACAACAAGGTACTCAAATGTGGCTTTTGCACAGACAACCCAAATCATAAATAAAACCACAGTAACTTAAAATGCAGGTGACAGAACAGAGACAGCAGTGTGACCTATAGGGAAAAAAAGCACAAGTGATATGGAAGGCAGAAGACAGTGTATTTACCCTGTACAGATCAAAATATCAAACCTCCCTCCCCATTCCCAGTATGAAAAAGCCACCCTTTGTCCCCAGCATCACCACGATGTCAAACACCACAACTGACCTTCAGCTCGTTCACTACTCAGAGACTGTAACACAAGCTTTTTGCAGTTATTTCTTTGAAGCTTTGCTCTCAAAGGTTCTGTTATAGAGTCAGACAAATTATCAGGACTACTGATGCTGTTAAGTATTACTGATGCTTCAGCTGCTTTGCATACAAATAAGTAGTATCAGCTTCTTCTTCCAGAGGACCTAAAACATTTTCACCGGGATACAGGCACAGGGCAAACTTCTGTAAAAGGTAAGAGACCTGCAAGCTTTAAAATGAGCCCCCATCTTCCCCAGGAACCAAGTAAGACACAGATGAACACTGAGGTCAGCAACAAACATGCAGACTAAGTAGCCTCCTGGATCCTCCTGTTCTTATGACATATTACTTATAAAGATCCTCTTGCACAGATGAGCTGGATGAGGCAGAAACAAAATGTGCACGTCCTAAGGTGACATTCCCTGCACCATCTCAAAGTGAGTCAAGACACTGACCTCAGTTTCCCTCCACTTGTACATAAGGTTTCAAGACAGTAACTTTGAAGGTGCAGCTGGGAACACCAGCACAGAGTCTAGCTGTAGTTCATACACATTTCCTCAGCTGCCTGCCCTGGGAGAGCACTTGCTGCAGCAATCAAGTAACCATTATGTTTAAGTAACAGATTTGATGCTAGCAATATTTCCCTTTTAAGAACAAGCAACTTCAGGATGCTATTTAATCAGGCCACCATCTATCTGTGCATTCTCAAATGATACAAATCCAGCAAATCATTCTTTTCTCTCTGTTTCAAAGATCAGATGGGGGAGGGGGAGAAGCCACAGTGAAAACATTACAAAAAGCCATTAAAGTAAGAGACAACTGATTTTGTAATCAAATTCTTTATACACTGGACACAGACTTGGACAACAGTACCACAAAAGCATTACCCATTAAGAACTCTTGATTTAACCATTTTGAGATGTATTTTAGAAACCACAACAACAAAACCTCCGAAATGTCAGATGCATAAATTGAGGCCACCATATCCCAAGTGATTAAACCAGAGTGATCTAATATTCATACTTTCCCTAGACTATGTCTCTTTGTCTTTGAGTGCTGTCTTGAGACTCCTTGGCAGAGAGGAAGACCATGAAGTGCAGCTGAGCAGCCCTCTCGCCTGAACTGCTCTCAAGACAGCACTTTGATACAGGAGGAGACAGGACTCAGGAGAACACATAAATATCTTATAAGGTGCTGGAACACTCAGTAATTAATTTTTCAGCAAGGAGAAGCTTTTATTTCAGCAATGTGTAAAAAATAAATTTCTAATTCCATTCCCTCTGCCTTGCTACTCATGCTCTGACCCAAAGTAATAGAAGAAACTGAAGAGTAACAATTAGAAACCTGCATAAAAGAGGCTAAGAGTTCCTGTTTTTACTTAACCTAATTTCCACAGCAGTATGTGAAAGCTGTATTTCCATTACAGAACTCTGTGGAAAATTTTGGGTTTTTTCTGTGTGAATCTAAGAGAAAAAGAACATTTTGGCTTTCATTAGGACAAGAAGGTCGAGGGGGGTGGGTGGAGATCCTGAAAGCTTTACCTGCTTCAGCACAGACATACTTTTGTCATTCTGAAGTCTGGGGTAGGTTAGACAAAGCATGAAAGCATTAGTCACAACAAATGGGAATGTCCAATTTTTATGGGAGCATTACATTAAAAGTTATGATGAGTCAGATTCAACACATAATCTGATGGAAAAAAGCATGTTCCTCCATCCCTCCTCTCCTTCCTAAGCACTGATTTTGCCTGAGACTCTTCCTACACAATTTTAACCCATCTCTTTTGGATATATTGCTCTTCCAACATGAGAGACCACTTGCCCTGTTCCAAGCTCTTCCCTGAAGTCCTAAGTAAACAATTAGAGATACCCTCTATTAGCTCCCTGACCTGCTATGTCTGGCAAGATCTGGGGGACAGCTTCAGATGCGCACCTAAATGGTTTGCTACACACTTCCACTTTCAGTCAGGAAGTCACAGAGAAGAAAATCTGTTTCTTGTGATGATTCTAGAAAACCTTTCAAGAGCTGTGCACCTCATGTCGCAGCACCGGTTTCAAATACCTGCCGTCAGTGAGAAGGCAAACGAATCTAAATCAAGGCAATGTGTAGGGTAGGTGCATTGCAATACCTAAGCTAGTCTCAGTCTCCATTTCTGCATTTGCTAAACACACCACCAGGAACCCAATAAAAATCCTTACTGATACCTTGTTCAGAAGTTTTCATAAATGGCTTATTTACATAAAAAAATTCTCATCCTCATATCCCCAAACAAATGTACCTCACAGCATTCAGTTCCTCTGTGAATTATAGAGCCATTTTATAATTCAACTATGTTTCAGCTGCTTGCAAACATACTGAGCTAATTCTTATTAAACAATTCTTATTAAACATTTCAGATGTTTCCCTACAAAGGTCTCATCCTTAGGAATCCAGGAAGATAATACTGATTTACATTAGGTAAACATTTTGTCAGCAGTAATTCAAGTTTTGTACACTAGGCATTCCAGAGAGGTAAAAAGACATTTCTTGGATCTGATTTCAGCACCAGCAATGAATGCTTACAATCTAAGGCAGCAACGTTTGAAGGAAAAAAAACGAAAGCAACAGAACTCAAACTTAGTAAATACATATGGACATGGACAGTAAGGTCACTAGATTACCAAAGACAGAATATCATAAAACACGATACATTCAGTGTTCCAGGTAGAGGCAGCAGCAGCCACATTGCCTGTCACCTTTTTGCTCTTAACAGTTACAAACTGGCAGAGGAAAAGTCCTTTTCCAGGAATCCCTAAACACTTCATTAGGCATTTACCACCATATTCACCGTACTCACGCATTCTATTCAGTTGATGGTGGTGTTTTTCTCTGGGTTTTGTTTTGTTGTTTTGGTTTTTTGGTGTCTTTTTGTTTTGTTTTGGTTCCATGTGCACCTCACAGGCACTCTCCTGCTTCAGTCTAGAGTTGGGGTTTGACCTTTCCAAGAGCTTTCCTTAAATTTTGCTGAAGTGCAATTGAAAGATAACTCAAGATATAGGTATGATTTTTATCCGAACTGCTGAGCACCAGGGGGATGACCAGAACACCTAAGAGGCCCCTTCAGAAGTCAACCCTTATGAGGTGACAGGGTGCCTGAAGAGCTGGAGGGATTCCTTTGTGCTGAAGCTGCTGCCTTTCCTTCTAAGCCCCTGATTTCCCATAGAATCAAATTTTCAGGTCCTGTGAATACAGAACCCAAAACCATCAGAGCCAAGATGGACAGACTGGTATTGTCTGGACATCTCAATTCATACCACCCAGTGTCTCCAGGGTAATTTTTTTGCAAGGGGTGTCTGTCTGCTATAAAATCAACCAGAATGAAGTGATTTCCAATAGACCCAGCAAGAGATGGCAAAATGTCACTGTTTTCTTATTTTTTGAATCACATCTGGCTGTGAGGTGGAAGCCTAGAAGCTAAAACAGCCACCTTCTCTCTCATTACAATCTCCCTCCATTAACCAGTTTCCCATCCCAAGGGTTCTGTTTGCACTATTCAAAATACACGTGAAGTGGTACAGCTGCCACAGAGAAAGCTGGTCAACTGCCATAAGTATGAAAAAAATTAAGACACTATGGAGAAAATAATTAAAGTAATAGAGTCAGTGTACCCATTCCTGCATGTTTTTGTAGTTCATTTAGAAAGAAGCATCTGAGCTGCTTGTCCTTGAATGCCCCTGGAAGCTCTCTACAACTTGACATATTTCAACGGTTTCTCTGGTCATTAACTCTTTTTCTTTGCACTTCAACTGAATGCATCAAAATCAGGAGCGTAAAGCAGTGTCCACCACAGAGTATATGCCCCAGCACATGACCATGTCTCTCTTTCATTGCTCCCCCTCAGCCTGGTAGGTGAACTCAGTGCTACTGAACAACAGTGGCCTAAAGGGCACTCAGGTTTCAGTTGATTTTCACCAATTTAAAATAGCTACACTGTGAGAACGGCCAGACCGTCAAATGAAACAAGAGAGAAAAAAATAAGTGCAACAGTGCAAAATGGAATAGGAGCATGTAGCTTCTGTAAGCCTTCACCTGCACCTCAGTGGTAACTCAGGGCCTCATTCTATGGCCAAATGCTTCTTGAATAAATCAAATTTATGCAATTAAAGACAATTATGTCAGCCACTGGCTACAGTTAGTGCTTGTGTGCAGCCCACAGTGAACTCAAATACTTTTAAGACTGCTGAAAAACTGCTTTAAGAACTGGGATTGTTTAGTCTGGAGAAGAGGAGGTTGGCGGGGACCTCCAACAACCACCTGAAAGGTAGTTGCTCCCTACAGCTATCTGAAAGGAGGCGGCAGTGAGGTGGCAGTTGGTCTCTTCTGCTATGTCTCAAGCGAAAGGATGAGAAGAAAGGATCTTAAATTGCACCAGGGGAGGTTCAGATTAGATATTAGAAAAAAAAAAAAATTCTCTGAAAGAGTGGTTAGGCATTGGAATAAGTTACCCAGGGCGGTGGTTGAGTCACTCTCTCTGAAAATGTTCAAGAGAGGTCTGGATGTGGCACTTGGGGATATGGTTTAGAGGTGATTATGGGGGTGTTAGGTTGACAATTGGACGCGGTATGTTGAAAATCTCTCCCAGTTTCGATGATTCTGTAAATATCTCTTGCAATTCTAAGTCAGTAAATACTGCTTTTTAAAAAACAATATTAAGTCTTAACTCTCTCTCCAACATGGATCACCCTTCCAGTTCACTTATCCATTCTGCCTACTTTTGGTGCATCCTCCTTCAATCCTCTATTTTTCCTTCAAGTAGTATTACTCACTAATGTGAGTAACACAGAAAAATAACAGTTTAGCAAAGACAAAAACAGTGCATAGGTTGTCCCACAAAACTTCTAGTCTGTCACAATTTTATGCAAGTTTGGGTCAAGGCTATGCTTCCTGAAACCCTCAGACATCTGTTAAGTGGGAAAAGAGTACCACTGATGCTCATCATCATCATCACGGCCAGTCTTTGCAAACGAAGATTTGGGAAAGGTCATTACCCCCGCACAGTGGATTTTTTAGGTGAGACACAGTGTGCGCTGAACTGAGCCCACCCTTTAATCCTAAGGTTCATCTGCCGGGGCCGAGCGAGCTCGGACGGTGGCAGCAAGGTCCTCAGGACGTAGGTTTGTTTAGAGTGACCTTCTCTTAGATGGATGGCCTTACAGGGCTGACGAGCTCCATCTGCCCGGAGGAGTTCCCTGACCGGGAATCGAACCTGGGCCGTGGCAGTGAGAGCGCTGCATCCTAACCACTAGACCACCAGGGGCCCCCCTACCATTGATGATAAATAGACTATAAATTACTTAAACACCATTTTCACTGTTGAAAAAGAAAATAGGTTTATTTCTCACATGCAGAAAGAAAAAGTTGGTATAACTCAATATATTTTAAGTGCTTTCCAGTCAAAAATACTTTAAAAAAATCAGTACCAAAGTAGGTCACCTTTCCTAGTAAGAGGACCAAGGGAGAAAACACTTAGGCTCCCTTTTTTCAAACAGATGCTTTCCCATTATTAAAAAATGCGGTTTAATCACTGTTTTTCCACACATAACTTTCCAGATACAAACCAATGGTTGGACTATCTTCAATACACAAATAGACAACAGTACTGCCATTATTGTAGCTCTGTTTTTCCACACATAGAAAAAATATAATTAACACAGCTCCTGCTAATTTTACTATTAAGAGCCTGAGAGGGACAGTGCAAGTGAAAAGAACCCAGTGCTGCCAAAGTTTTGTGACATTTTGTGTAAGTCATTGAATGAGCTAATTCCTATGTAGCTACAAGCAACACCTAGAAAAATTGTGTGGATTTACTGATGGGGAAAGGCATCTAATTACAACATCAGTCAATGAAATATTCCCTTTATTTGGGGCATCACACCAAGCCAGCTCCTGCAGCCACAGTCATTCCAACAAGCAAAGGAGAATTATGTTCGCAAATAGAGGCTGTTAGATAGTTTCCACAGCCCTCCAGTTCCAGGTCTCCTTGCTAAAACTTTCAACAAATGCAAGACATAAGGAATAAATATATGAAATGGTAAGAGAACCAACAAGGAAAATTCTTAATATGCAATTGCCACCAAAACTATTTTCATCAAATGAAGAAATGGTAGATGAGGAAAACAGAAGTGACACCTCTAGCCCTATACTCTGAGAAGACTCTAGTACGCAAAACCATTTCCATCTAGAGCTTAAATATGTAACCACAAAACATTTGTTTGACTTGTATCTCACAGAACCATGCTTTCACAAAACTAAAGTATGAATGAAATTGGAGTTGATGCACTTTTGCTCTCAAACAAGAAATAGAACTGACTAGTTCATTAATGTGTTCCTTGGCTAAATTATCTTCTTATCTATTCCACTTAGTCTACTCCTAATTAAACCCTTAAAAACACATATTTTGTAATTTCTTCTTGTGTATGCCACAAATATGTATAACTTTAGCTTCGGAGGCCCTTAATTATTGGTCCAAAGTATAATTTCCAAACACTTTAATGGATGGTAATAATAACTAGCTCCATTAATATTTAAGGAAAACAAGGTATGGAGAGGAGACATCTCATTTAAATTAACACCTTTGTCCCCCACCCCAAAAAACAAGTAGCTTTTGAACTAAAATACTGAATATACTCAAGAATGAAAATACAACTTTTTGTTAAGCAGACCTATGCATTTTCTGCAGTTCAGTTAACTTTGAAGAGACAAGGAAAAAGAAGATATAGGACAACGGGAGCACCAATAAAGCAAAAAGAATAAAAGTAATTGCTTCCCCTTGAACACGAACTGCTTCTCATAGAAAAGAGCAAGCATGCTTCAAAATGTCTTAGGATTCAAAGCATGAGTTTTTTAATGGACCTTCATTTGTATATTTTCATGGTCCCACACATGTAATGCTATTTATTGAACTAAATCCTCCAACTCAAATTTATTGGAGAGCCTTTCGAAAGAAGTTTGTAATCCTCTGAAGCGATATTTTATTAAAAATTATGTAGTTGAAGTTCTAATACAAAACGAAAAGACAGGGTTTCGTGCACATTTCATCCAATTCCACACAAATTCTTTTCTCTTAATACTAGGGTTCAAGATTGCATCTGAAATAGCCAGAAACTGCCTCCTGGAATGATCAGGGTGGCAGCTCTATACTGCTTCACTATTTCTTTTGGTTTGTTTGTTTTTTCTTTTTAATAAATGAAACAAGCACGTGGCTAAAATAAAGTATTAGGCAGAAAGAAAACACTCATATTCAGCATCCTGCCAAAACAACATGCAAGAGTAAATCACAAGTATAAGTAAGAAAGTAAAAGTAAAGTAAAGTAAGCAAAATTAAACACTATGAAAATACTTCAAGGCCATCACTTAAAATGGTGACAACAAATACACAGCAAATCATGTGAGAAAGATGCTAGGGGAATAAAACAGAACTGTTTTCAAAAATGCAAGGCACTAAGTGCTACAGCTAGAATAGCATAATCTTACCCTCTAGCTGAACCTTCCCTCTTTATCTCTATGCTAAATTTGCACTAGTTGCTTTGCTAAAAATATACTTAGAAGTTGTCATAGCTATTGGTCCTGGCTCATCTTTTTTCTGCCTCTGAGAACAGTTAAAGTAATAGATCATTGTAATTAGACTTTTATGGGTGCAAGAGACAGTTTGTTTCAGTCACAAACAGGAACAGAGAAACGATGAGCCAGAGAGGAAAAAGAAAACTAAGTAAGTTTAAATAAGGCAACCGCTTCTGAATATGGAGAGATTGAAAAAAACAACAACTACCAAAACCCAAACAAAAAGTTATAGGTTTATCACCAAAATCTCTAACTACAAAGAGGGATCCAACAAGAACTAAGGACATTTTTTCACTAGGGCTAAGGCCACCTTTTCCTAGCCAAGAAAGACAGATTCATATGTGTGAAATGCAAATGAATTACTCTGTGCATGCATTATTTGAGTAGAAAGATTTAAGGCATATAAGATATATAAGGAAATACATCATATATACATCTACATATAACATTTTAATATATATTATATATGTTCTGAGAATGTATCTCATATTAGGCTATGCAATATAGCCAGGATAAAACATAAAGGTTATTTATTTTTCCTCATTACTTCAAAGGCATGTAAATACACACACGTGTGTGTGTGTATACATATATGCATGCATTTATATACCTAAAAAGACAAACAAGAAAATAGTTATTTGAGGGTCTTCCTACCTATCTACCACATTACAAGTATTTCCTGATTTGTAACTTTGCACACTGCCTACCAGTCTGAGTTGGGTCTTCAACATCAACTAAGTCTTAACTATTATGGCAAGACAAATAATGGAAAAAACCAAAAAACCACAAAGTATCCAAAAGCCCTTCCTCCAGGTGGATCACCTCCACCTGAGTCTAAAAACATGTTTCTGCCACTCGTATGACAGCCTTATTTGCATCTAAACAATGATGCAAGTCAGCTTCTGAAGTCCTCTGGGCACTAACTTCCTGCAATTTTACACTAATGCCTTAAATCATTAATAATTCATACCATCTAACAGACGTGGAAATCAAACCCACAGCCCCCAGCTTTATCACGATGTTTCCCTGACAGCTACAGTCAAGGTCAGTGGCATTAGTGTTGTTCAAGGACACTGACACGTGTCAAACTTCAGCAGTACAAACTGTTTGGTATTGCATGAATAAAGGGTGTTTGAAGGTATTTTAGTCAGTCCCTATTCAAGGTAATCTGAAGAAGGTACAAACATAAGGCTAGAGAGACTTCTTGGCTCACTGTTTCTACTTCTCTCCTTTTGCAAGACACCACGACGTACAGACCTCTTTAAAAACATGCCTACACGTATCTTAAAACCAGATGGCTTCCTGGGTCTCAATACTCCTTGCAGTGGCTGCTCCAGAACTCCATTTTTGTGAGAATTAGGAACCACCTCCTAATTCCAAAATCGCTTATATCCATCAGAAATTTATAAAATTTGTCTACACGCAAGTACCAGCTTTTGCTCAGCTAAATAAGCCACTTGTTTCTAGTCCAGTCTGTGCAACCTTGAAGACAGGAGATGACAACAGAGAAGACTACACCATGACCAAGAAGAGGCCATATCACTGGCCCTTTGCATAATACTACTGACACCCATCACTCCTCTAGAAATATTTCTTCAAGACACTCTGGGATTATATTTGTGATTTTCATTGCAACTGCTCAATACTGGACCATAACTTCCCTATGACTTACTAGCATACTCAGGTCTCTCTTGGCTGCTGCTCCTACCTGACAGGCCTGTTGCACATGGCCATTCCCATCTTTGACACCCACTGTACAGCCTCTCTCTCTCTCTGTAGAACTAAATTTAATGCCACTACTGTGATTATTATCCCCAGGATTTTACTATATGAGTAAGGGAAGGAGAATTATTGAATACTACTCTTGTTATTGAAGGAAATGCCAAGAGGGAATCTCCTCAATAAAAAGCAGCCAGTTCTGCCATTATTGCACCCACAATTTAATGAATAGCCCATCTTGCACACTGGCATTTTCCCCCTTCTATGCAACACCGTACGCAGTCAAAGTTTTTGACAAGGTAATCAGCTGAATAAAGAAATTAGCAAGGTTTCAAGAAATGGCCAGCTTCTGTTTTCAGCCAAGGTACGTGAGCATTTGCAGTGATAAATTAACTGAAACCTCCTTTTCAATGTGCAATACAGAAGTTCAGAGTTAAAGTTGCCCTGCTGCCTAACCTGTATGTCAACACATCTTGGTAACAAGACTGGGTTTAAATTTATTTTCCAACACTAACAATGCTAGTTTGGGGGCTACTTATCAAAAATTGTGCATATTTCAATTCCCAAATTACCAATAAGGGCTCTCAAATTCAACCCTAATTTAATCTTGGCTTACCACTTTCAGTCTAGAAACAGTAAAAAAAAAAAATTAAATCACGAAATGTCAAGAGTAAGACAGCTTAAAATACCATAAAGGGATCTCTAATAACAGTACAGAAAAATGCTTGGGTAAAATCTTAAGTCTATAGGTTTACAGTATTATCAACTCATGCATTATCACCATCAATTTACAGTTTTATGTTAAAGAACCAGTTACAGAAGCAAGTGTGTAAAAACCTCAGATTTCATGTACAAAAATACGGTTCAAGGCCTTTGCATGCAGGAGAATCCTAAAATATATAGACACAAATAAAATAATGCCAGAAGTTTTCAACATTTTAAATACATTTTAGATTCTGCTGCCTTTCATTAAAGCAGTGTGAACTCCCAAAGGATTTGGGAAACCTCAAAAAAGGTGTGGACTGCTTTCATTTAATAAAAAATAAAAGTTGTATTCATGAAATCCACCTTACTTTAAAACAGTGCAGTTTTTTCTTTCTTTACAAGAAGTCATCATTTGGACCATACCCTTATGGGGTTCGTATACTTTTGGTTGCTTGGAGAGTGTCCTACTGAGATGGTTTTTCACAGCATAACTTGGAAGCAATCAAATAGCAGTCTTGGTCTTCTGACTAGCTCATAAGACCAGCATTTTTTTTTTTTTAATTAATGTGAACAGCTAATTTTAACAACAGTCTCTTCCCCCATCTTTCTGCCTCATGGTCCATACATTTTTTGCATGCATACACCTGTCTTCACAACTGCTTGTTCTCTCATTTCCTGCCCTATCAGTACATTAGACCAGGCCTGACAGCAAGATTCCAGCCTCTTGCCACAACTGAAACCCTGAAATCTGCCTGGAGAAAACCTGCTAATGTAAGGCTGCTTCTTTTTCTTTTTTTCTTTTTTTTTTTAATGATTTCAATTCAGATCTTAAATCAGCATTTAAAAAGATGGTAAGGCTGCCAAATACTGAAGGTAGCAAACAACTCAGATTTTTCTGAAAGCATCTTGTGGCAGCTGCAAGTTCGTGTTACATTTACTTAGAACAGCAATTGCCTTTGGAAATAAGATTTTCCTGCTTGTTCAAAAGATTTGTGATGAGTAACTATAAAAATTCAAAATTTAACTCGCTAAGTGCCAGTGTTAGCAAGCAGAGGTAGAAGATGTGTCTGGTAAAAATTAAGCAGAAATGGAAATCAACCATCAGATAATGCAGGTCATTTCTTTGATAGTACCCTCTGATACCCCTCAGAGCATGTATGCTCACAGTGGTTCTAAATATCTCTAAACAGTACAGTTTGCAAACTCTTCCCCATTACAAGAGATCTCTCTCAGGAACAAGTACATCTTGCTATCCAATCTAGATTTTAATTTCGGTCTTTTCATCCTTCTTGTTATATTCCCCAGGTACTCCTCCTTATTGGTATTTTCGGTTAGTTCTTCTTTAGTCAAACCCTAAATATTTCAATTTTTCTTTCAGTGACACGACAATTTTCCACCATCCTTTCTGTAAGGAGATTTGATTTGCCAAATTATTTTGTTATTTTGGTAATAGGTCACCTAATAGATCTGGTGCCAGAAGGTGTCCATGAACCATTTATCTTTCAATATTGTCTGTAAAAGACGAATTTTCAGACGTGGATTATTGGAACAATGAGCCAAAGGGCCCCTGGGACACAGTAACCAGCACTTGGAAGACAGAAAGGCAATCAAGGGTGGCTGGATTTCAAGGGAATGTGACAGGCATTTAAAATCAATTGATATTTTCTGTTACTGTTTGCTAGGAGTGTTTTTTCTCCTCTCACTGGCTTTTTGTTGCATTTTTTTCCTCCCATGCTGCAGCACCCACACAACACTCAGAGACTTAAGTGAAGACTGGGATGTCACTCCCTGCTCCCATGGAAAGGAGGGTAACGCATTCCAAACAGACTAAGCACTGTGCACCACTCTTCCAGGAGCAATTCCATCAAAAAAACGTATTAGTAACTTCTCCAGACGTGGCCAGACTGATTAAAGAAAACATGGTTCCTACATTTTACTCACAGAGCACTACTTAAATGGCAATGCAGTATCTGCAGCATCCTTACATTTTTCATTAGGTATCACTACGCCACACGAGATAAGTTACAGCACATCCTTACTGCAGCACTACTCATAGCCCTATAACCAGCTTAGGGCTCAGCACTGAGACATACAGACAGATGAGAGGAAGCACAAGTCCAAAGAGTGGAATGCAGCTTGCTTAATTATAGATGTCTACCATATGACATAAGTACCTGACAGCTAGGTACTAGGTACCCATGACTGTCACTGGAGACCTAGTCAATACAGCTCGTGTAGTTTAGGGTACAATTCATTTCAACAAGGGTAGGGTGAGGCAAATTATACTCGAAATACTACCAGCACTAACAAGTGCATCTACACTAATTCACACACAGGTGTCTTCCAAAACAGTGAGGCAACACTGAATATTTTGGATTAAAAAGTAACATGCCTCACAAACGGATAAATATCAACCCCCAAAAGGTTAACACTGAAGGTAGAAGAAAATAAGACTTATCTTATTGAGACCATCTGCTGTAGCAATCAAAGCAGTTAGAATCCATTTGCTTGCAGGAGTCCATAGAGAATATCATGAACCAATTTGAGTCAAAATAAATTAGTTTATTTTGTTCTGCACGGCCAAAACCCATCCCACTTAGTTTTACCTACCTAAATAAAGAGCACAGCCTGTTCTAGGCTTTTCTCCATAAACAAAACAAAGAGAGGTTGCTCCAAAGGGACACTCAATACCACCTAAGGTCTTATTTGTCCTTTAAATGTGTTTATCTCTTGTTAGTGACTATAAAGAAAACCAGGCTACTACCACCCTCTTGGTATATCAGCTTCAAATAGACTCCAGTGACTCTCAGTAAAGAAAGTATGAACAATTTGGGGTTCTACTTGCAGGGCTTTCCTCCTTCAAAACCCACAAATGTGACAGTTATGATAAGCAAGAAAATAGTTCACACTTACAGCAGGATTTACTGTGGTCCCATTATTGAAACCCACTCCTATTTATTCTTCCTAAGGGGTATCAACAATTGCATCTCAGGATCCCTGCTGTGAGAAGCAAATTTTTTCTTCTACTGTGACACAACACCAATTCTGAACTGTACAGTATTCCAGCAGATTGTGTTCAATATTTCAAGGAGTCCAGTGCAGTGTTTTTCTCATTCATTACTAGCAATCAAGTCATTTGAAAGGAAATGAGAGATGAAGAGCTAAACATTCATTTGGAGAGAGATAATCAAAAGAATAAAAGTCTTGTCTCAGATTTTGCATATGATTTTTCAGCACTAGGGAACATATAATTGATGCATTATTGATACATCTAACTAATATCAAACTAATATCAAAAATAATATCAGAATAACAAATAATATCTAATACTAACACCAGAAATAACATAAATTTAGACACAAGTTTATCATATAAATTATATTATAAAATAACATAAATTAACTTTAGAAAGTTAATTACCAATGGAATATTACTCTGAAGAATAGGTGATATTAACCCTTTTTATAAAGCAACAAAAACCTGACAGACATGCGTTAGCTTGTTAACATTGGCAATGCAAAATACAGTATTACTGCACAATGCATGGGACATGCTATTCTAAAAGACAACTATCTATTTTGACAGATGACTGCATTATGAAAGGCTGATAATACTGACATCTGAGGAACACCAATAAGGACAGATGAATCAAATGGTATGAGTATGTTCCCTGTTGATACCACTCAAGCTGTTGATAACTCTCAAGCCCTATTCTACAGTGACAAAAATGAAACAGAAAAACGCAAAGAAATAGAGAAATCCTTAAGTAGAAATGCCATAAGATTAATAGAAAGTGAGGCACACAAATAAAACCATGTTTTCAAGAACAAGTAAGTGGATACTCTGCAGAGTCACAGATTTAATGCCCTAATTCTAGATCACGCAACCAAACACTTCTTTCATACTCCATGTCTACTTCAACCTGCTGGAGTGTTGGACCTCTGAGCAAACAGGTTTTAAAAAAATAATCTGACTAACCGACTACTGCTACTTCCAAATTAGCAGCCAAAGTGTGTTCATAACACATTCAAAACAAACAAGCCTACGCATTACCCAGAAAATTTTCCCATGTTAACAATTCCAGATTCCAAACCAAATATGGAACACCTAAACCCAAACTATGGTTATCAAAAAGTAACACTTTAAACAACTTATGCTCTATACGAAACCTAAAGTATTTTCTCAGCGTATGAAAGTCATCAGGATTGCAGTCACGCAAGCACATACCCCATTTCAGTAAATTTACCCAGGATCATTCTACAAAAGGAAACTTGATCTGAGCTACCATTGTAGCTCTTAAGTTAACAGAATGGTAGCTTACTTAAGATTTATAAGAAATTTTCTTTTTGTCAGAACTATACAGCACTTTTCCATACTACATAAGAAATATTTTGCAGGCTAAATAAAAGATATTTACATTATTTCATTAAACTATAAAAAGACTCAATTTTAAAGCTAACGGATACACCGACCCCACAATAAAACAATGCCATAGCAAATGGCATTGCATAGATTGCTTTCCTTCATCTTTTATATTGCCTCCAACATACTTCAGAATAACATATTTTATCATGGTGAAAGAATGCTCCTTAATATTGCTTTTAGTGTACCTTTCTCTAATTCATTTTTCCCCAGCACTTGAGAAAATTCTCTTTTTTTTTCATTTAAGCAAGGCAATAGGAAGTAAGAACAACCACCTGCAAAGAATCAAACTGTGAAAGAATCAAAACTGTGAAGAATCAAAATATGAAAATAGAAAAAAATGTACTAAAAGATTGTTGTACGGCAGCTGCTTTATGCTTAGTGTGATAAAACTTGAAAGGTATGCACAATTATTTTAGCTAGCTTTGGTAATCTTGAAAGACTAGCTAAAGTCATATCACAGCTATTCACAAAAAGTTACAAAATTAAAGTTATTAGTTTTTTGTCAAATATTTTATACTAACAAGCTTAAATGCTTTCACCGAGCAGAATACAACTTTCAAGCTCTCAAATGCTGTAGTTTTAAATACCTCCTTTTCTGAAAACTCCAAGCCTTCTGAAACATACCTCTAAGTTCAAAGGAGGCATGGGATCCTTTTACACATAGAGAAGGGATTTTTGCAAACAATTCCAAATCCTTACCTTTCTGTAGACTATCATATTTGGAGAACTCTCCTCTGGGTCAGCAGTTTCCGCACTACTCGGATCAGCGGGCACTTGGGCCATGTTTGCCTCCTGTCGCTCAAACTGCAAGGACAGGAGCAAAAGTCAGCATCGCTTCAGGCTGCACTGGAGCATGGCAAGGACACCTCCAAGGTAGGCAGACAGAGGTAATCACACTCCAGACTTCAACCCATGCAGGAATTTATCACACTGTGTCAGAACTGTCTTGTCTACTGGATAATGCCCCAAGAACGAGGACCACCAAGTCACATACAGCTGTGGTTTGGGTCATCACACACACATTTCTTTCCTCATTTTGATCTTTTATCATACAGTGAAAGTCCAATTAATACTTCACACACTTCCTTTCCTTGCTATGTAGCACAAGCAGCTTTGACTTTTCTAGAATCTTTGAAGTACCTGCAGACAAAAAGCCAAGAAGGATAAAGAGCTTGCTGTGATGCAGAGTAAACCCCACTGCAGCTGGGGGGTGCAGCAGACTGTCAGTCACACTGCCGACTGTCGCCTGCAGACACTTCAAGTCATTTACGGCTCTCTGCAACCCCAGAGCAGCAGCCAGGAACCAGGGAGGCACGGCTGCTTGCTCAGAGTAAGCAGTGTCTCTCATCTCTTCTCATGACACAGCTGGGAACAGGCAGCAGGACAGGCAGACTACCACACGTAATACTCCTTATCTTCTAAAAGCACAGAACTGCTGCCTCATCTCCTCCAGGTCAGGCCAGGCTTGAGGCAACAGCATCAGTTTGAATAAAGGAAAAAAGGGGCCTGGTGCAGGGAAGGCACTTCAAATTCTAAGTCAAATGTTATATTTTAAATTTTATTTCCACCAGAATATTTGACAAGTTCCATCTCAAATTAAAGGCTACTGTGGAGCTGTTTGGTGACCTCTCCTACCCTTAGAAGTAACATTGCCTCGTACAGACACTGGCACTAAAACTGCCTGACAAGTTCAATTTCTTTAACGTTGAAAGTACTGAAACGTCCCATCTCAACATATTTTATTCAAAACTAAGACAAAAAAAGCACCTATGTTCACACAAGCATAATCTACACATTCATTTCTAAAACACAGTTCACCACTAAACTGTCTCTCTTACTTATGGAAGATACTTTCCTATTCCTTCCTCTACCCACTTTCACATTGCCACAGGCGACAAAGTGCCCCGGTATATAATATACATACATAGCATACAATTATATGTATAGTACAGCCCTGAGCTATTCTAGCTGTCAGTTATCAGCTCCCAAGGACAAGTCAAGAGCCAGAATCAGAAAAGCTCAGACTGCATCCAGCTCTGTCCTATCTCCGCAGTGAAAAGGCTACAGTTGTAATGTGGCATCCTCCACTGAAGCCAGAGCAGCTGAGATACCCCTTTAAGCAAGACATAAAAGACACCAAAGTTTAATAATCTACATCAATCCAGATTCCTTCATTTCCTATATAAAGTACGAGTGCACACACACACACGAGTGGGCACAAATGCATTTGTACATGCACATACCAATTTTGAAATTAAGTAATACAGTTCAAGCTCAAATTAAATAATATATATACAAATCACCTTTTCAAGGCATATTCAGACCAATTTAGATGCTGCTTTATATTTAAAGGAAATAAATTTATTTTTACCCCTATTAAACCTCATGGCTTCCTAGAAGCCCAAACACTATACTGCTGTGCCAGGTCATGAGCTAAAAAGGAAACATAATAAATTCTCTAAGCAAGATTATTAGATGCAAAAACAATCAAATAGCACAAATGTTGAAGCGTAAAGCATTTTCAAACTATAGCACTTTGAATTATTTACACTAATGTGCATTTTCACAACACTGCTTAGTCATGATTTCAAGACACTGAAGAATTAGGCTCGAGGTTATCATCACTCAGTTGAATGGATCAAGAACAGGGTAGAGATTTTATGTAACTTTTTGAAGGAAATTACAAAGCAGAGTTGAAAGCGTATGTCAAGTCACCTGAGTTTCAGCTTCACCTCCAATATATAAAGACCACATTCACCGCTTACATTATATGTGAGATTTTATAAGCATACTTTAAAAGAAAATTACAATTAACTTTCAATTGAGCAATGATCTTTAAAGAACAAAATTACAATTTCTAATCGAAAAGCCCTCTGCAGCATTACTTAGCTGCGCTTCACTCACTGCATTATTCACTTTGAACGTCCACATTTACAAATTCTGTTCTCTTGTTATACTGTCAGCTCACTTGATCTTTTCTGATACTTCAGGATTTTCCCCCATAGCAATTCTTGAAGCTTTTCATCTACTCTAGTGCAACAAGACAATAACATCTTGTACAAGTGCAGTAGTAGCTTGCATGCTGTTCATGGTGACATTGAAGGAGCCACCGATTGTCTTTGAAGGTTTACATAAGGTAATCAATACAAATGGACCAACCTGTTGTTGGAAGATAGAAATTTGCAAAAGTGATTCCCACTAGTGCCCAGCATCTCCTACTGGATTTCAGACAGGAGCAGCAGGAGTTGCTTTGCAGGAGTGACAGCAAGATGGACATCTCAGAGAACAAGGCTGGAGACAAGGTAGGACTGAGGTGCACCTTGGAGCAGGGACAAGTGTGGACAATCCCTCCACATAGCCCAGGCATTGCTGCTGCTGAGATGGGCCTTAGCAGGCCAAGCCAGGGCCTTTGAGGAATTGTGACGGCTCTGACCATTGTCCAAGTTTTTTTCTCTTTCTTATAGATTTAAAAAAACAAACAAACAAACAAACAAAAAACCAAAACAAACAAAACCACATAATAATTTCTCAGATGGTATTCTACAGGAAAAAAAGACTACAGATAAAATAAGACAGTGATATGACAAGGGCATGTTCTTGGCTCTTCAAGGTGAAAGCACAGCAATGCTGGGTCCCAAGGATCCCATTACACCTGTACTTTTTAACATACAGGAGTTGAGTGGAGCTCAGCACCCAGTGATGCAGGACTGCTTCACACAACCGCAGAATGGTTGGTGTTGGAAGAGAGTATTGGAGGTCATCTAGTCCAATGTCCTGGCTCAAGCAGGGTCCCCTAGAGCACATTACTCACAACTGTGTACAGATGGCTTCTGAGTATCTCCAGAAAAGGAGACTCCACAACTGCTCTAGGCAACTGTTCCAGTACAGTCACCTGCATAATAAAGAAGTTCTTCCTCATATTCAGGTGGAATTTCCTGTGGTTCAGCTTCTACCCATTGCCTCTTGTCCTACTGCTTGGCACCACTGAGAAGAGCCTGGCTCTGTCCTTGTGACACCCTCCCTTCAGATACTTAGACACTGATGAGATATCCCCTCCTCAGTCATCTCTTTTTGAGACGGAATAGGCCCAGCTCCTTCAGCCTTTCCTCTAAGACTGATGGTCCAGTCCCGCAATCATCTTCGTAGCCCTTCACTGGACTTGCTCCAGAAGCTCCACATCTCTTGTACTGAGGAGACCAGAACTGGACACAGGATCCCAGATGTGGCCTCACCAGGGGTGAATACAGTGGCAGGATCACATCCCTCGACCAGCTGGCAACGCTCTTCCTAACGCAGCCCAGGATTCCACTGGCCTTCTTGGCCACAGTGCTGGCTCATAGACAGCTTGTTGTCCACCAGGACCCTCAGGTCCTTCTCCACAGCACTGCTCTCCAGCAGGTCAGACCCCAGCCTGTACTGGTGCATCGGGTTATTCTTCCCCAGGAGCAGGACCCCACACTTTGTTGAATTTCAAAAGGTTCCTCTCTCCCCATCCCTCCAACAAGTCGAGATCTTTCTGCAGAGCTACACAGCATTCTGGGGAATCAGCCACTCCTCCCAGTTTTGCATCATCAGCGAACTTGCTGGAGTCACTCTGTCCTTTCATCCAAGTCATTGATGAGCAAGTTAAACAATACTGGGCCCAGTCTTGATCCTTGGGGGACACCACTAGTGACAGGCTTCCAATCAGACTGTGCCAGTGATCACAATTCCCTGAGACCTGCCATTCAGCCAGTTCTTAAACCACCTCACTGTCCACACGCCCAGTCCACACTTCCTGAGCTTGCCTGTGAGAATGTCATGGGAGACAGCGTCAAAAGCCTTATTAAAGTCCAGGTAGACAACATCCACTCCTCTCCCCTCACTTATCCAGACAGTTGTCCCATTGTAGAAGGCAATCAGATTGGTTAAGCATGATTTCCCTTTGGTGAATCCATGTTGACTATTCTAGATCACCTTCTTGTCTTTCACATGCTTAGAGATAGCCTCCAAGTTAAGCCATTTTATCACTTTTGTGGAGACTGAGGTGAAGCTGACTGGCCTGTAGTTCCCTGGGTCCTCCTTCTTGCCCTTTTTGAAGACTGGGGTGACATTTGCTTTCTCCCAGTCCTTGGACACTTCTCTTGACTGCCATGACATTTCAAACATGATTGAGAGTGGCCTAGCAATGCTATCTGCCAGTTTCCTCAACACTCATGTGTGCATCCCATCAGGGCCCACAGACTTGTGGATGTCAAGTTGGACTAAATGGTCTCTAAACCAATCCTCCTCAATCAAGGGAAAGTCTTCCTTCCTCCACACCTTCTCCCTAGGGTTGGTAATTCACCAGTCTTGAGTGTGGAGGAAGTGATCCTTGAATACTGGCCATCTCTCTTGGACCCCTCTTCCCATTAGCACATTCCAACAGGATTCTTCCAAGAAGGCCCCTGAAGAGGCCAAAATTAGCTCCCCTAAAGTCCAGAGCTGCAATCTTACTCATTGTTCTGCTTCCTCCTAGCAGGATACTGAACTCCACAATTTTGTGGTCACTACAGCCAAGGTTGCCCAAAATCTTCACATCTCCAACCAGACTTTCCTTCTTAGTTAGTATAAGGTCCAACAGCACACCTTTCCTCATTGGTTCATCCACCACCTGTATCAGAAAGTTACAGTCAATGCTTTCCAAGAACCTCCTGGATTGCTTTCCTGTACTCCTGCCATACTAAAGTCTGATCTCAAGCCAATTCTCAAATGGGGCATTCTCACTAGCCTGAGGATTGTGGCACTGACTTAACACCCAATGAACACAAACAAACCACTGGCTACAAGGCAATAACACTTCTGACCAAGGAGCAATTTTGGAATAGCCCCAAGAGAGCACCTCTCCGTCTTTGCCAGGGAAAAGAACGCCAGGGAGAAGGGTAGAGAACACAGAGTTAGTGCTCCAGTGATGCAGGCTACTAGCTGCAAACACAAATGAAATTGTTCATGTTCAAAGTAAAGGGTTTTTTACCCTAACCCTATGTTAACATGCCGCATTTGCAACTCTTTAATTATTATAATTGCATGTGAAAGTCCATATCTGACTTGCACAGTTCTCTGATAAAAAACAAACCAACAAAACCTTGTAGCCTGGTGTGAAGGAATCAGACTAATTTTTCAAGGGATACCACTGAAATCTATTCTTTCTACACATTTTTTCATGTCAGCCCCATCCACTCAAATGCAAGCAGAAAGTCAACCCTACAACGCTACAGAGACTGAAAAACAGTTTGCCCTCTCAACCTTCCTCTAAGCACATGTTTGTGATGCATCAGCCAGAAGTGAATCCAGCTTGGTCTTATAAAGAAATTTCAGCTACACTTAGCCGAGAAGAAGGAAAACAAACTATTTATTTAGGCTTTCAAAAAAATAGAAGTAGTCACACACAGCCTCCAGCTAAGAGCTTCACCAATTACTACCTGAAGAGTACTTCAGCTCCTCCCTCCTACAGGCAGTTTGCTGTATTATCAGGGGCTAACTCATACCAGCCTGCATCCACACACCAGAAATCTAGATACAAATGCATCTCTTAAAAAAATAAATGGCCTCTAAATTCCAACTTTCATGTTCAAAGATGCTGTTTTCCCACAGCTGTTTTTCTGACAATAGCAATACTTGAAGTATTCTGGACTCCTCAGCAGCTAAAGTGATTGAAAATGAAAAAAAAGAATATTGAAAACCATTTGTGTAACCATTTTCTCTTGTGCCATGCACAAGGAGGAAATCAGCAGTCTTCAACTTCTTGTTTATGGAAAAGATGGCCTATTAAGCATTTAAAAAGTACTCCCAAAAATATGCTAAAAAAAGAGGGTACATTTGCTTCTCACTAATTTTTTCCTTTTTATATTTTATTCTTTATTATAGAGCACATCTGCTTTTACCCCAAGAAACATAAGCACACTGGACTAGACAGGCAGCCACTGACAAAATGAAATGAGTCACAGCAGGCGTTCTCTCTCTTATCTGATCAGAGTCCTAACACCCTCCCAAAACCCAGAAGCTGCAAAGAAATATGGCTCCCATATGTCAGAAAAGGATCAGTGAACTTTAAACTGGAATAACCAAATAAATATATGCTCCGAAAGCAAGAAAATAATTTTTTTCACAGTTCATCTCTTTAGAGTTTCTGATACAGAAGTGTAATGATAAAATTTCAAAGACAACAACTTTTACATTTTAATCCATAAATACTGTCAGCATTTCATCTCTCTGTATATGTAAATTCAACACAAACAGCTTAACACTAATTTAGGAGATTCCCATTAGTGTCCTCAAACACCTTGACTGCTGTAAGAAAATACTATTGTAAACAAGATTGCTCCAAGAAATCTCTTACAGACACACTACCCCATGTGTTTCGTAGAAATTAGCCCATCTAGGAGTCCTTATAGATCTGGGTTTTATACATAACAGAGAAAGAAAGAAGAAATACAAAGTGAGAAGAAATTCTGTGAAACAAACTATTTCTTGAAAATATCACCTGAATTTAACAACACAGGTTCATATATCAACTTTCATTCTTTATTTTATTAGATAAGTTGTCAACTTAATAAGTAAAATTTGCAGTGCAAAAGATTTCTTGCACATCTGAGATAAAAATAAAGTTTGTTATAGTATGGAAAAACTACATCCCAGAAGACAGAATATACTAAATGAATTCCAGTGTAGATATCTAACAGCACTGCTCAGCTGAAATACACTTCTGAGTGACAATAAATGGAAATTACCTTTATGCTATGTAATTAATTTATTTCAAGGGCAGCTTATAACTGACATGTAGTATTAATGTCAAATTATGAGAGATTTAGAGCTTTAGTACACAGTCACAGAGAAAAATATAACTTCATATCATTAATACCTAGTTAATTTTTTTCTAATTAGTGAAATACAACTAGACTACATGATTTTTCACAGACTTGAGAAATCATATAACCACATGATTTGCTGAACTGATAATTACCTAATAGGAAAAATCCCTACCTACTCTGCTAGAATATTTAGATCAAATAGGTCATGTTATTAAGGTTACAGGAGGGAAGGGACAGGGAAGGAAAAATTACTTACTCTGAATTCAATTAGAACCCATTAGTATCAGGTTGATATTTCTCATCCATTACATAAATCTCTTTAAAATTGCACTGTGAAGAAACTTACCTTCATGTTCTTTTTCTGGTTAATTATTATTCATTAAACCAGGACTTGGGCATGCCAAGCAAGGTGTGTATACTAGAGGACAACATACAGCATATCATAGAAGTGATCTTGTTAACCAGGGTGAATACATCAACCAGAGGATCCCCAGGCCCTGACTGGGATAGACTCTGCTTTTGACTGGTGTAGCTCAGTCCAAGCACTGCACAATTCACCTCTACTCCTCCTTCACAATTAAACCTGCATGATTAGTAAAGTAACTTTCCAAAGAGGAAATGATACGGCACCTAACTGAATGGAGCAAAAGCCAGGAAGACTGGAGCTGAGATCAAAACTCCACCATCTCCACCAGTTCACTTACAGGTGAGGAGGAGGAAATGCTGGTGTTAACATGGCACCGCTGACCACTGTGCCCAGCAGGTCAAGATTCTGCATGTTCCTCCCCTGAACCAGATGAGGAGGACATAAGGGCTAGTGAAACAGGGGCAGGGCGTCCCCACGGAGGGAGCCACACCACAGTCAGCAGTGACAGACTGAAGAGTCTGGCGCCACTCTGGATAGCACAGCATTGCTCCCCTGCATAAAGGGGCAGCAAAGGAAGTCCGCTTTCTGTCAGTGAAGTACAGCTCCCAAAGTATCTGAAAATCCTTCCAATGACTGTTTAGGACATCAAATTGTAATGGAAGTTACTCTGAAAATAGTTTCCTAGTAGAAGATCATCACAGACCTTTTGCCCCTCCTTGCAAGTGCTGAGCATTGCAGTACTATCAACAATACTCAGTGCATTGCCTTTTTTAAGGAAGGAAGTATAAACACTTCTAGCAACTGCACTTAATGTTCAAATTTTTGCCAAACAAATTCCTCTTTGTTTGTGGGAAAGCATTTTTGTACACACTAGGAGAATTCAAGGACTCTAAAGGACCCTATTCCTCCTCTTTCTGAGGTACCAGTTCACAGGGAGTCCTGTGCTGAAGCAGTAAAGCTCAACACTCTCATTCTGCAACCATCAGGATGAAAGGCAAGTATCCATCTAGGCTAGTGAACAAGCAGAAACTTTTCTGCCTCACTCTGACAGAGCAAGAAGAAAGGACCTAATTCCAGACACTCCCTTCTTCTTCTCTTTAGGGAAACTGGGATCCTGATGAAGGCTGTGATTTCCAGTTTCTACTACTCTTACAGACATTTTCTAAAGGTGCAGTCTCCTTGCATAACTAAGTGCTTCTCCTGTGGAATATTTGCCTCAAAGCATCCTACAGATATGTCTGTTTCCACACAGGGCAAGGAGCAAGCTCTGGGCTCCTGATCACCCACAGTGCTCAATCACTAGTTTGATCCCAGGTTCTCTTTGGGAGAGCTCCAAACCTAAGGGGATGTAGGTCTGGGAACACAGATCTCCACCATCAGTACTTGCTCCAGAGCATCAGCATGGGTGATCTTATACAGGATTTGGCTTCGTACTTAGTCATTCCTGCATCAGTCTCTCGATAGGATCTGCAACACCATACAGCTTCCCAGCATGTCTCAAGTCCTGCAGTGCATAACCTCATCCTTCTGGTCAGCTGCAGGACAGTCTCACAGCTTTTATTAAACATTGTGCTTGGAAAAAAAACATACACAATGATCATTGTATCTTCAGGCCACAGAGAATACCATCTGGGGGCCAGAGGTCTGAGACCCCTCTGGCCAAGAATGTGCAGTGTGGACAAGGCCATCATTTAGACCAAACTAGCTCTCAGACATGTGTCAATCCAAGCTATTTGGTTTCCTGCAGACATATACAATCTGCAAATTTAAACTCAGCCCCTTGTGTAACCCAATGTGAGCATTCTGTAGGTACTTCTCTCCAATCACTTGCTGTTCCCAGTTATGTATGTCCATTAATAAAAAGAACAAATATTCACAATGTGGTAGTCTAAGCAGAATATTGCTTACCAGGGGTCACCAAGGTCTTGTACCACTTCCAAAAAGGGTGCTCTCCATAGTCTTGAGCAATTTTCTCTCCGAGACACCTGTGATAGTGCTCATCCTGTCATGCAACTAACAGACGACACTAGGGATGGACAATTCCAGTTGTTTCATTTGTGTTAGCCACTGGTGATCTGCCTCAATCACGTGGCAGATGATCAGATTGCTTCTTGGTAAACCACTGAAGTGGATTACTTTCCTCTCCTTTCCTCATGATGCCACACTCCATTTCCATTTTACGTATTTCTAAATCTGCAGGTATCTGTAGCTATTTTAGAATGCTGAAAATACTGTCTGCAACTGGATGCTACGACCAGGAAATCTAGGAGTGGAAGCCAATATAAAGTAACTTTCTTGGCATCTGACACTAAGTAAGTCCTGACTTCCCTGATGCCAAATTAGAGGCATTCTCTCTTTTTTGTTTTAAATAAAGAAATATACCCTACCTGTTTTCTGGTCTGTCCACCCCAAGGTGTGCTGGAAGCACTGCTGACTTAACAGGAAGAACTTTCCCACTTTCAGAGTTCTCAATATAGTATCTGACAGATAAATAAGGAGAGCAAAATAACCAGAAGGAAAAACGGTATGGGGGTGGATGGTAGCAAATATTGACAAAGAATGGCTGATTAACTAGGCAATTTTTTCCCTTTATGAAATCAATCATTAAAATGGGCACTTGCATGCTAAATTTACTTTTAATGGACCAGAACGATGTTGTACCCAGGAAGAAACTGCCTCCAATACATCCACCCCTCTTCCAAAGAATTCAAAAAAGAAATGCAGTATTTACCTGTAATCAATCTCCCTTCCAATAAAATAATACTGGTGTGAGTGCAAGGGCTCTTAGAAAGGCTCTGAGCCAAAACGCTGTTACCAAGGATAGCTGCAAAGAATGTAATAGCAAATATATGCTGAATATTTAACTAAAGCAAGTGTCAGTGCTATTGAAATTTAGAAATGCAAAGAGATAGATATAGCACAACTCTGAACTTCATGTGAATTGGTGATCTCAAGCTACAGAAGTATTTACAACGCACTATCAGCCTGCAAAGAGCAGTTACAAAGCAGAGAGCTGAAGCTGTATTTTGGCTTTTTGCAACAATGCCAACTTATTGGCCAGAATCATTCCCTGTGGAAAATGAGTAACTGCACTGATAATACAGAGCTTGAGGGTAGACTTCTAATCCATTCTCCAGGATAAAACCATCTTTGAAAAATCATTTTGCATTAGGTCAGTTAAGGTGTACTAAGAGCATCCTGTTATATGAAGTTGGTCCATCAGACACCATCTCTGCAAGCGCCTTGCACTTTATGTACCATAGAAAATACTAATTGCAACCACAGTAAGCTACTTCTGGGGGATGGGCTGCATTTTGTATTTTACACTGTACTAGTAAGCTGAAAACAACTGAAGAAAATTGATTCAAAGATACAACTGAATGAGAAGCACAAAATAATGGATGCTTTAATACAGACTGGCAAGAAACTACTAAAATAAAACAAACAAACAAAAAACCAAAGGCCTCAGTGTCTGTTAGATTCCAAATTCAGATTTACTCCACTTAAACTCCCTGTTGCAAACAGAGATTGCTAAAATGAAGCTCCCTTCAAGCAATCTTATGCAAGCTGATAGACTAATCCACCCCTGCATTGATCGGCGACTGCACAATCTCATTTAAAGCACCCCAAAGTGCTGAGAATTCTTGCTGGTTGTACATCTCAAGAGGAGGAAAAATTGCAAGTATGCTGCAATCAAACTAAATGTGAAATTTACTACCCAAAAGCATATGTGTCCTTGAAGATGTGGCACCATGCAATACCCCCAGTGAAAGTGAACACAAATGCTTGCATCCCACCTACTTCAAGGACATGATGCAATATACTATGATTTCAGTGCCCTCCTGTTTATCACAACAGCACACATCCTTTTCAGATGCAAATTACACCCAAATCACTTCAGTAATTGCAATGTAAAAAGCATCTAAGTCACTCCTAAATTAGCTAGCTCAAGTCCACACTCCCATACAGTTCAGCAGAGTCTACAAATTCCACTGCTGTGGTTCATCTAAACTTGAACTTCAAAATGCCAGAACTGGACTACTATAAATACCAATATATGCTACATACATTATAAATACTAATATACTTTACTACTGCTGCTGTTATACTATAATACTCCAATAAAGACAGTTCCTTTAATTGAGCTAATACATGTCCATGCCAGTTTGCTGTTATACTGGTGAACTCATAATCTGAAACTATTTTCCTATCTGTGACAGAGATATTTTCTTTTACGAAATTATAAACTAAATCACAATGAAATTAAGTGACTTCCCACATTCATATAACAAATGAGACATAACAAATTGGACATATCAACCTTGACTTTCAAACCATTAGTTACCACTTGCTCAACACACACCCCAATAGCCCAGTAGGTCTATAGTAAACAGTCTGAGGAGCTTTAAACTACCCTGTGAACCTTTCACCACTGATACCAAGTTCTATAAGCATAGTAAAAAAAGATTAAATATTGTCCCTTTCCACTGGGATATGTTTTTAGTGTGGAACTGAAGACTCCTACAGAAATAGAGAACTAATTTCTCTTCACTGCCTCATGGTCTCCAGCACACCCATGTAGGCAAAGGACAGTACCTGTGCCTTACTCTGCTGCTGCTAAGTCTAGGAAGAGATAGCTGTTTCCAGCATGACAATGCAGAGCTCCCAGAACGTCAAAGTGTCAGAACCTTATTGCTTACTTAAATTTTAATCTGCTTTTCTTTCTTCTCTCCACATTCTTTGCCACTAGCTACAGAGATGTTAAAAAATAGTATGAGATATGATGCAACACAAGTGGATAGCAGCAGTCTCTCGACTCCACAATCTTTCTAGAGCTTGACAACCAACGAGTAAAACACAAATTAGCTCCTCTTTCTTGCTCCTCTTCATAGATAGAGCACAACAACAGAAATTAGTTCATTCCTCAGTCACCACAATATGCTATTATTCCATCTGAAATCAAGGAAACGTCTTTTCATGGTAAAATTCATATAGATTAAGAAAACATCGTGGATTCACTAACATTAATATCATTCTTTATAAAATTTAAAAGCCACTATATCATTAAAGGAAAATTGTGATCCAACAATTTAGAACCCTCCACGATATGTCTATTACTATCGTCCAAAAACACTCCAAGGTGATACCCAACACCACCTACAGGCACCCAGGTGTTTCTGAATGTGCTTGGCCAGCACAGCTCTGGTCAGCTTGTCTCTGATATGCTGACAGAGATGCAAATGTTTAGGGTTAAAAGTACTACTACACCTTCAGTAATAACGCTGGCCCATGATCTCTCGTTTACATTTTGTTTCACGTGGCAGAGTGCTGTCTTACACCACACTGGTGACAGCAGCTCAAAGTATGACATCAAGAAATCAACGTAATTTTCTTATTGTACCCAGGTTTTCTTTTTAATTTTAATACTGTGGTATGAATTGACACAGATAATAATGCAGCCATGAAGAAGTTGATAAGAGTCCCATAAGGAACCAGGAGCATTTCAGTTCCAACAACTAGGTGCAATATTTGTCCCCTGGAACAGTCCAGTACTGCTTAGTGAAGTGGACCTGTTTGTTTCTACAGTCTCCCCCCTAGAGCGTCCACGTGTGCTTGCAGAAATGCAACTGAAGCTTCAGGTGATAAGCACAAACAATACAACAACCCATCATAAGGGCAAAACTAACATTGGGCAAGGGAAGAGCAGCTTGCTCTTGTTCTGCTGCCACTTTACAACTGCTGTGTTTGATTTAGATATCACAGGTATACCTGGCCAAAGCCTCAAGGTTAGCTATCCTCGTTCTTGAAAAGCTGAGGACTCATTACAAAGGAGAGAAAAAAAGTAACCACCCCACAACAACGCTGTATTCCTGTTAGAATCTTGCAGAGCTATGGCACTGCAAGATTCCGAAGTTTTACCACAGAGTAACAGCATCCTAACGTACATGCTAAAATGACACACCAGCTATTTTCTCTTCCTGCTACTCCACATACATCAGCTTCTTCTCTTTCCCCGCCATCTGTTAGTTTGCTGCAGTCTGCTGGGACAGGGCTGCCCTCTCCTTTTCTCCCCTTTTTGGCTGCTCGAAGGGACAACAACAGAGCCTAGCATTTCCAGTCCATAAACTCAGCCTTCCTCCAGCTGCCTCAGAAACATTAACAAAAGAAGAGTTACTCCCATAAATTAAAAGTGCTCTGCTCACCTCTGCCATACCAGTGTGCTCCACCAGAATTCCATGCTAGACACTGAAACCACCTTGGAAGTGGTTAGCAAGGAGGTAACTGCTGCTTCAAGAGGACATACCTTTTCCTCTTATCCTCAAGTATCATTGATTAAAACAGATATCTGCATCATGGGAACTGTCAGAGAGAAACTAAGGCAAGCGGCCTTGACAACGATTATAAGCAGCTTCTTATTGCGTCTTTACTTAGAAGGGACGGGTAGTAAGAAAAAAAAATCAGTAAGGTAGGTGAACAGTAATCTTCAAACATCTATTACTATAAACCTCAGTATAAGATGTGTAGCAAACAACTAGTTCTCCTTCTAACAGAGTTCAGAATGGGAAAAGGAAGGGCTATCTAAACTCCACTACACTTGTAGCCAGTTAGAAAGGAAACTGGAATGTTGGTCATCAATTGTTCTATCAGCCGGGTCATTAGAAAAAGGAACAGCTCATCTAAAAATAAAGTCAATACTGGCTGAGTCTAAACAGTTTCTTCAGCATTTCACACGCATATTCAAGCAATGAACGCTATTATTCCGTGCTTGTAACCACATGCCCCCAAGTCAATAACTGTTCTCAAACATCCAACCTCTTTTTAAAGCAGATTTACAAGGAAATATAGTGCAAGTGTTCCAAATCAGCTGGTGAGAAAGTATTATGGATCATAACATAGTAAATAATTGCTAGTTCTTGCAATCTGCAAAATTAGAATAAATCTGGCATTAAAAAAAGAAATTTATTATATCAAATATACACAACCTTCCACTTCAAAATAAACCCCATTGGACTTGGAGAATATTTAGGATGATATTAAATGTCTTAAATCCCCAAAGCTTTGAACTACAGTTAACCTCTTTCACTATGTTCTTCAGCAAGCAATTACAAAAATCACTATACCTTTACAAAGCGCTTTTCACACTCACAGCTCACAAACACACAAACACAAATGAAACGCAGCTTTCTTTGGGATGGGAAACCACCAGTATCTATCGTAACACACCGACACAAAGGTTAGTTTTACAGTATGACTTTATTTAGCAAAGATAGATTTTCCTGCTTTCCAATCTTTACACACTGGCAGTCAGCAAATAAAAAACAATCAAGAGCAATTATGCCTATCTTTAATTTCAGGGAAGCATTCAAAAGCGTCATGCTGCTCTGTAGCACGCAGACTATAACTGGAATGCTGTTCTGGCAAGTCCCTTGCAGGTCAGCTGAAGGAAGCCCCGACTTACCTAGGCCGTCCCAGCAAGGGCTCCGATCGGCAGCGAGGGCAGCGCCGATGCAAACGGGACGCCAAGCTCCGAGTCACAGGCGCAGTCAGCTCCTTGGAGAGGCAGCCCTGTCTGCTATTATGTCTGCAGCGTATAAGGGCAGCGTACCGGTATCTATACAAAAATCTGCATCTTCTTCAGAGGAAAACACTTGAAGCTTCTTACTGGCACCGCAACCTACTCCTCTATTTATGCCATCACAGCTAGTGACTAAGAAGATGCTTTTAGTGTCACAGGAGATGAAGGCTCTGGAAGCAGAGTGCCTGGCAGCTTTACTCTCACACACCGATCTGTCTTCATGCAAACGCACTTTGTCAGCGGATGGAAGTGTATTATTGCCATACGCTACCGAAGCGAAACAGTTTCCAAGTTTTCCCACAGGGCACCAGCTCCCCCTTCAAGCTGTACCCCAGTGCTTGTTCCTTCTCGTCCTTCTCCGAAGCCTCCCCCCGAAAACACACACACACACACACACACACCCCGCCTTGCACCTGTCCGCTACTCCCGACTGGGAGCGACCTCCCACCCCGGCGCCGCCCGCGCAGCCGCTCCCGCCGGGGCTCGGGGCTCCGTTCTCCGCGGCGGGACCAGCACCGGTATCCCGCTGCCAGGGCAGAGCCGACCGGCAACCGCTCGCCACACAAATGCGGATAAGCAGGAAAACAGCGGCAAGGAGAGCAGCCCACTCCCATTACCTTAGCAACCGCGGCGCCGCCGCCGACCCCGGCCGCCCCTTCGCCTCTCCTCAGGGACGGGGAAGCGCCCTTAGCATGGCGTGAGCCTGCGGGCGGGGCCGGCGGTCAGCCCGGGCTCCTTTCCGCGCCTCTTCCAAAAACCTCCCGTTCTCCTCAGCGCCTCTCAGGCTGCGGCGGGGACGGCGGCCGGGGCGACGCCGCTGCCACCAGAGCACCGCGGGCACACCGCGCCCGCCCCGCCCGGCCCCGCGCTGCCGCCGCCCGACCCTCGGCCGGGCGGGCGGGGGCGGTGACGGGGCGGCCCCGGCCCCACCGCAGCAGCGCCCGCTGCGGGCGGCCCGGCCGCGCCTCCCCCGCCCGGCACCGCCGCCGCTTCCCCCCGGTTCCGAGCCGGCCGCCCTTTGCTGGTGACAGGGAGGAAGCTTCAGCCCCTGCGTCCCGCCACCCCGGCTGCTTCTGGGGCACTCGGCGCAGCCCCGGAGGCAGGGCCTTGTATCTGTGTTGCACTCTTGCTTATGTGTTGCACAGCGCAATTAAAGCGTTCTGCAAAATTCTTTCTCCTGAAACCAGGAAAGCCTCATGTCTGAATGACAGTCCTCCAACAGCCAGGATTTCCTAGCTAATGTTTGTGCTTACACGATATTTAGGGCTCCACACACCACCATCAGTCCTAACAAGCACCACATCTCGACAAAATGGTTTGGAGACCCAGCTCTTTTACACAGAACTGTCTCATGGGCAAAAGCCATTGCTGTTGGCCAGGAGGAGTGTCCGCGCATTAATTAGGTGTGTGAAGTAGCTTGCATACTTCCTATGGATATTATCCACCAATTTCTCTGTTGGATGAGATTTTTACTCCATTTCTTTTCCTCCAGAAGGCAAGTTAAGCCCACTGTGCCCAAAATTGACTGTCAGGTCTGAAAGCCATATGCTGGAAAGCAGTAGGGCAGACCCTGACAGGAGGCACCCGTGCCTATCTCTGTGCTAAAGTTTGTGCATTTCCAAGGTTTGGTTTCCACACATCGGACTCACTATCACAGTTGAAACTCTGCACAGAGTTGTGAAGGCTGTCAGCTGCGCAGAGGAAAGGCTACTTTATTAACCTGCGTAGCTTGTCTTAAAGGCCCTTCTGTGGTGACCCTGTTCCCCCCTTTCCTAACATCTTATCAAAATTAGGCTTAAATTTCACAAGCCTGATGATTGACACCAAAAGCTGTCATGTGCAGGGATATCCTGTTATTTTATGGTTATAGTCTGCCCAGGACACTTTCTGGTGATGTCTGGTACACTAAACTGCTGCAATAATTCAAATGTTAAATTAAGAAGAAAAAATTATTTCTGCTGCAACTCTACATCACTTCCATTTCTACTGGATCAATATCACCATCTCTACCATTACTGGCTACTCTTTCCTTAGTCTTGCAAAAGCCAGGTTCCAACCTGTACAGTTTGTACATGCTTCTTCTAAAATGTACTTCATCATCACAGACTATAGATTTATTTACCTGTCACACTCAAAATTGCATCTTAGTGGCAAAATTTTGCTGTGCCTCACACAAGCTCATTGACCCTTACCAGACTTCACAAGGTGTTGATTCAATTGATTTGGTTCAAATATCAGCTGTGGGCATTTAAAAACTTCTGTGGCAGGTTAAAACATTCTGACCTTGGTGGACCCTGATTTTTTTGTTCAAAGAGATTGCACCTTTCAAACATCACAGGATACTTTTGGGATACTTTTAAATCTAAAAAGTAGTTCCATTTATATCAAGTTTGAATTTAAACTACTTGTTGTTCCCTTAAGATTAACCTGAGCATGTTATACATTATTTGCCACACAAGGTTGTCTGGCAAAGGAGGAAAGAGAGAATGGCTACCTATGAAATAAAGATTTCTTTTTTTACAGAAATTTTCTCAACAAAACATTTTAAATCAATAGTTATATTGAATTATGCTGGGGTATGACTACTTGTAATACCAAGGATTAAATATTTCAGTGTCTTATATCAGGTTTGTTCAGGAAAAACTGTTTCATGACTGCTCTACACAATCTTTTTCTCACAGCTCCCTCAAGGGAGTGTACATGCATTACACAGTGCTTAAATATATCAGGTTAACTCAAACTAAAATGCATGTTCTATAGAAATGCCATTTTCAAAATACGAGATGATAGAAAATATTTCACATATATATTAACATTGCAATTCAAAGAAACTACTAATATGTTTCCTGACAGTAATTCCAAGCTGAGTATTACTGTCTTACAGCAGCACATGATGCTGAAAAAAGAAGCTGATCAGAAACATTAAAGCAAAAGTGACCACTGGGCTTATTTTAATCGTGCTCAACAGAAGAAATTGTAACCAACAATTACAAACAAAAGGAAAGGAAAATGATAAATAAAACCAGTTTCAATGGCATTTCAGGTTTGGATAATATTTCATGTCTTATTTCCACATTTTATACTATAATTAAATAAATCTTTGCCTAGTGGCTTCTCTTAAGTAGCAACTATTCTTTGGTCCATGGAAGTAATAAAAGGTGTGAAGAAAAATGGCTTAGCAACATTTTTTAATTTCATGCATTAACTACTAAAATAAATGATACGTAATTATAACCAGATAAAACCAAGCTAGGTTTGTATTTGCATGGATCTTTATGCTGAAAACAACGTAGTCAGACTTTGTTCATCACAGAGATTGTTTCTCAGTTTAACCTCTTTCCCAGTGGGAGAGTCCAGCGGTTTGACGAGCATGATTAGAGATGCAGGAACCATTCCGTTTAGATCAGTTGGACATCTCGAGTTGATATAGAACTATGCACATACAACAAAGCTTGCAGAAGAAGGCCTTCCATCTGAAACACTGTTACGCTTAATAAACACTGGGGAAGAATGCATGGGGAGAGACCGGCACACATTTTTCTGGCCAGGAGGGCAGACTTTTATTGTTCCCTCTCTGCTGTATTTTATGATGAGATCTAAAACCCAGAAGAGATCACCACAGTCCATAGCAGGTATAGAACATCACCTATCCCTAATGATACTGAAACTGAAGAACTTGAGCTAAAATTTTCATTTTTACTAACATTTATTATTGAAAATATTTTCTTTATCATAAATTGCAAGTACAGAAACACACCTTTTGTAAAGTTATCTTGTCGTGTACTGAAGACTGCAGCAGTAGAAAACTCCCCCCATGCCAAGAAATACTCTCTTAAAGTTGTATTATCCTCATTGCTGTAAAGAGGTCATTTTATCAGCTTTGAAATGTACAACTTTCAACCCCTGCATATCGTGGCTCTGACTCTAGAGTTACAAACGCTCACAGGGCTTGAGCTAATTCTTACTCACAGCTCAGCACTGGGAGTCTCCAGGGTATTTCAACAGCTTCTTCACATGGGGAAAAGAGTCATATCACAGCATGTTCCCCTGTGATCATCTGGAAAAAAAGAGTAGATATAGCTAACTTTCTGCCAATAGCATCCTCCTCTCCTGGTGCTTGAAAAGCTTGGAAAAGCGGAAGCTGGTGCAGCTGCAGTCAGTGGTTGCCGTGCTCTGAGGTAGGGCCAGTGTTTTCTTTTTAGTTTGCAAACCAACAGCGTTGTTGATCCAATGAGTAAGTGTTACCCCGTGACACTTCATAAATATTCAGCAGTTGTTAATTACAAGAAAAAACGGAGCTGGCTTGGGGGGTGGGTGTCCAGTCGTCAGGGAACTGGTGCTTTTTCCCATGAAGGTGTGTCTCTCTCAGGCTGAGAGCATGAAAAAAAAGCAAAGAGGTTTTCAGAGTTGTTCAAGGTAGGTTATATTTTTCATAAAATGTTTAATTTAACAGTGACCTAGTTTTACAACAGCTTTCAGTGTCTTGGCTTTTCTTATCTCCTGTGTCTTAGCCTACATCATTAGAACAGCAGAGCAATAGGCATTACAGACTTTGTTAAAGCAAATTAAATAAGACCTTAGCTGGGGGATTAATTCTTCTCTCCTATTTTGTTTCAGGCAGTCATTATGTTACAGTTTCTTTGCAGTTTTAAAGAGGTTTTAGCACATCTTTTATTGCACCTATTATAGGTTTGGGGGTTTTTTTTAATGTCAGCTCAAAGCCCTTTCCTTATTTCATGGTACATTTTTGAGTATCAACCTGTAGCAGCAGTCTTGAATTCGTCAGCCTTTTTACAGAAGGATCCTTTGTTTTGTAAACATTCAATAACTCTTTGGAACTGATGGTTAGCTTTACTAGCCAATTTGGAAGTGTACAGGCAGTACAGACTCATGCCAGCTTTCAGCAGGAGTAAGTTGTGGGGTGCTGTTAATTTTACTTACCTTACATCACCTACCAGAAGAAAAAAGTTATTCTGCATTTTGTCATTGTGACCAATAAATGGCAGGTAAAGTGATGTTTGCTGTCTCTTTTGCCATGTGTTACATACGGTGCTCTAAGATATTGTTTGATGGTACCCCTCTGTGATTCCTTGCTTGTCTTTATGGAAGTATGCTTTAAAAACTCCTTGTACTCTATTGTGTGTGCTGTGTTCCATAAGGATTCAGCAGAAAAAGGGATCAATTAGACAAATGATTTCAACCATGCAACACCGAAACACATCAGATCTGCAGAAAAAGGGCTCTTCCTTCCACCTCCATCTCAGAGATTCTCGGGAAGTTTTGTCCTTTGAGAGTCAAGTATAAGGAGCCTTGCTGTGCTGAGTCCTTCATGTGTACCCTTTAAGGAAGGAAACAGCATAGGAGATGATGCCACATACGCCAGGTTTATATGAGTGTGAGTGCTTTCCCTATAGGGAGAATTGTCCTGTGGGGATCTCAGCCCACATAGGTTTCCATTGATCCACATTAACGTGTGTTGCAGAAATTGAACATGTCATACTGAAAAATGCAGGTAAATGTACACTGACAGTGTCTGAGCCATGACTTAAGCAGCAGCAAGCCAAAACCTATACGTCTACACCTACAAGGATCATGCAAGCTAAAAGAACAAAGATGACTCAATAGGAACCATTCAGAGCCAGTGTGTGCTGGCCTTGTTGACCTTCACTTAATTCCTCCCTTTGTGCAAAGGGATTTCAGCTGTCTTTGCAAACGTTAAATTTGTGCCTGCTCTAACACTTCTTAAATTTTGCGTGACTTCTAACAAACTTCCCAGTGACTTGTTATGACTGGGAGGGAAAAAAGCCTTGGTGATGAATTTCAGGCATGGAAGAACTTGTGCCTTGAATCTAGAAAAATCACAAACCCAAAAGTATTGAGAATATTTTTTTTCTATAAAGCTAAAAACATCAGAAGAGCATTAGTAGCAGTCCCTCTGTTCATTTTTGTCAATGAAGAACACTGTGGGAAAGCAAAATTCAGAGCCTTTGTAAATTCACCTGGGAAATTCCAGGAGAGCCTGTTTGCTGGAAGTGTTGAAAAGAGATTTGTGTAAGAATCTCTGCCTCACCTTGTCTTACCTAGAGTCCCAAAATGGACTAAGAGCAATACAACTAATCAGAAGAGGAAAGACTCCATTTCCTCAATGTCCAGATTCTTGCTCAACCACAGCAGAAGCATCCTTTTCTATTCTGCATTGGCAATCTCACATCTGAACAAGTCAGAGCACTGGCGGAGTGAGGAGGTAAGCACAGTCTCATACTTTCCTGTGCTATAGACAGGTCTATAGAGGGGATTTTAGGTTTTTCTATAACAACTAGAAATATGCTAAGATCTCTCCATGTCTTCTTTCAGTTCATCAGGAGATCAGTTTCTTGATATCTAACAATGTTTATTCTTTTCTGTCTTTTAGTCAAGAATGGCCTTCTGCCCGGACTCCATCCATCTGATCTGAACTTGTAAAATTTTTCTGAACATGGTAGAGTCTCCAATTCTGCCATGTCAAGTGTCCAAATATTATGAGAACTCATGGTACTAAGTGGCAGAAATATGTGAATTCCCATAGAATTCAGTTTTTCTCCAGCTGGTCTTCATCTGATGGTCTGGAAAAGGTGCAGACGGAGTACTTATTTTGACTAAATTGTAACATCCTCGACTTCTTTCTTCTGTGATATTGCAAAAATTTCCTTTGGACATTTTTTCTACTTAAAGTAGGTTTTATGATGATTAATTACATAAGCTGTGATGGGAACTGCTGCGCAGTGGGAATGAGGAGCCTGAAGTGTGGAGGATGGCATGAAATGTATTTAAAAAAAACCTTAAATTCAGCAAAATACAGTATGTGCCTTTCATAGCCCTGATCATACTGTTTGTATGCTATATCTCTCTCTCACCACTATTTATCTGTGTCTTATTAAAATATGCATTTTTCGCAGCAGAAACTATATCATCTTCTGCTTTCGAAAAAGCATTTACCATATGGAAAAAACTGCAAACACCACCATAAACCATGTTTCTTTTCTGCACTTGGATGATTTATAGTACCCACCAACACAGTTCAAGTATTGAAATGCATGTCTATGTGTTTGGGTATCTATTCTATATATATATTCACATCGTGTGCACATACATTTTTTTATATAAAATCTTTTCTCTAAAAAATGTGCAGGGTGTTGATGATTTATCTAAATCACATGGTACCACTTCTCCCTCTTTGGCTAAACATCACAGTGCATGTTCTGGTTTTGGCAGGGAAGATTAACATTTGGCATTTGCTTTTGGTGAATACTCAGTTACTTAATTTTGTTTCTTTTTTTTCCCTCCCTATTAACAGCAGTTAAGCCTGAGCAGTCAAACATTTCTACTATTTGAATAAGAAAAGTCCTTAAAATTCACTTACAAATTCACGTGACAGTTAATGTATTACTTTTCAGTTATTGTTCCAGCTTGTCTGTTGCTGAGAAAGTACTGCATAGGGAGGAGATCTGGCTGAGTGGGGGTCAGTTGTGCAGCACTCACTAAAACGAGTGGGAGGTGGGAGGCAGAAGGACTCAAAAAACAGATACTAGCCTAGGAAACCTGATTTTTCTAAGCTCTCACTAGGGATGGTGGGAAAAGACACTTGGAGATTCAAAGCTGGAGCATAACCTCAGATGCTCAGAGCCGTGACAGAAAGAATCTTACTTTTTCTCTTCTGAGCCCAGGAAGCCCATAAGAGGGTTTGCCTCTCAGGAGTGCAGTCATCCTTTCCTAGGTTTACGAATCCCCCTTCCCTAAAAAGCCAGGAATCCAGATGCCAGTTTTGCAAATCTCAGCAGTGTGAAATATGAGATGGATCCCAGGGCTCAGTTCTGGTCTTATCTTCCTCCTCTCCAGCCAGAACAATGCCATTGGTAGCTCTCATCTTGAAACACACTCCTTACTTCAGTATTCAGCCTGCCAGCCTGCGACGAGACTGATACAGCCCAATTCAATTAAAACACATTTCAAACTGTTCTGCTCTCTTAAACTAGAATGTGAGAACAAAACATTTGGACAATGCATAACTCAAAATCATGCATAGGGCCTATTTAAAAAAAAACCCCACAAGTTTAATTATTTTTTTTCCCTAATTGTCTAAGAAAATGCTTTAAATCTGCATCACTGTTAACAACTTCACAAAGCTTTAAAAGGTGTAATACATATCATGTCAGGATCTCAAAGAGCATATGTGTGTGTGTGTGTATATATATGTGTATGTATGTGTATATATATATATATGCTAGTATATAAATGCTAATGAAACAGCGAGTTCTCAAATCTACTTGCAGGTAAATAACTACGGCAGGCATGGCTGAAAATCTGCCATCTTCAGCTGCTTGGGCTGAAATGTTTCACTTTATGGATCAGCACAAGGCTGGATTCTAATATTATTTTTTCCTTTTTTTTAATGTTTCAGCAAAATCAGTTTAACTGGCTGCAAGAAGATTTGATGAAAAAAGTCTTCTCCCCATCTTAAATATATTCTTATAACTGAATATGCCAATGTTTTGAGTCTGTTGGTAAAAATGTATCACAGAGATGGGCCTTGGTGACAAGGATATGCTATTCTGTGAAAATCTGCCCAAATTTTGACAAGTTACAAATTCTGAAATTTTCAACTTGTTCCTGCTTGCATTCTTAGGAGATTGAATGCTAAATTCCCCAGAAGCTGATTGCAATGATGTAGATTCAGAATGGTATATTTAATTTTAACTAAATTTGTAAAGTACTGAGTTGAAGATGGGAGTCTTATTATCATCAATTTTTAGCCCAGAAATGGACTGAAAATCACCAAGTCTATGCTACTGCTTAAGGTAGGCTCAGCTATGCCTAAGTTAACAAGTTCTTGAGGACATTCAGTGCTTTAGATGCCACAGACACTCCAGGAAATTTATTCTGTTTAGTTAAACATTACCTGTGCAAGGTTTTATCCTAGTATTGAAGATGAATCTCTTATTAAAATTAGAGCTCATTATTTCTTGTTATCCGTCATGGATGTAGAAAGCAGATTACCACTGTTCTCTTTGGAACAGAATTTCACATTTTTTAAGACTTTTACCCATTTTTCTGTGTCAGATTAGATAGTATCAATTTTCCTGCCTTACAGCTTGTTTTTTTTCAGTGCCTCACCATTCTCATTATCCTTCTCTGGGCCATCTCCAGTTGTTTCATATTTTTGTTGTGTCCACAATTGTACACACCACTCTTGCTGATGCCTCACCAGTGCTGAGCAGAGCACTCTGCACCTGCACAGACAGCTCAGGGTGGTGTTCCCCTTTTTTGCATTATTTTCTCCTGTTCAATTTTTGATCTGGGAAGTCTGCTAAATATTTTCCCACAGAATTGATGTGAAAATAGTTCCTTGCTGTCCTGTGTTTCTGCAGTTTCTTATTCCTGTCTAAATGTAGCTCTTATTCATATTGAATGCTATGCACATTTTTCAGATCATACCTGCAGTTTATCAAGATCACTGAATATTAATCATCTCTTCTAACATCCCTGCAGTCTCATGCTGCTTGAAATTATCTGCAAATTTAATAATGATTCTTTTTGTGTCATCATCCAACTCATTAATGAGTGCTACCAGACTTAGAGCAATCCTTTGTGGAACTTCATGAAACTCATCCTTACCTTTTGACAATATAATATCTGTAACTGCTGTTTGAGCATGGTCTGCTAATGCAACTCAGCACTATATTTTCAGAACAAATAGTTACAAGTTCACAATTTACCTTCTGCAAAACTTTTGTTTAAAACTCATTCTTTCTTTCTTTTTTTCCCTTCCTTTTTGCCAGGAAATTATTTTATTAAAATATTAACAGACTTCAAAGGAGATTGAGCAGGGGCAAAGCAAATTTCATGTTTCATTCAAATACATAATTGTGGGAAATATCTTGAGGTGCACTTCTATTAGTATTCACAGAAGATAGTCACTTTGTTAGATACTGCCTATCTCGCATCATCCTCCCTCCCAAAAAGTTTTCTCAGATTTAGCTCAGCAGCTAATGGCAATAACATACAGGAAAACATAAGTATTGAAAGATGGAGAAAGAAAGTCCTTAGTATTCACTGGACCACCTCACTTTGAGTATAATCTTTGTATTTGCAGTGACTTAGAGATCTTATGCTACGGTTTTGGTCCTTTGAACTGCATGTTGTGCAAAGGAATAATATTCTCCATGACATAGAGAACATAGAAACAGCAGAGCATATTTAGAAAAGTCTCACAGATAGCTCATGGTTGTTAGCTATAATTTACTCACACAAGCTAAAAAAACAGAGTTCTCTACCCTCTTGTAATCAGCTCCTCATCCTTTCAGAATACAAAGAAACATTTCTCTCTTTCTAGATGCTCAACTATTCAGTTTTTGGAATGATCAAGAAAAAACAAAAAGTATTCCCAGTGTCTCTGTCTCTACAGGCTAAGTCTTCCTTGCTTCTCCATGTCTGATACACTGACTTACCAAACTGAATTGTTCTAAGTACAGTACCGAGAATCAAAGGTGTTGCAACTACCTTTGGAGAGTTAGCCTAGCTGTGAGCTCATGTCACCTTGAAATTACAGCCGTGCTTCTGTCCTTTATTAGATGTCATGCTTTTGTTTTGCTTTGTAGCCCTGAAAGCTCTCAGTGAAGATGAAACTTCTACTGTCCTGTCCACATCTGCAAGGACCTTTATATTCACTCAGTAGTGCCCCTGTGGATGTAGCTCTCAACGGTCAGTCCAACTCACCAGTCCATCAGAGCAAGGAGCACAAGCTCAGTGTACACCTTATCTAACACAGGCACCTGCTGCCAAAATACTCCCTCCTCACCCAAGTCCTGGCCAAACATTCCCTGCGCTTCCATCAGATCAATCTAGTGGCCAAGCAGCTACAGGACAGGTCAATTTGGCTGGCAGATCTGATGGAAAACAAAGGTAACAAATGAAGATGACTCTGCAGCTGGAACAGGGGGGCAAGACTGCCTTTGAAAAAGGCTACTAGGTTTCGGCTCATTTAGATGCAACTCAAACTGTTACCTCTGCCTTCTCTCTATATATTTATCTCCTTCCAACCCCCGGCCTCCATGCATAAACCCGTGGCCACATGTTTTAAGCCACCTTTTTTTTAAATTATTTTCAGCAGTTTTCATTTTTAATCTACAGTTTAAAATCCTATGCTCCATGACAAAAACCAGCCTTGGCTCTACCCTGTCTTCCCCAGCAGTGTGTCTTTTTAAAGACAGAGGCACTTGCTTGGTCTTTGCTAGACCGGTGTATATGTTAATTTTCCAGTAAATTTCACAGGAATTTAGATTATCAAAAATGAATTTCAAACAGAGGTAAAAATACTCTGCTCATTCTCCAGCTCAGCCTTGAAGGACAATGTAATCTTAAGAGAATGGTGACCCAGCTAGTAGAACTGTTCTCCTACACTCCTACACAAAGTGACTGATTCACCTCATGACCTCTGCCGGGCATGAAGGTGGGTCCTACTCTAAGACAATTTCCCAGACTTCCTCTGTAGTCACCAGGGGACAAGTACTTCACCTATTTTAGATACAAATTTGTTGAGGGGATATGTTGCCCTCTGGGGTTGACACCATTTCTTCTTTTGGTGAGGGCCTGGGCAACCAGCTCAGACCAGCCACTAAGGTGTGGGAGCTGGGGGAGAAGAAACTCAGATAATGGAGTAAGAAACTCAGGGGCTTGTTTCTGCAAAGCACTCTGAAGTCTCATGGAAGTTTTGCACAAGCCATTACCCTTCAGGATTGTTTCCTAAACCTGAGAAGGAACCAAGCATCAAAAGGCTAAGCTGAATCACGCACACCTAATTCTTGGGGGCTTAAAACCTCTTTTTTGACATTTAATGACCTATGCTGTTACATAATTTTAAATGAAATTGTTAAATATTACAAAAGAAAATATCCCAATATTGCAGCATCCTTATGGATGTCATGTAGGAGATCTCAAGGAATTCAAGGTTTCTAGCTTTGCAGCCACCACTGAAATGAGATCATGAGACCATCAGTTCAATGCATAACATACACAGCAACACTACATTAGGAAAAATTCAAAAATATTTTTTTGCACGCAGCATTGGCTGCAGGCTTATTCTGTCAGTAATATCAAACAATTTTTCTCTGTGACTGACCCTGTAGAGGATAGTTTTCAGTGCCTGTACACTGCATTGCTAGCTACAACCCCTGGACTGTCAGGAAGAACTTTCAAAGAGGAAAACCAATAACGGCAAAGAAAATGTGAAAGATGAAAACAGGAGTTAGAGAGACTAATAAAACCCCAGTTTCATCTTCCCAACCCATTCACTTGCTGCCTCAGGCCATCCTATCATGGTCATGATGTAATCCACTGTATCTTCCTAGTTGCCACCTGATTGTCTTAGAGCTGGTTTTTTTTCCCCACTATAGCGTCACAACCCAGGATATGCACCAACATTTAATAGTATTCCTATGTAGGTATTCAAGTTTTAGCTATTGCAGTTTAAGAAGAAAATTTTGGCAATATTTTAACAGACTGCTTTATCAGTGAGTTTCAAATAGCTGGAAATTATCTGGTTTTAATGTAGCATCTAGACCCATGTCCACATTGAAAGAATTTTTGGTCCAAGCCAGATTAAGGTTTTAAATAGTCTTGGGCAGGGAAAAATACCAACAGCGGGAGGGGGGGAAAGGAGGGGATATAGAGGCCATGGGAGTGTCCTGTAGTCTTCAACTGCCCATTGTCTATCCCACAATTTTACTTACACAGAGAACACTTTTACAGCAACTGCTGAAAAATATCCAGAGCCAGTGAAAAAGAATGAAGAGTAAAATACTCTTTTTAGAAGTGTTATGCCATGTGGTTGTTACAATGCATGTAAATACCACTCCTTTAGAAAAACTCCCTAGTGCATCACAGGTTTTACTCAGTCTCTTCTTCCTTCAGTGCTTCTGCCTTAATTTTAACAAGTACTACAGATTCTGGAAATATGTATGTATGTAGCCTATCAGCACCTTGCATTTCGCCCAACCTCATTATGAAGAAGAAAATTGCAATGTCTCTTTTGTAAGAAATTAACTTCCCTACTTAAACTTGTGCTTTCACAGACTTGCGACATTGCATGTAGGCTGCTGCTCACTACAATTAACAATCTCCAGAAATAAAGACCACAACTAATTTAGTGTTTGAACAGGATTCCTGTTTCTCATTCTCTCTTTATCTGGGTAGCAAATGCAATGATGCTTGCAATAATTTTTCCCTGCCTTTTATTTTTCGAAAGCAGGTAGTTCTGTTCCTAAATAAGTCTCTTAATTGGTGCTCCATCTGAAGGACACCATTCATTCATCATTCATTCATTCATTCATTCATTCATTCATTCATTCATTCATCCATTCATTCATTCTTTCATTCTTTCATTCATTTTCTATTGCCATGATACACCTGCTCTCCTCAGATATTACTCTGTTCATGTGCACCCTCTCCTCTACTCCCCATCACCAAGAGTTGGCTCTGACCCTCCATACCTGTATAAAAGCATGGCCGCCCATTCCTGACACTCCTACAGCATGTCAGGACTTCAGACAGACCACAGGAGGGTGACACAGCACAGCCCTTTGCTTTCTGTTCATCGGAGACCATAATGAATGTGGGAAAGTTGCGTGGAAAATCCCTCACTCAGCACTCTTTGTGGCAAATGAATCCACAGGAGACAGACTTTGTCCAGGCAGAACTCTCTTGTAACTGGTATTACTCCATTTATATACAGAATAAGGGTCCGAGCTACCAAGCCAGGCCAGGTGTTACTTACCTGCACACATACCATACAGACACTCCCATGGCCGCCTTCAGCCACAAAGAACAATCACGCTTCAAGCGGCTTTCCAGCTTGACCTTGCGATTCTTTTCACACAAGCACTTTGGCTCGCTCAGGACCACAATATTTTTGCTTTAATATTTTTCTTCTATCATCCAGGTGGCTGATGTTGTTTTGTTTAGCTGCTTCTACAAAAAGTTCAGGTAAAAGGGGATCCCTGAACAATTTTGTTATTTGATGTCTGTATGAAGTGCCCAGTTTTTCACCCAACTCTCATATTCTCATATTGCCACAACTGTGGCATTCATGTCCTGCAGGTTATTTCTTTCATTGAGTCCACATGGAATTTTGCACTTCTCTGAAAACAAATGGGAAGATTTGCATCATGTTTACAGGAAAGCTGCTCACTCTCCTTCTAATGGGGAAAGAAAGCGGCATGTGTCTCGAGTCTGGCACCAAAAACGCTTACACATTGATTTTCTTTACTGTCCAGAAATTATAACAACATTCCTAAACACATATTTGGGTCTAGCTTTGCAGAATTCATGTTCCAAATTCAGAATACATAGTTCATATATGAACTATGGCTCATAGTTCATATATGTAGAGTATATAAATACAGTAAATACATAATATATACAATTCATAAACACAGAATTCATAGTTCCTATTCCCCCCACCAAAGTACTACCTTCTGTATGCAGCTGTACAGAACAATCCTGAAGAGGCCGTGGCAAGGAGCCTGGAACTAGAGATTCCTGTTAACACCTGGATACTGAATGCCCTCCCTTTTTGAGAGAGTCCATTCCCTTCAGGAATTGCTGCCGTTCCCTCTGGGAGCTCCAGTTGGTACAAAGTTGCCAATAAATATTGTACTGGAACAAATGATGCATCCGTGAATGCCTGTGCATCACTTTGTCGGGAATTGTGGGCAGAGGGTGAGGTTGCACAACTGTTGCAGAGTAGGGGAGCGTTTTGCAGAAGAACTGATGCTCCAGTGGGCTCTAGTTTCTCTGATGCTGTAACTAAGGCTCCCCTACATGTCCATGCTCCTGCCTTGGGGCAATCGGAAAAATTTTTCACTCTCCAGTGCTGTGCACAATAGAAGATGAATCGTCCTGTACAGCACACGGAGCAGACAGCTCCAGATATGGCCTGGGGATCTGCGCTCATTAATGTCTTGCAGCAATGTCAGGTCTGGGCCCTTCTTCTAGTCCTCATCCTGTTCTTTGGTGTCTATTGGTTCCTCAAGAAATGGAGTTGTCAGGATGTCAGCAGCAGTTAGAAGGAGAGCTCCAGCAGTGACATCGTACTTTGGGATTAGAGAATTCAGAGGGCATGAGGAACAGACAGGATTCAGGAAAAGTCAAGGAGGCAAAACTGAGCCACCCACCCCCACCACCCATGTTGAACCACCCAGCCTCTTGCAGTACCTGGTGCAAGATCCATATGCCCACAGTGTGGCCATGCACGAGTGCGTTGGTCTGCAACATCGGCTCCAACAACTGCTGCTCTGCAGTCATTGAAAGAGGACGTCACACACAGAGCTGTGCTTGGGAGGTTCACACCTCATGATAATAATGCTCTGTAATTAGTGCATTTATCCCCAACCTGCTTTCCTGTTGCTTCAACAAACTGTACTATTCCAGAATCTGGATTTGCACGTTCTTGAACTTGACCAGACCTATAGTATTAGTAAATTACACTAGTTGTGAACTTGTGCAAAATGAAAATTCTCATCAAACTCAACCAAACCTGCTATGCTGAATTGGTTCTAATCAAAAATTAAGCCTATTTGCACCCATCCCTTCTGATCTCTGAGAACCAGCTGAAACTCAAGGGGGTTTATTCTCTGCTAAATTTCTATACCTTTAATGCACCAGACAGTCTATACCTTCCCAGGGATCTGGTGTTGCCTAATCAGACACAGAGAAAGGACTGCTCTATCGGCAGTGGGAATTACTCCTCACTATTCCTGCTTTCATCAGTGCCATCATTTCCTCAGTACTGGGTGAACATAAAATAATTCTCTTCTCCCAGGCAACTAGTGACAGGACAAGAGGACATAGCCTCACGCTGTGCCAGAGGAGGTTCAGGTTAGACATCAGGAGGAATTTCTTCATGGAAAGGGTTGTTAAACATTGGAATGGACTTCCCAGGGAGGTGGTGGAGTCACCATCCCTGGAGACATTCAAGAAACGATTGGACAAGACAGTTGGTCTAGTTGACAAGGTGGTGATTGGTCAAAGGTTGGACTCAATGATATCAGAGGTCTTTTCCAACATAAGTGATTCTGTAATATACCGGGGTGTATAAGGGAGGAAAAAATGGAGCATGAAAAGCTCTCATTAAACATTTATATTATCAGACATAGAGTGATCGGGAGTAGGACAGCTATAACAAGGCTTTTTTAACAAAGGCAGACAATTCTCACTCCACATTGCTTACAGCCTGTGTCATAAGACAGGCTCTCCTGCTCTCCCAGGCACACAAGCCCAAGAATACCTGGCACAGCTGCCTTCTCTGCCTCAAGCAGGGGAGATGGATACCTTACCCAGCTCTTGGACAAGTGTGCTAACTGAGTCTGTGAAGTTTTTGATGGTTTGGCTACAAACAGTACAGTATGGGCATGTCCAGAATATACACAGACAAATCTAAACCTCTTGTCTTTCCAGAGTATAAACTAAACCCTTACAGCATATACCCTTTTTCAGGATATAAGCAGGTCAATATATTCTCTCCTACCACCAACTCTTCCTCTCTCCTTGCTTCTGAGAGAAAAATATCTGGATTTTAATCTGAGATATCATTGTTACAAATTAGGATTATGAAGGAATTCAGCCAAAGCAAATACCAAAGTCTACTTTCCTGTGCTAAGAACTGAAAAAGACCAGTAGGAAAATCCTCACATGACTCTTGTTCATCTTTTGCCCTTCCACCTACTGGATAAAGTTGAGAAATGGGGAGGGAGAGGACTCCAAGCACCATGCAGGAGGGCTCTCTATGAACCAGAGAGCTTTACAGCATAGGGTACAATTCAGTAAAAAGTACCTGAGATTCTGCAGAATACTGACGTGGAGCCTGAGCCTTCAGTTTTGCTTCAGTTCAGAGATGTTTCTTGTTCAATCCCTTTACTGGCAGGGACAAAGGGCCTCAGCATATAGCCTCAGCTCTCATCAGTTACCAAAAGAGGACTCCTGGGATGAACTGATTTTTGAATGCTGTATGGGCTTTGGACTCCAAAGGGACAGTCAGTGGGACATCTCAAGTTGATAAAATGCTAGAGATGAAAATCCTTTCCTGGAGAGCCTCAGCCTTACCCTCTGTAGAAAGTTGAGTACAACCACAGGCAGCATCTGCTGAGCTGACCCTCCTCTCCTGTCTCTGTAAGCAGAGAGTTGCTCACTAAACCACACCCTAAAAGTAAGAAATTAATAATTAGAAAAACCCCAAACCTCCAATAAGTCGGAATGGGGACCTGAAGCCTCACAAACTCTTGGCTTTCTGTGAATAACAAGAGAAGAGAAATTTTTTAAGCAGTCTTCATATCACCCAACGCACTCTAATAATAATTTTCAAGGCTTTCAAAGAGGATGGGTCCTGAAGCAACCTTGCTGGTCACAACATCATTTGTGGTCATGCAGTTACTTAAGTGCCCCAAGGAAAGCAACTCGAACTGTGTTAGTAATTGCTGGTCTTGACTTCTACAAACCTCCTGAAGATAGATTACTTATGATATGGACCCTCTTCTCTCTTATTTTTTCATTTGTTGTCCTCACAGTTCATTCAGCAGTCCCAGTTACTGCACTTAGGAAGTTTGCATGGGACCCACAGGTACTTCGTCTGTATCATTGTGTAAACCATAAACACTGTAACTCATCTTCTCAGCAAAAAATATGCAGGCTTCGTCTTCTCCATCTGCTGTCATACAGAAATCTTGCCATACTCCAAACTGTTTTTATTACCTGTTTTGAAGGCATTCTATGTTTCATGGATATTTTTGATGGGTACCCAGAGCTGAGGGTGCATCCTGGGAGAAGATGAGGTATTTTTCCGTAGGCAGCTGTATTCTTCGCTCTCCTGGGGGCAGTGGCTGCGTTTTCTGCCAGTTAATATTCCAAAACTTTTTCAGAAAATGATTTTCTTTCTGTTTCTCAAATCCTGGCTTCCCAGCCCCAGAAGGAATTTTCTCTGTCAGATGGGGAGAAGCCTGGGAGCAGCTAAGATGGGGCCACAAGGAAAAGGGATTTCAGAGCCCAGAGTGGCAGTGCCACGTCACCTCCTTGCTGTGCTGCCACTCCTCCAAAGATGCCAAGCCCTGGGACACTGGCCAAAATAGCACTTACCTTGCAGAGACTGGCAAACCCCACACATTTCCTGACCTAATGGGGAACATCAGCAGCTCTGCCTACCAAAATACAATGCAAATTTTTGTGGCTGCTGGTTTGAGCCTGCATCTACTAAAGAAACTGAATCTCTGTAGCCTGAATACTGCAAACCAGCATGAGGCTCTTTGTGCCTAAAGGGAAGGGGGTTAAATGATTGTTAATTGCAGAAACACACTGGCAATCTCCCCGTTAACCATTCTGGGGATGGGGGAATACAACCACTCCCAGAAAAGTTGCAATTAACTATTTCTGAAACTATTTCCCTGCTTTATATATCATCAGGAAAATAAGTTTTCTCATCTTGATATGATTAGGTGAGCATTCTGTTTTGTAATGCCATGGAAAGACATCTTAGAATAAAACTTTAATGTCCCATACTATGCTAGATTTGTGAAGAAATAATTTTTCAAAAGAACTTTTCATACTTTTCTTTCATAATGGGGGGAATATTTATTTAATACTTCAAGTAGTTGGGGAGAAGAAATCCCTATCCCTCTCTTGCTCTCAGGGCCCCCCACTCCACTCCAGAAAGGGTAAATACAAAACTTTCAAAAATAATGATCCATTTTCTAACATGCTTTATTGCTTATAGGGACAGACCAGTTGTCTTTTCCTTGGATTTATTTGGGGATTAATTAAGTATAACATGCATTAGACATTATGTTGCTGAGCATCTTTCTCATCATTCTCCTAGAGGAGCTAAAAACTGGAATATGTATATATTCTGTTCTGGTCCTTCTTGGAAAACATATCATAAAATAGATTCTCGTGGAGAGCAGTAAGACCTAAAAGGTTGGAGAATGATTTCTTAAGGATCAGATTTCTTACAGGAGCTTGCAAAAGCTGTATCACTGTACACCCATCTGGAAGACAGGCTGAGAACCTGCCATCAGTCTTACTGTTGCTCTGACTTGATGCTGCTTTGACATTTTGCAAAGCTTTGAGCTGAAGGAAACTAAAATTGCTTTTTTGCTCACTGAAGATGTGTGTTGTCGTAGTAAACTAAGGATGAGAAATGGCTGTATTCTTATCTCACCGACATCATTCATCCTGAATGTATTTCCATCTTCTTGAAATGTAAGAATGCACTTTAAAACAGAGCAAGAGGAAAAAATGTAGGCAACAGGAATGCTATAAGATGACCTGATTAAAAAAGGAGCATCTTAACACAACTCCAGTCAAAGCAGAGAACAGCCTTGTGGCCAGAAGAAATGCAGCAGCAGGTGAGAATCAACTGTAGCATTCAGCTGAAGCAGAACATGACAGCTGGGCGAGGAAATACAAGCTGATGACTGCCCTGATATGCATCACCTTGCCCAAATGAAAGGTTCATTAACCCCAACATGAAATAAGTGAAGCTTTTTCATTTATTCAAAATGTATGCACCACAGGAGTGGCTCGAGGACTAGGTTTGATTTTCACTCAGCTGTCAAGGAAGACACAAGTACAGGCAGTTGTTACAGCTGGTAACTACCAGTTTTGATTTGTGCAAAGATGTAAACTCTGTGCTCCAGGGAAACTTCTTTGCCCTCAGCTGTTGCTAGTGGTCAGAGCTGCAGGGACTCATCCTGTTCATAGTACCTTGGCCCCATGAAACTGGGTGCTTCCCAGGCACAGTGGGTACACCCAGTGCAACACCTCTCTAAACCCAGTCCCTGCAACATGCGATGCAGATACATGGAGGTACACATCCTGTCTACTGTGTTGTCCTATTCAGGGACTACATCAGTCATGATGCAAGCGCTCAGAGTAATGCACAGAATCACAGAACATGCTGAGTTGGAAGGAACCCACAAGGATCATCAAGTCCAACCCTTAGTCCTTCACAGATCCATCCCCAAGAGTCACACCATGTGCCTGAGAGGATCGTCCAAACATTTCTTGAACTCTGTCAGCCTTGGTACTGTGGCCACTTCCCTGGGGAGCCTGTTCCAGCGCCCAACCACCCTCTGGGTGAAGAACCTTTTTCTAATATCCAACCTAAACCTCCCCTGACATAACTTCAGGCCATTCCCTTGGCTCCTGTCACTGGTCACCACAGAGAAGAGATCAGTGCCTGCCCTTGCTCTTCCCCTCACAAGAAACTGTAGACTGCAATGAGGTCTCCCCTCAGTCTCCTCTTCTCCAGACTGAGCAAACAAGTGACCTCAGCCTCTCCTCATATGGCTGAGATGAGGAGCATCTTTGTTGCCCTCCTTTGGACACTCTCTAAGAGCTTTGTATCTTTCTTATATTGTGGTGCCCAAAACTGCACACAATATTCAAGGTGAGGCTGCCCCAGTGCAGAGCAGAGCGGAACAATCCCCTTCCTTGCTCAGCTGGTGATGCTTTGCCTAATGCTCCCCAGGACACAGTTGGCCCTCCTGGCTGCCAGGGCACTGCTGACTCATATTTAACTTGCCATCAACCAGAGCCCCCAGGTCCCTTTCTGTGGCACTGCTTTCCAACGTCTCATTCCCCAGTCTGTACGAACATCCAGGGTTGCCCCATCCCAGGTGCAGAATCAGCCACTTCCCCTTGTCAAACTTCAAATACTTAGTAATAAAAACTGCTCTAACAGGTACAAAATTGGACAACAATATTGGAGATAACATCTTTCCAAAACTGGAACTGTGAAGAAAAAGGTAAATAAATGTTGCTGACCAAAATACCCTTAGCCTGGTGATAGAACTTTTTATGTGATGTGGTGGGCAACTGTTTAGATGTCAAAATTATGCAAGGGGAGCTTGCTGCCAAACAGCACTGTGTGGAGAACTGGGGTCACCAGTGGGTTTGGCCATACCTGTTAAAAGCAGAACTGATAATTCAGACAGTCCTGTATTTGCTTCTAACTTGGTTTTAATAGCTAAAGCCCTTCAGAACGTAATGTTTATATATCCACTTACAAGAGCAAATGAATCAGTTCCTCAGAAAGACCACTAAGTTGATTTTTTTGCCTTTGTGCATTGTAACAAATTATGAATCCAAGATTCACAGCTATTAGATTCACCTAGAAATTCAGAAGTTGCCAATACATAAATTGCAATTTAATAAAGAAAGAACAAAAGATGGACAAATTAAATCAGATGTAATAAGAAATGACCTTTGCTGAAGTATTAAAAATAGCACAACTAGAAGCAGGAATGTCTATTTCTTTTTTAAGTAGTTTTCATCTCATTCAGTGGTCCGACTTGATATATCCATTTATTCCATAGAAAAATCCCCATGACTCCAAAGTACAGATATATTGTGCTTTTCACTGTATAATGCACACTTCATCCTTATTAGACCGCATAAAGCCTGGAAGTTCTTGCTCTGTGTTTGGGGATCCTGTTGTCTCCAGGAATCCAAGTTACTAATAGTCACAACTGAAGCACCAAATCACAGAAAACATGTAGGAAAAAAATCAATAGATGTTGGAGTATCTGTCCTGAATAAAAGATGGAAATGTGCAAGGAAGAGTGTGCATAGAGCTGCATTTTTTTTTCTTAAACTGAAGTCACTATGTGCAATGTGCACAGAAAATACTCTACTTCTGCTAATATTTGTTTCTCTGTTAAGATTTCCTAGTAACATCCAACAACACCAGCATTGCAGGCCATGTGTTCTACTTCCATATTCTGGCTTTGCAATGAATTGATCTATGCCTGCTTCCAATTTAGAATCACACTACATGTTTTCACTACTTTCAAATATAAATGATATACTCTTTGTTTTTAAGGTATATAATTGACCGGTCAGTGCTTATTGAAGAGGGTTGTGTTTGCTTTCCAAGGTGTCACCTTGCTTTTCCCCATAGTAGAGTTTGACAGTTCAGTACCGCAGTTTCCACTTGTTTTCACTGTGGTGAACATCAGGATGTCCAGGTGATTTCAAGTTTTCTGTTCTTGGTAACAATGAACAGAGGCTCCACAAGCTGCAGAACATGGATGCACAGGGATTGGTACTGACCCTTTTCCTTACACATTCCTCTCTAGGTTTCTTTCTCTGTTTTTTTCCCCATGTCACTTGAATGCAAATCATGAATAAGGTGAAGTGATGGCTATAGAATGAGCATATCCGTTACAAAAATCCATCTGTCTTACAGTACTGGACATCCATAGGTCAGCTGAACTAGTGGTGGCATGTAATGGGACTAGTAGTGTGATATACTAGGTCCTTACACTGCAATAAAAAAACAAACCTTTTTCACTCAAAAACCAGGCCAGAGAGTGGGAGATGGGGACTTAGAGAGAAAGAGTGGGAGAAAGATTAAACAGCCTCTGGTATCCAACGCCTGTGAATGACAGTTTCAAAAATATTTCTAGGGATATACTTGGCAGGCAGTTGCCTGCAATTTCCTTCTAGATACATACAAACAGCAAAAGTACACAAATGGGCTCTTATTATAAGGGATATAATTATCTTAATTTTCATACATGTACAAAGACAATTTACAAAACGGCTAAGGCACACTCCCATCACTGGCCCCTTCCTCCTCTCTCCACCCTAGGGCAACCTTCTGGAAAGTGGCTGATAGTCACCAAGTTGAAAGGCAAAACCTAAGACCAACCTCTCGACATGACAAACTGAAGTGGTTTGTGTTCCCCTGGTCCTTTCCACAGCACCTGCCATACCAAAGTTTCAGACAAGGTCCAGGAGTCCTGAGAGATATAGGGGATGAGTTCCCAATGCTATTTAAAAAGGTGTGATTGCCTCTGTACTCCAAGATCCTCTGAAAATCCTACAGTCACAGACTCAAAAAGGTACATGAACCAACTGACAATTTCCTCTAATATGCAGTCAGTTTGTCTCCCGGTTTCAAATCTTATTCCCCAGGAGAAAAATATTTTGTCTGAAAAATGTATAGGCATCCAAGAGAAAAGGAATTGAGGGGTCTGAGGAAGAATAGATGCAACCAACTTCTGATGGCTCTGTGGTCCCATGCCAACTGTGCAGGAGCTGTACACAGCCACTCCTTCCTTCTGATCTGTGCTGGACACCCAGCTCAGGAAGCTGAGAGAAGCAAAGAGGGGGTGGGGGTAAGGGTAGAGAAGATGGAATAGCAAAAGAAGGGGAGCGTGAGGTGCATAGTGCTTTTGAAGGAAGTTCTGGCCTGAGGGAAGGTAGTCAAGCAGATGAAAAGCATAGAGGAAGAGGCTTGTTTGCATGGCCATGCTGCAGTGGCTCCAGGTTGGCTGAGGAAGCTCTTCAGCAACGTATGGCAGACCTTCTCAGCTGTCTGAGCTGGTGCTGTTGATTCTTCCAGCAACTTCATGAGGATAAAGAACAAAGGCAGGAGAAGAGGGGAAGGAAGGATGCAGGGAGCTGCTGCTTACCACTTTCTAGCATCAAATGGCTGCAAGATTTCAGCCTGGGAACCCTTTGAAATGTAATTGATCCTCGGAAGCTACTAAAGTGGGCAAAACCTTTTTATTTAAAATTAAAAAGGTCACATCAAACTAATTGTACCACTGCAAATGCAAAGCCATAATCCCTGAGTAGAAGCCAAGCCCTGTTGAATCCAGCAGAATACCCTCAGCTGTACAGAATGGGCAGGAAGGAGAACAGCAATGGTCTTTGTGACTTTTCTTCTGATCCCAAGGATTTGCCATATGTTGCAACTTTTGCCAATCATTTGAAATCCAGGCAGCTCTGGACCACCTCTAGAGCAGTGCACATAAAACAGGGAGGTTTGTGAAAATAAGAGTCAACCCCACTGCTCTCAAACACTCATATTTCAGCAGGGCATGGACTTCAAGTAGAACTGATAAGTGTGCATTACCAGTCTGGATGTCGATTTAACTTTATTTATTGACCTGACATACTACTGCTCTACAAAAAATACCATATACTTCCAAACAGGCTGAACTCAATCAGAAGTTTAACCTCATACAAGTGACTGTCATACAATGAACCCTCAGATATATGTGTAAAAAGTACGATATGTGTAAAAAGTACGATTGCAATTAAAATGAGAAATAGGAACTCAGAAAGCAGATTGATAAGTAATTCATTCACTGAATTAACTAACCTCTTAGCTACATGAATGAATGGTAATTATAGGTATCATGAAACAGAGTCACACAGTGTAACTGCACTGTAATTATATTTGCTGTATGAAAGAGTGACCCAAGTATTACACTGATAAATGAGATGAAAAGCAGAAGAAAAATCCTGGCTTAGGATCCAGGCAGGTGGAACAAAGCCACAATGATACCTATTCAGGAGTTTTTACTGCCTTACCATCCCTCTACCAGAGGGATGCTCCACACATCTCTTGACAGTGCTGGTGTGTATATCAGTACTGGAATTACAAGCATGCTGCTCTGGCTTAGTACCATCCCTGGAATCGCTACCCTGTGCTATTACCAGTGACAGGCAAACTCCATAACACAAGTAAACTATCAGCTGCACAAATTCTGTATTTTCCCTGCAGTATATTTGGTTCTGGCAGGCTTAATGTTAAATGCTCATTTACTGGGCTAGTGCCAAGGCACTCTGCCCTTCCTGGTCCTTGCTGCCTAAAGCTAAAGAACTGGAAGGAGGAAAAGAGATTGTTTTTCTTAGGTTTATGATTGTTGGGGTTTATATATTGCTTTTGTAGTGGCAAAGCTTTGCTGTTTATCTCTGTGACCTTTCCAGTGCCTAGTCAGTTCAGAAGAGACATGGGAAACACTCCAAAACACACTAAGAAGAAGAGAAAGGGAGCTGGGAGGAAAGAAAGCATGGGAAAGCAATCCCCAAAGAAAAGAGACAGGATGGGAGAAGGAAATTAAGGGAATCTGGTCAAGTATATCACAATAGGACTTTCAGATGCCCTCTTCAAAACCCACACATTTCCAGTCACAGGTATAGCATGCTTTGCCTTTATTCCAAAACCTGAAAGATGCTGGTTGAACTTGTGTAACACTGCCATCCAGTGCTGCTGGTGTGCCCCAGGCTGCAGCCCCATCTCTGCGCCCTGATCTAGTCCATCCCAGAGCAAGGCCACCATCCCAGCAGGGCCCAGTTGTCACCATCCTTAGGGTAATCTTCCAAGCTGTATTCCCTTACCTGTGGAAGTCCTGGCAGAACTCTAGCCTACTTGGTGTGCAGAGGATTGGAGGGCACAGCTATCCTCAGTCACTGGGACATCTGGAGCATAGTAGATCATATCATCTTAAAAGGTGAACCCATCCACATATTTTCTCCCCTGTTCTCCAGTCTTTTAATAACTGTAGGAGGAAGGTTTCTTATTTGCTAAATATAATAACAACTAGTTGCTTGCTTTTAGTCTTGGGAACCGTGATGTAACTGGTGCCCTTCTTCCTGGAAGGGGGACACTGTTGTTCAGCTCACAAGGGAGACAAAGTCACAGACTAGCCATGAGGATGCTGGTTTAGGTTTTTCTCTAATGGTCACCATAGTTGAATTTGATGAGAAGCAGATTTCCTCTTTTTTTAAAAAATGAAGTTTCATGTCCCTCAAGGAACCAGAAGGGATATTCTCAGACATATTTCAGTCATCCCCTGATTTTTTTCTTTGAACTTGCTAAAACCCTCAGACTAATATTTTGAGACCCATTTCAAGACCTCTCTCATAATAAATACAATAGGTCAGTTAATACAATACAAAAAATGTACATGCCAAAGCCTCAACATATGAAAAGACAGTCTTTGTCCTTCTCTTACTTCAAAGCAGAACTTTTCTTTTTTGTGATGCTATTTCAGAACTTTGTGCAAGCATCTCCCAGGCCAGCTCACTCCCTTTTGTAGAACAGTTTTCTTTTGCATTCATTTATCAACCCTTATCAGAGAGATGTCTGGAACTTTTTCACTACTAACTAAATTTGTTAATTTGCTACAAAATAGCAAAATTTCAAAAATAGCTTCCTTCAACTGACCAGCAGTAGAATGGACTGCAATAAATTGCAAAAATAGATCTGTTGGCTTTTGAATATGCTTCAGCAAGAAAGGTTCAACTGAATTTGATAAAATATAGCCACTTTCTCTGCTAACTTGCATAGTCAGGAGAAACTCTGCCTTTTGAATCAGGTGAATTTGAAAGGAAATCTTTGATGTAACACACAGAATAATGCATAGCTGAGGGAATATAAACAAACAAATGTTTCTTTATTTTACTGTAGCTATATTTAGTTAATATTGAATGGATGATTCGAAGATTTTATGTAAGGATTGATAGTGGGGATGGTACTTTTATTCTTGATCTGCAGAGATCAAGACAACATTATCAATTAAAGCAGATACTGTACCTGCTAAAGCCAAGTAGATAGCAGTGTAGTAGATAGATAATGTATTTTCCATTTCTCTATGCTTCAGGTTTTTAATAAAATGTCTTGAATATGCAGAGTAATAACACTGTTTCTGAAAAAATTCTAACTACTGATTGATGTAAATGGAAAGATATAATAATCCCAAATCCCAAAAGTTTGGGTTTGGTTGCGTGCTGCTTCTGGACATTAGTTTTGGCTTACTTCATCGAAGAGTGTTAGACTCCAGAAATCCTTCAGGCAAAAGATTTCAATCAAAAGCTTTCAGGATATTTGGTTTTCAGTCTTTCTTCAGCCTTCATGCTTTTCCTGATCTATTTATGTTTCTTCCACCTGGTTGAATAATCTTTAGCCATTACTTCCCATTTCTGGTAGTGACAGGGCCCCTCTTTTGGTGTTTGATAGTAAAGGAGTACAGCACTGAGCATCACCTGCAATGTCCTTCCAGCACCAACCTCATCTTGGATGCATGGACTACTGTCTCTGTGCTTCAGCAACACCAACTGCTTTCAGATGAGGATGATAAATGCCAGAATGAAGAGGCTGTTATGAGAATTATGTACAATCCATTAAAAAAGAAACATTATTATCATTACTCGCGGTATGCCAGAGGGTTATTGTCCTAGTTTTCCTAGTTTCCAACTGAAAGAGCCACTTAGGCACAGCGACCTCTGACCCTTCATAACTACAAGAAAAGCAACACAGAAGAACTGCAGATCTTTGATGCAAATGTGTATAGTGTGCCAAGCACAGGAATGACAAGGTGAAAATCCTCAGTCGCATTTAAGGACTGAAATGGAAACTGTGCGCTTGTTTGTATAGAAGAGGGTTGCTCACCCCTGTTAGTGTCAGTCTATTGAGGCACTGCTGTCAGTGTGGGCAGTGAAACCTGCTGGCTCGGTCCCCACCATTGCTGGGTTCCTTATCCCTGCTGGGAAATGTGATAAAGAAATATTTTGCCTTAAAGGTGAAGGTGGGCCCTTCTGCTTTTAGGTTCCAAACATCAATGCCCAGGCAGGACCCAATTAACAGAAGCAGTGCTTCTCCAAAAATCTGGTGTGCGAAACAGCTCAGCCAGGCAATAAGTGATAGGAAGTCTCAAAGATTGCCCTTAGGTAAAGGTTAAGTCGGGTATTTGCCCAGGGCAATATATGTCCATGAGGGGCAGATGCCCAAGCCAGAGGGTGCCACTCCAGTGGCAGGACTGGTTCCCAGGCAGAGGGACACCAAGGCCAAGCAATCTTCCCTTAACCTCTCTGGCTGCTCATCCCGCTCTGTCCATCTTTTCACCTTTGCCAGATAAATCATGTCGTGGGTTTCTGTGGCTGGTGTTTTTTTGGTAGCAGGAGGGGGCTACATGGGGTGATTTCTGTTAGAAGCTGCTAGAAGTTTCCTCCCTGTGGAGCTAATGATAGTTGGCTATAGGAGGTACTTTCTGCTGTTGGCCAAGGGAGAACCAATTGTTGCACCTCTGTGAAAACATGTTTAAAAAAGTTTGTTGCGCAGAAGAAATTCAAGCGGGGGGGTGGGGGGGTGGGCATTGCTGACGGAAGCCTCTGGGCCTGGGGCTGGGCCCCATAGTCCCAGCCCGGGGCCGCACGGCAGCTGGCTCAGGGCAGGCATGGCGCTGGAACTGAGCCGGGCCGGACCAGCCCCATCGGTGGGCACTGTCCCCCCCTCCCATCCTGGCCGAGCCAGGACAGGCCAGGGAGGCCCCGCCACGTTTCAACTGAGCCCATGTGGAGACAAGTGGATGCATGAAGGAGGACTGTTACCCTTGTGGGAGGTCCAGGATGGAGCGGAGTCCTTTGGAAGATCTGTGGCCCGTGGAGAGAGGAGCCCACGCCAGAGCAGGTTATTCCCGGGTAGGACTCGACTCATGGCCCTGTTGGGAACCCAAATCGGTGCAACTCATCCGTTAAAGACTGCATCCTACAAAAAAACCATTGGGGTGCAGAGACCCCCTGCACCCCATGGAGGAATGACCTTCAGGATGGCAGATATGGAAGACCTGTGGCCGAGGGAGGTGTAGAACCACGTTGGAGAGGTCCATCAAGGACTGTTTCCCATGGGAGGGACCCCGTGGAACAGAGGAAGGACTCAGAGCTGTGGACCCCCCTGTAACACTTGGCGAGGACCATGGTGAAGCAGGCTGTGCCCCTTGCAGCCCATGGAAGGGTGACCCACAGGACAGCAGACTTGGAAGACCAGTTGCCCTATGGGTGGACTTATCTCCCTGCACTGATGCAGGGGGAGGAGGGAGAACATGGAAGGAAGGAGGGATGGTTGGAAAGTGTGTTTAAGACTGTTTTACTTCTCAGTCTTTAGCTCTTATCCTGTTAGTAATAAATTTTAGTATTATCCCCATGTTGAGTCTGTCTTGCCTGTGTGACCTCTCCCAGCTCTTAGTGATTTTTGTGGGTGCCTAGAATCCGACCAGGGTCAACCCACGACAAATCAGTAGGATGTTATCCCTCTACCATAGCAAAGCCAAGCCTTGTACAAGTCACTGAGAGACCTTGAATCAGCCCTGCTCATGGGTATCTCTGATTGGAACTAACAGGTATTTCAGCTGCTTTAATCCTTGTTTCATAACAAGTTTACTAAAATCCAAATTTTGAACCTTAGCCAACTGGGGGTCCTCCAAATGCATCATAAAAAAGTCTTTCACATACATATTTTTTTGCCATCCTCCAAGGACCATTGGTTGCTCTTCCAACCACTCGCTGTTCCCAGTAAGCACTATATTTCACAGTTATCTCCTTCAGGAATCTAGACTTTCATATTTCATCTTTATATTAGCCTTTAATGTCTTTTGGTACTAGAAATACTCCTGGTTCAATAATGTAATTACATTCATAAAATAATGAATTACACAGAAATAAAGCAAAGCAACTGAGTTTCTGTGAAGTGAAATCAATTTGCAGCAGATTCATGTATTTCAACTTCATGTAGTGCTTATCTTGTATCTCAATCCAGAGTCATAAAGGGTCATGATGGGAAGTCCTGTTTGTTTCCATCAGTCAGTTCTCTGAGGTCCAGGGAAGAAAAGCTACCCACAGTGCATCTTGGAGGACTTTGTTACATGCATTTATAAATTAAAGAGTCTTCAGCTTTCAAACAAGAACCTTGACAGACAGAAGGGCACTGAGGGGAATTATAGTCTTCACTTTGCTCAGACAATTAATATAATACAATGCTGGTTCCCCAATGCCTCCCATCCTCTAAAGTTATGCAGGCTAAATCTACAGAGAGATTTTTCCTTCATTCAAAATGCAAATCCTCAGAGCCCCCTTTTTAGCTTTTGCCTAACTTTGGCACTGGCTGTATCCCCATGACACCTAAGATCCCATCAGTAAAGCTCTTTAGTTGCTTAAGTTTCTGCTTCTGGGTCTGCCCAAATATACTCAAGTCCTGACAGCACTGAACAACTCAATATTTCAGTCCTACAGGGATTCAGAGATAAAGCATTCCCCTTCTAGCAGCTGTATCTGCTAACTGGGATCCCATGAGAATTTTGACAACCCAGAGCTAGCACAGACCATGGTTTCAGGAAGGGGGTGGTGAGGTGGTATAAAATACCACTGCTAAAATAAGGAAGATGGAGGGAGGAAGAGGGGCAAAGCATTTCCAAAGAGCTGGTTGTGGTGTGTTTCTGTCATTCCTGAATGTACTAGCAAATCCTGGTAGGGATTTTTTTTCAAGAGAATTTCACTTAACCAGTAAATATTACAGAAAACATCTGGAGCAGCCACCTAGGTCATCGATGTCTGGGATGCGCAGCATGAATGAAGGGAAAGTGCCCTCATTATTCAAAATTAAACATGTGGCTCCTACTCCTGTCTTGGCATTTGCTGCTGGCCATCTGAGGGAGTCTCTGACTCTGCATGATAGCTTTTGTTGCTCAAATTAGGCACCTAAATATCCACTTAGACAGGCTTTTCATTTCACTGGGCATAAGAGCACCTAAAAGCTAAGCACTGAAACACTAGAATTTAGTTCTCTGCATCACTCAGCCTCTACTTTGCAAGTGAGTTTTCCCTGGGAATCCCATTTTTCCCCTTGGATAATAAAAAGCTTGCAAAGCAGCAAATTAGCTCTCTGGATTTAATTATGCATATGCATTAGTAATGGGAGTAATTGCACTGTCTCAGTCATATTGCACAGTGTACTTACTTGAAACCAAGCTGAAGAAATACCACCGGCAGCTACAGGAAGACAGATCAGACAAGAGGACACCAGGTGCAACGAGGCTACAAGATTATCATCTCACCTGCTCTGGTAATTAAGGGCAACAGCTCTCACTGTACAGATCACGATTCTCTCTGTCACTCCCATCAGATAGTCATCCCTGTGCAAGACATCCTCTTGTATGAAAGCTAAAGAGCTGCAGGGGGAAGTGTATCACCTTACTGTATATTCACTAAGAGCCTCAAACTACCTGACTGCTTTCCTGAAGCTGCCTGTAGAACAGGGGCATGCACTGGGTATTCGTGGTCTTACACTGAAACGTCCCGGGGCTCATGTCTGCTCTGTTAATTCTGTGCTGTCATGCAAAAGAAAACAAATATGCAGGGAAAAATTACTCCTCATGCACCGAGTTGTCCCAGGACACAATCCTCTTCCTGCACTAAGCTCAGCAACATATTACTCAGCAATACAGTGCACCAGTCATCTGTTCGCTCAATAAATTATTGATTATTAAGTTGAACTGAATGAGGAAGGTAAACCAGAAGTGTTCCCCGTGGGCTCTATGTGGTGCTATGAAGTACTGGACATGTTTTGTGCGTGTGTGACTAGCACAGGCTTAGAAAGGGAAGCTTGGATTAGTCCAAATTTTTGGAGAAACATTTATTTCCTTCCTAGTATGAACACTTGCTGAGGCAGAATGCTCTCTGGTTACCAGAACTGGTAACACAACCAGTTTTGTCTGGTTTGCTGTCAAACCCTCCTGGGTCCTCTGTGGTCTCTCCCAGAACAGTCAGCACTGCCACTGTGTTTCAAAATAATCACTCACTTCCCACATCCTTCTCCTTTCTGAAGGCCTGAAGGTGTTTTCATCTTCTTTGACACCATGCCAGGTCTTAATTCCTTGATCCCAGCAATAGCTTTGGAGGTCTCAAATGTGTCCTCCAAGCTCACCCTCCTCATGTCTGTATTTTTATACTTAGTAACTCAGAAAATAGCAAATAATGGAAATTTGGCAGTTATCCTGTCATTTGCCTTCATCGGATACAGTCAAGTTTAAAGATCCAAAACAAATTACTGAAGAAACATGTGTTCAGATGACACAAAAATATATTCCGAGAGGGATGTGTAATTACACTTGGGAATTAAAAAGTAGACCATACACTCCTGAAAAAAACAATGCTACTGTCAACTTGAGGTTTTATTTAAAATGTTAAGTGAAATAGCAAAATTTGAGGAGTTGAATTTTGTGCAGTATTGACAACATGGAAAAGAAATTCTTGGGCAGGTCACAATCCTCTGTGCCAACACGATCAAAGTCAGCCATTTGCTGACAAAAGGGAAGAGCAGTTTTGGAGTGTGTACATATAAACATGTACGATGATCTGGAAGAAATACCAACCCTTTTGGTAAAAATGGTGTGTCTGTCACAAAGCATAGGTAGGTCTCATGAGGTCAGGTGCTGATGGTAAGGACTGACTGATCTATGGTTCTAAAACGTGTGGGGGAAATCATACTAATTCTAAGGATATCAAGGACACACTTCAGCTGTGGGATGTGGTGTGTACGGGTGACAGGGCAATAAAGTGACTTGACAGAAGCTGTTTAATGCAAGAAGGTTTTACTATCTGATTCTTCTCCCTCTTTTGTGTTTGGCTGACACTTTTCTTGCCAAAGAGATTTCAAAATGAGTGCATAACACACCTCCATCTCTAGTGACTGGAAAAAACTCTGAATATGTATGTGTGTGCTCAAAACCCATTTTCCATGAGTGTAAGCAAATATAAATATTACATGATGAAGAAGAGTGCACTCATTTATGTATGGAGTTCAAGTGAGTGACACCAACCCAAGAACAAAAAAGATCAAAGTGCTGCTCTGCATACATACATGCTAACTGGAAAAAAACATGTCACATTTGTAGTCAACAAACCTTCTAGAGCTGTGTTTTTCAAGTAAAATGGTACGATACTGGATAAAACATGCTCCTGTCACTTTTTCTATCTATCCTGTGAAGCCAGGATAGATGAATTATCTGCATCATCAACTTACACACCTTTGGCCAAGACACTGGAACTAAAAGGAGGATTTATGAAGAGTATGAAATCTGTTCTCCATTTACCTAAAACACATCCCTACAGTCATAAGTGTGGAATGAGATAACACCATTCAGCAAACTGATCACGCGAAGTCTGGCATTTCCCTTTGGGTATTACAGCAGAGACAAAAAAATGCGTACACAACCCAAGATCTAAATAACGGAAGGGACTTTCAACACAATTAAAGCACTGAGGTAGTTATCTGCCAGTGTCCATTCATCACAACAGGAAATACTGTCCTTCTTTAAAGATTCAAAAATGATACAGAACACGAATGCATTCTTTCCTTCCCCCCTTCTACCCTTTGCCACAAAGATTTGTTTTTCTTCTGAGAAAAAATGACATCTATTTCACCATCCACTTTTAATTATTTATTTTGTCTTCTTTAGTATTTCAGCTTAGTATTCCTAGGTATTCCAGCTTCCCCCATCATTTCACCAGTGTACATTAATCCTGATTGTTGAAAACTAGAAAAATGTTGTGGGTGTTTTTTTTTTTACCTTTGCTCAAATCAGTGTGATATAAACATCCTCCTTAGCCAGTGAGTCCTGTGATTCCTCATCAACACAAGGAGCAAACACAGTCAGGACTTACTGGCCCGCAGGGAGCTCCATCTGAAACAGTGGTAAATTTATGCTGCTGCCCTTAACAGCCCTTGAAGAGAGCAGTTATACATATATGTATAAGTATAAGTATACATGTGTGTGTGTGTATTTATACACAAACATACACTGTAAAAGAAGAAGGGGAGACAGGTGAATTTGTAAAGTGATGGCTTTTCCTTCAGAGAATTATCTGAATAGCAAAAGCACCACGGGAGAGCTCCATAAAGCTGAAAGCAGTGCTGGCCAGAGGGATGAAGCTGGTGGGGTCCACTCTGATGCAAGTTTGCTGCAAACATAAGAAGCTATTATCTGAGAGCAAGGCAACACATAGGATGAAATAGGGCAGAGATGGGCAGAACAGGCATGCGCTGCCCTCAGACTGGTTCTCTGCATTCCCCTGATGAATTTGTTCATGACATCCAAGAGCTGTCACTGCCATTGCCAATGCTGGAAAGAGGGCAGAGCTCTCTCTCAGAGAACTGGGAATAACCGCCCTTTAGGACTGCAGGGTTAAGCAGCGTATGGAGGGAAAAAAGGTCCAGCCGTCCCTTTCCAGTTCAGGGACCACCTATGAGCTCTTCTAAGTGGTGACCTAAAGATAATTTATTCTGCATTAGACTTTTATTAAGCATTAGTGCCCTAATTAAAATGATTCACAGTTCTTTTTTTAGTTTTGTTTCTGTGTTATCCCAGCTGGTGGTGGAAAACAGGATGAAGGAGAAATTTTAATGCCCCTTTATATGTCTGACAAGAGACAGTTTATCTGCTCTAGCTATCCCAAGAGTCCTGTCCAGCTTTCAGTTCTACTTCCAACACTGGCACATCAAACATCCTTGACTTTTAGCGCCAGATTTCCTTTCCAGGGTGGAAAAGATGGCAAAGGACAAAGGGAACTTTTTCCCTCTCAGCTACATGCTGACAGGCAGCTCCAGCCCAGTGGCACTGAGTTGCTGCATGGTCAGCCCCAGGGCTGGCATTGCTCCCTGAAGTGCTGTGAAAAAGGACTGTGGTGGCCCAGCTGTCCTGCAGCAATACAATGGCTGATGCTGTGCACCAGCCAGTCCTGCCACCTGCACTCTCTGCCCTGGGACCAAGTAGTTTTCTTAACTGAGACAGTGCAACTGAGTTGCAGAAAAATATTGCAGGTAGGTAGCAAATACTAAATCACCCTATTGAAACAATATCAGACCCTGAAAACTACATACCTGATGCTCATGTGACATCTCAGGAAAGAGAATTTCAGATTTTCCCCTAGGTGAAACCAAGATTCAAGACCTAGATGTTGACACCCAAGGAAGCCCAGACCTCCTTGTATAGACAATTTATGTTGTTAATACGCTGACAAAACTCAATGGCATCAGAGATTTTATTAGATAGCTCAAAGCTCTGTATTTTACCCCAGATTGCTGAAGTCCTCCTTCAACACTTTACTGAACTACTGAGTGGTTTATTTATAGTTTGACCTCAAAACCAGTTCAGATTTCAAATGAGTTTCAAAAAAATTTCAAGCAGTTCAAACCCACATGACTGTATCTTGGAAATGGTTGCCCACAATTCTCAGAACAAATCCCTGTGGTTTTCTATAGCTGTTATTCAAACAGTGGGCAAAGACTGCAACTATCTGATGCAGAATCTCCGGTATTCACCCTCTACCACTCCTTCCACACATATCCTTAACATAATTTTCAAATGGATCCAGAAAGATTATAAGTATAAAAGATAGCAAATATACTAACCTACTAACTTTCAGATAATTCAGATCACAACAAAATCAGTAACACTGATATAAAACAAATTATGAAAAAGCAAAGAAATAATTGTACAAAAGCAGTGACAGTAAAACAGAAAGGATTGAAAGAGGAATGCTAGTGTGAAGTTTAAGATCTCTGCAGTGTTCAGTTTGCATTTTGTCCCAGGTTCTGTGTTCAGATGGAGCCATGTGCACATCTCGGTCTGTCTACAAAGAGAAGCAAAATCTCTGCTGACAACCTGCAGTCAACAGCTATATTTATTTTGGGGCTTGGTGAAAACAGACTTTGTGAAGGAGCAATGAGGAAGGGAGCAAGATAAAGGCTATCACCTCCAAAATCTACATACACTCAAGTGGGAGTTACTGCAGTAACAACATGAGCAATACTAATCCCAACAGAAGTCCTGTCAGTTCTTCACAGAATCATAGAATCATAGAATCAGCTGGGTTGGAAGGGACCTCCAAGATCATCAAGTCTAACCCTTGATCCACTACCACTGCGGTTACTAGATCATGGCACTAGACCATGCCACTTCCTACAGATGTCCCTTAGTCTGATTCCCTGCATCATCTCCTGGTGATATTTAGCAATAACTGGCAGTTGTGGATGACAGAGTATCCACACAAAAATTTTTCCATACAGGAGGAACACTCACTGACAGAGCATCGGTTCATGGGGGTTCATCCCTTGCTCCTAGAGGGACCTCCACTGAAGCAGTGAAGTCAATGGGGTGACACTGTTGATGACCTAACTTACATTTAAGAAATCAGCTGTGGCCATCATTGCCAACATTGCTCAGGAAAATTCAGTGTAAACAGGGTACTTCCTAGTAATAAAAATATGTACTGCACACCTGAACTGTGGCGAATGGCAACTCTAACTGCCTTCTGGGGACCCTGTTCAGGAAAGAGCTTTAAAATTTTGGTGACACAAATAAGCAACAGCAAGATGAGCTGTGAAATGGGTAATAACTTATACTGTAGATCATAATAACCTTCTGTCTATTTTAGCCACAGTACATTGTTATTACCAAAAGAAGATGAAAACAAATTGATATCTAAATTTTTGTAGGGCAAATGACTTTTTTGCTACAGTGGTTAGTGTGAATTACAATGAGCGTAGAGTAAAAATTATAAAGACAGTCTATGCTGTTGTCCCTGTATTTTTAGGAAGCAACATTTCCATCAATTTTCTTGGTCAAACAGGAATATCTCTCAGGTCACACATTAAATAAAAGTATATCTTCCACTTCTCTGGTAAGTACAAAGAAGGCTGGTAAATTAAGAGTGCATATCAGAGTTCAAACACTTGTATAAAGGAATTTTATACTTTCAGATGAGTTTTTCCGCTGAAAAAAGGATAAAATCAACCTATGTTCTAAACATTTCTGAGGGTTTCCAAGTCACATCAATCAGGAATGAGCCGGTGCCATGCACCTAAAAGTCCCTGCCATGGAGCTGTGGCAGAACAAGACGTGTGCATGGGAACATGTCCGTGTGACAGTGCCCAGCTCTCCTGGCTGTGTTAGGGAGAGCTAGCAGGATGTCTCTGAGTTGCTTTAATTCAAAGCAAATAATTTCACTCCCAGCATGGGAATGTGTTTGAAACAGTACTGTGTCTGTGCCTTAATCCATCCCTCTCCATTCCTGGGAGGGACATGGAAATGTGGAATAATTCCCTGGTTTAGGCAGCAGCAAGTAAACGGCGCTTAAGCTGCTCAGTCCTGCCAGGAACCTGCATTAGCCACTGGCTCTGGCAAATGCTGTAGTTCATCTCGTGGGAGGAGAACTCTGCCAGGGTTTTTTGGAAGTATTTGTGGTTTCTACAGTTATTGGATCATGTCACGAATAGGCCTGCATTTATTGTCAGCCTTGTGATGCTTTCAGCCCTCTCCTTGAACGCATAGCTTTCTGTTGCCTTTCCAGAAAGTAGAGCTGCTAAGCAGGGAAATTACTGGGAAGGCTTCCATAAGTACATCTAGTCCCCAGCAAATCATAGCAATCAGTCTAACGGAGAAATTTAACAGAATCTTTCTAGTAACTTTACACTACTGAATTACTCACAGTAATTCAACCATGCTGTAAGTCACCTCACACTAACACCCTGGATTTTCTGCCGCCTGCCTTGCTCCTCAGTAATCGGCTGACACGAGGCTCAACCATTCTACCCTTATCCCACTTGCCATGCTGCTCCAGAGGTGAGGAGCAGACACAGCAGAGAGGATAATGACATTAACAATGCAAATGTCCTAGAGAAAGCAGATTACGAGCTACATTTATTCATTTCTCTGCTACGCTAAAAGATACAAATATAAGTCTGACTTACTGTTAGCAGGCAAACACACTAGGCCAGAACATACCAAGCCCCCTAAATAGGACAGACCAGGGAAGAGGTTCTGGAGCCACGTGTGGGCAGAATGGACAAGCTGCAAGCTGGCGTTGGCTCTTCAAAGAAGATGCTGCCAGTCCTGCAGCTCAAGATGAGCACAGGGGAAGGTAGGCTGATGAAGCAACACTGTGTCTAGCCCACAGCACACAAGATAATAAGAGGGAATTGAGCAGGATGGAAATACTACATGTAAAATGTTAATGAAACACATTTTGCTTTTTCACAAAAGAGAAAAAAATAAGACCTCGGAGAATTACATTAATTCCCTTAAGACTGACTTAATGTGTGTGTCACAGTTGAGGCACTTACTATTAAGTACAAGCTATTTACTAAGTTTTTCTTACAATACTGTAATTTCCTCTTTTTAATGGCTTTGCTTTATTGGAAAACTTTCCTATTAAAGTTGATTGTTATAAGTTGAACTTATGTAGAAAAAAAGACAAACAAGTATGCAAGGTGCAAGGAATACAATGCCACTGAGTTAAACCCTTGCTTAAAACATTTTCGGGGATGGCTGAAGTGTTAACGAATTTACTGACTTTGAACCTTGAGCACTTCCCATTCATCCTTAGGGGGAGCTCAGCCATGGGTTCCTGTGACAGTGTCTACAGCACAGTTCTGAAGTTCAGAACTTTTGCCATTCATTGTTCAAGCAGGACAGTACTGCACAGGCTAATGGACTGTACTGCTCTTGTAACAGTGGTTTTTGTTATACTACACTGTTAATGCTGAATTTGTTTCTAAAATCTGGGTTGGTCTCTGGTATATAGTGACTATTTTGCACATACATAAGCTTACAACTCACTAAAAATAGGTACAGAATTAAGTTAATACTATCACAGTGTGGTCAAAACAATTATTTGGCACCATGTGGCACAGCTTCCCTGCCAATGTCGCTGTGGCAGGGAGGTGAGGTGGACTCCTGACCTCCTCACAAGTCCCCTTCCAACCTGCCTAATGATGAGAACTTAATCTGGAGTACACACAGAAGGAAAAAAACCTAAATGTGATTGTGCCATTTCAATGAGCCTAATTAGCTAATAAAGGTCAGCCTCATTAGAAGCTCTTCAGGGAAGGATCCACTGAAAGAAATTAAACAGCAAAAGAATTTTAACAAGCTGTCCTCCCTCGCCCGCACCAGTCATTTCAAGGAGGACTCGATGAGACACCAGATTTCTCGAACGAGCCACGAAGGAAGGTGTTGATACACAGGCATTCTGTGACAATAAAAATGCATTTCTTAACTGCCAGAAGATCATTCGGCATCATACAGAGAGTCTCTACTTACTCTCTGCACAGAACATAGTGGCTGTCCTGGGTCCATGAAGGAAACTTGCCCCTGAACTACATCTCCTAATTACCTCCCTACTCCCCAGTACCCAGAATCCTATCTCTCTCCCTGTCCTGAGTAGTCAAGCTCCTACACAGCACCCTGACATGCCATTTCGTTTGATTTCTGCATATTCTGCCTCCTTCAGCTATGTGTTAATAGAAGTTGTCTACTCATGGGTCTGCCATCCTACTGCTGGAATAACTCCATTCGTAATATTCATTCACTCCTGTAAAGACCATTCATAAGTTATGTCTACCTCCTACTTCCCACCTCAGGAAAATCTACTTCCAGAAGTCAATGTTTTGCAGTACAAAATCATGTGATTAAATTATACCAAATATCTTTTCAAAACATAGAACAGACTTTTGCTATGGTGTCCATATTGATCACCCCAGCTAGAGAAATGGTTTTAGCTTTTTTCTGTGTTCTGAAAAGACTTAGATCAAAGCTGTAGGTGGGTTAGATTTCCCCCCATGTTACTAGAAATTCCTACAGCATAATAGTGGTAACAAACAGATCAGTCCAGTTTCAAAGCTGGAAGTTCAACTGAGAAAGGGACTGACAGCTCTCTGGCTTGCACTGGGCACTGGAAAAAAAAATGTAGTGGTGAAGGAAGAGAAAACGATTCCCTGTTTTTACTATTGCTAGGCCAGAAGAATGCAGCAGCAGCATTCCTGATGCTAAAGTATGTTCTAGTTCCATCTATCCTCTCATCTTTTATAGTTGTTCTGCCACAGGAATAATGGGGGCACAGTAGTTGCTTTGGACCCAGAATGTGGACTGGTGTTAATAAAGATTCATAGCACCTCAAAGACTTTGATAACTATAGCTTTTTAGTGAGACACAAAGATATGTTTTAGCTGAGACAAGTTCATAGGCTCCCATAGGAAGAGCCTCACTGTATTGTGCTGGTTTTGGCAGGGGTAGAGTTAATTTTCTTCACGGTAGCTAGTTTGGGGCCACATTTTGGACCTGTGCTGAAAACAGTGTTGAGATGGTTTTGTTATTGCTAAGCAGTGCTCACACAGCACCAAGGCCTTTTCTGCTTCTTGTATCATCCCACCAGCCAGTGAGCTGGGGGTGCACAAGCAGCTGGAAGGGGGCACAGCTGGGACAGCTGACCCCAACTGACCACAGGATATCCCACAGCATATGGTGTCATGCTTGGCATGTAAAGGTGCGAGGAGAAGGAGGAAGGGGGGGACATTCAGAGAGATGGTATTTGTCTTCCCAAGTCACCAGTATCCATGATGAAGCCCTGCTTTCCTGGAGAACACCTGCCTGCCCATGGGATGCAGTGCCTTGCTTTGCTTTGCTTACTCATGCTGATTTTGCTGTACCTATTAAACTGTCTTTATCTCAACTCACGAGTTCTCTCACTTTCGCACTTCTGATTCTCTCCCCCATCCCATTGCAGAGGTGGGGCTGCATAGGGCTTATTTACCAGTGGTAATTAAACCATGACACATCTTCTTGCCTGAGACTACAGAAATTTGACCTAGTCCTCAAAGCGACAACCACCTCATTGGGGTTGGACTGATGCAGAGACTAATCTTCCATGTTGACAGTCACAGGAACGGACAACATATCAGCCTGTCAATCTCACAGTTATGTACTGCATGTCCCTACAGGAGATACAGGCATCTCTTGGCAAAACAGAATAGTAAATACATAGGAAGGGCATGGGTTCAGGGTACCCTCACTTCTATGGGGGAACAGAGTAATGTAGGGTAGGCTTTCCCCCCACAGGGCTGTATGCCTCCTGTGGCTAGATCTGCTTGAACAGAAAGGTCTAGAAGAAGAGACAACTGGTCCAAGAGATCTATACCTATGAGATGCACAGTTACTACTCAGACAAAGAAAGGGTTAAGGAGACAGTAATTTCTTTACCAATGCTGAAGATGAACTTCCTTACCACTGATCCTGGAGTGCTCAGCAAGCCCTGAAGATCCTGAATTGTGTTTCTCAGGACACCTTCCCCATGGGGTGGAGCTGTTGGTGACTGTAGCATCGTTCACTCTTGTTGGGTTTTTCTCTAGATGTTTGGTGCAGCTTCAGGGAAAAAGAAAGAGAAGAGACTGTAAAACCTCCCGAGCATCCTTTAAATGCTGCTGTCTATGACAGGATGTCTTCCTTCCCCTACTGGGGAAAGGAGAAATATGTTTTGAATTTGTTCATTCTTTTGTGGTAATCACAACAAAGATGAAGAAAACTTATTCAGGTTAACATTTTTAGGTAGCCAACATATTAAAAAATTCCCTGCAATCTTTTTTCTGAAGAGGAGAATAAGTGGAGGAATCAGGGCTTTAATAAGCAAATAAATGAACGAACCCCCTTTTATTCAGATTTTAGAAATAATTCCCTGTCAAAATGCTTTGATTTTTTTTGCTTTCTTTACTTGCCAATTTGTTACTAAAATAAAAAGTTAAAACCTCCCTAAACAATCACTTTAAAATAGAAATTTTGCAGAAAATTATTTTTATTAAATCATCTTGACTAGTTCTTTTCACAGCCATTGAGCCCTTTGTGTGTGACGCCCTGCCTTGGTGCTACAGCACTGAGTTAATGCTGTCTTGGGGCTTACAAGGGTAATGCTTGTGGAAACTTCAGCTTTTATGTTTGCTTGCTTGTTCTTAAAGACAGATTTAAAGGGGCTTTGAGGCCCTGAAGTTGCCCTTTCATTCCTGATCTAGCAATAGCTATGGAGACTGGTTTTCCCCACCTTGTTTTTATACAGACGTTTGCTAGCTTTTTTTTTGCTGTTAAAATTCAGCTTTGTCCCTAGCTGGCCAGAAGCAGTTCTTCATTCAGTGTCATCTTGCCCCTTTCCTGTCTTTGTGTTCTGTGATTTTTTGGAACCCAACCTTTCTAGGGAGGATGTGCAGGCAGCAGGCAATAAGCAGGGAGCTGCTCCACCCAGTGGGTGCAAGCAGCAGGCACCACACATGCTTCCTTAGCAGAAAAGTGTAGGAAACCTGGAGTGGAGATGTTTGAGCAAAGGATGCATACTCTGGCCTCTCAGGGGAGATCATATCCCATCATACCCCATCTTCAGCTGCTCAGACTCCAGGTGACATAATGCAGCTGGGAAATGAGGTCTGAACCCACAGAACAGCTGCATCCAGTACAGTGTTACGCATGATGCTGAAGCTGGACACTGGCTTGTTGCTTTGAGCCTGTCTACAAAGGCTGGACAGCTGCATGGTCCCTGTCCTGGACATCCAAGGAAAGCCAGGGGCCCTGGGCTAATACTAGTAGGTCTGGAGCCCCGGTGGCTGGTCCAGCTGAGAGCACATGGTGCATATAGCCCTGGCAAGGGAATGATGGAGCTGCCATAGCTGAGGGGAGGCAGGGCTCATTATACCAAAAGTAGCACACTGCAAGTATATTTGTGCTAGTCTGACCCCACGAAACCTGGCTGTGAATAAAAGCAGTCCTTACTTTTAGAAGTACAGTATATCAAAGCTTGTGTGTTGAACACACATCCCCACAAAGCATATATGATATACTGATAGGTGGGGGTCACAAGGAAAATCTGCTTCTGGCTATGCACTGGCCCTTCCTTCTCATGAGCTTGACACTGGGCACAGTCAGGCAGGCTTTTGTATCAGTCACTGCCAGGGGCTCTGCGTATGAATGATGTAAAGCCTGGACAAAAGCACTCCTGCTCTGCTGACTCACACAGGCGGGCAGCCCAGACCAGTCTCATCATCATCAGCTCTGAAATATTAGCAGCCAAGTCCCTTGAGGGGAGGATAATAACTCAAAGGAGGGACAAGGTCAGAGGATATGCAGTTTATAGAAATACTTTAAGGTTGAAACTAAGTACAGCAGTATTTTGGGAGGAGGTAAGCTTGGACAATAAACCACTGAATAGCAGAAGCTACTGAAAACGAGTTGCAGAGCTGGATTTCTGCCTATCCCTTTCTGCAAAGGGATAAATCTGAGGGAGATCTTTAAAAGTATGTTGTGACACAAGCAGCCCTAGATGTAAAGAGAAGACTCTTCTGTTCCTCATGTACAACAGCCAGTTAAGGCTTGACCCTCAAGTATACATTGCAGGTGACTAGAATGACTCCAGGCCACCCTATGCCAAAACAGCTACTAGTTCATGATCTAATTCTTGCATTTTTAGGCAAGAGTTTGCAACATTACTCTGTTTCCTGTGTTAAAGCAGAGTGCTGTTATTATTATTATTTGATAGCTTTATACTGCAATGGCTGTGAGAGGATCAGGAAAGTTCACTGAATTGTATACGGTGCTACAGATCTATAATTGATGGTGCCTCCTTGAAGTATCCCTGGTGCCTTACAGCGGACAGGCGGAACAAGCCCTGGCAGCAGGTGGTTTAGTTTGGCCCGTAACAAAGCATGGCAGGCATTATTCTCTGCTGACCAGAAACTGAGATTAGAGCCCTTTGATGCCTTCCTCCCTCAGGTTTGGTTGCATGGAGGGACTGGCAACATCAGGCAACTTCTCTGCTACCCCAGGCTGCCAAGGAGGTGATGAACACAGACCTGCAGAGGTCTGTGTGAGTGCTGGAGCCTGGGATCACTTCAGGGTTAGGCTTTCACAAAGAACAGGCTTCTTACTCCTGAGAGGACTTGAGCTAGAGGAGAAGGGTAAGAAGTCAGGGGAACCCATCCCAAGCATACTGTCACTACAGCATTAAAACAGCTTTTAAGCAGGGGTGGCCTCTGTCCATGTCTCTTCTCCAAATTCACATCAGGCTTTAACAATGCCTTTGACTAGGGCTAGCTGGCCTGGTGTGGACCACACACTCAACTCATTATGGTTTTGCATAATTAATAATCTATTCACTTGGCAATGTGGATGCATGAAAACCACATTTATTTCAGACCTGTGGTGTTAAGTTTTATGAAACTGCTCCACGGCTGCTGCCCAAATGAACGAATTGTTGTAGGGAGATGTAAAGATTCCCAGCTACCTCTACACACATATTTGTTCTCTGCTCTGTAACACTGCTATGCACTGAATGCCAGGTACCTGTGGGACTGATGAGCCTTTTCAACCTGGCTTCAAACACTGAGAGCTCTGGAGGACAGAGAAACATGACCTGTCAGAGGTGGCCAAAGAGGCCATTTTGATCTGAAGGATGAGGCCAGAGGAAAATGAGATGTATGTCAAGCTGTCCTCTTGAGTGTCAATGTGATCTCTGGACCAGCCTTGCTGACTACATCACCTTTGGCCTCCTGACAGGCCCTTTGTTCCCTCATGGTGCAGCTGATGGTCTCCCTAAGAAGAGCAGCTGGGGAACCTGAAATAACTTGCATTTGCTGAGCAGAAAGACCTCTGTGTTTAATTATCCCACATCCTCCTTGCTGGGCTGCAGCATTTGCAAAGGTTATGTATGATAAAGACCATCCCCATGTCATCGTGGCAGTAGTGATGATGCAAAGCACTGCAGATGCCAGGAGGACAGGCAGGTCTCTGCACAAAGTTGCTACTGGTATTATATGGTCTCTTTCCCAGAACAGCATTAGCAGAACTTCAGGGAATTGCATTTGCCCGCATAGAGTCCAAGAGTTTCAAAATGTTTCTTACAAGCAGAAGGATACGAAGGATGAAAGAAGCAGATTCATCAGAGAAAGATACTGGCTTGGCAGGTTACCTGTTGGCATTCTCTCGCCTTCTTTTTGTGGGTAGGAGTGGAGTCAGTTTTTCATGGTACTTACAGTTTTGCTGATCCATATTTCCTTCTAGCAAAAATGAGACAGTTGTGGAAGGATGAATTTCCAGCAGTAGGTAAATGCAGTTTTGTCTCCAATTCTTGCTGCTTGTTGCCAGGAAGACTAGAGGGTACTACATACCACTTCAGTACCAAATCCTGTCTTGTGCCCTGGGGGAACTGTAGAGATAGAATGCTCTTCAGCCAAATCTGTAAGGACAAATTTTTCACGAAACTGTTTGTTCTTTTTCAGCTTGCTTAACTGAATACAGCTGAGTGCTTCAGCTCTGAGCCTACAGTAGAAAAAGGGCTGAAAGATTTTGATAGTAATGACAACAGACATACACAAAGGGGGAAGAATGGGCTGGCCTTCAGGACATTGCTGGGGCACAGGCCTCCAGATCATACACCTCCTCCCATTACCCTTTCTTTTTAATCAATGTGCTCAGTGTGGCTGCAAATCTGTGGTCCCAAGCAGCAGTAGCAGCCCTACACTGCATCCAGCTGCTCCTTGGTTCCAGTGAGCTGCCAGCTGCCCCTAGGAAAGAACCTCCTAATGTGGCAAAAACTCTGTCTCATAAGCCCTGTGAGCAAACCAGCTATTCATATATGGATGATGTGTTCCAGTACTGTTTTCATACTTACCTAACTTACATAAATGGAAGTATCAAAAAACAGTCAGCCATTTTCTTTTAGCTAAAGAACACTTCTAGCAGCAATTTTACAGATGATGCTTATAGGTTAAACTGACCCCACCTCCACCTTATGCCCAGCTGAACAACTGAAAACTTCTTCCCAAGAAACACTAAGGCACAACTGGGGTGTATTCTGCTTCTGCTGCTGTTTTAAGATTAGTAACCACATCCATTTGTCTATAACAGTGGATGTAAAAAGCAGGAACTGCACATTTCTTATCACTTGACAGCTGATTCTACCCGCTGAGGAGAAGCTCTGCTGTCTAGAGTTGATTGAGCACAGCAGGAGGAAAATGGCCTATGACAATCACACTACACATCTAAAACACCTTACATCCATAAAAAGGTAGGAGGAGAAGCAGTGATTGTGCAGGGCTGCCTCTTGTAGAAAGTTAAAGGAGCATTCTTGAGAAAAGTGAGTTTTGCTAGAAAACCAGGATGTGCAATTCTTTTAATCTCTAGCCTGCATCTGTAGAAGATGTGAGAGGAGAATAGGAAAATCATGCAATAAGAGCATTACATGCTTGCTTTTACCAGGGAATTGCTGCCAAAATACCAGCATGCTTTCTTCTTGATCATGACAGCTCTGTAAAATCAATAGCATTTACTTGCTGAGAAACACACAGTTGCCCCTCAGAAACACAGCTGAAAACCAAAGATAAATCAGCCCTGATTTCTTAAAGGAACAGAATGCAACATTTATGTGGTAAATAACATGTGGATTACAGATTAAAACCAACAATCATAAGTTTCAGGATCTTCTTCCCAGCAGACAGCACTCAGGCCTGCAAAGGAGAGCAATTTATTACAGTAAACTGGGCTTCAGCACAGTCCCCAAGTGTGTGGCTGCACCATCTCTTCACCATTCCAGCGCTAACATGCTCTTCCAGCGCTAACATGCTCCTGCACGGTGTTTTTTTATTAGCAGAGAGCACTGTTCCTACGTAACATTTTTTATAAGCGGATTTCAAAACACTTCGCAAAGAAAGTGACGCTCCCGTGCCCCCTGTTGTCACTGGCATCTGAGACAGAGACATGAAACGACTTGCACAAGGTTATTCCCCCCGAAATGCCCACACAGGCCGAGGCCGGGGGCCCGCCGCGCTCGGCGCCAGGCACCGGCAGAGGGCGCGCCGGCCCTTCCCAGCTCCCGGCGGGACAGCCGGGACAGCAGGGCCGGCCCCGCCACCGGCGCTGTGGCATCGCGGCTCCTCGCCCGGCGCTGGGACATCGCGGCTCCTCGCCCAGCTGTGTCCGGAGACTGAGCGAAGACAGCCCTGCCCGAGAAAAGAGGGGGCCACGCGCTAGCCCGGGAGGTCCCAGGTCGCGGCGGCGGCTCCCCTGGCACTGGCGCAGCTCAGCTCAGCAGCCTGCAGTGCCTGGACACGGTGTGCCCAACCCGGAGCTACTGCGCCCACTCTCTGGGCCAAAGCTCTTTTCAGGGATTACAGCCTGCCTTGCAAGTACAGGGTCCCAGTGCGAGTCCGACAGCCCTAGTCTCGGTGACTACACTGACCGCAACAGAGTTAGTCACCCCCAGAATCGCAGGGACCATGTAGGATCCTCCCTCCCTTTTTTCCCCTTTTACTTCGTGGGAAGGGGAAAATATCCTCCACGTGGCTTAGGACGTGCAGAGTGGCCAGCAGGGCCAGCTAGAGAAGCCTTCGGAGGGCTGAATCAGCAGCAACTGAAAGTCGCCTGTTCTAGAGCACCAGTCCCACTTAACTACAACATCTGTGAGATAGGGAGATAGAGTAGACATGATCTGGTCAAAGTAAGTGAAGTGCACTTACACAGAACCTGGCCTGATTTCTTGTGGTCAAGGTCAAAGATCTTGCTGAGTTCCCTGGACCACTGGACGTTGGCTAGAAGCCCTAACCAAGCTGCCACAGGAAAAACATTGCTAACACCTCTTCAGCCCTAGATATGCAAAAATTACTTTGCAAATGTCAGGCATTTTTCAGGTCTTACATTCCTGATCTTTCCAGTGGTTGTTTGGTTTGGTTTTAAGACCATGGTCAGAAAAACATGCTAAAGACAAGGCTAGTATTTTGCGATTCCTGCCCATCTCCCCTTCATCATTACAAAAGCTGGTGTTCTCAACCATGTCTGATCCTTCCTACTGCATCAGGCTACTTCCCAGCTGCCTGGCAGGCCACAATCTGCTCTTCTTTTCCCAGTTCCTGTCTGCCATCGAAGGCACATAACATTGCAATCTGACAGCCATGCAATCTGCCAAAATCTTACCCAATATGAGCCAGCACATCCTGAATTCTGTGCAGATCTTCCTAATAACTTCATCCAGCATGGATCAGAAACCCTCTCCACTGCTGAAAATCCTTTCCAAATCAAGGGGCTTTTACCACCATCTGAGTAGCTCCCAGCCATTGCAAGGCAGTTCCCCCGACTGGATGCTTGGTAAGTGCATTACCTGGAGGGTGAAACAGAAGCAGCTTTGTGGCACTGCGAAAGCCACTTGGACCAGGCAATTTCCAAGGGCTTTGCGTAGACCTGAAGAAATCATAGCAGTGATGGGAGAAGCAGTTAGGTCCATGTGATTATGAGCCCAAAGAGAGTAAAAGAGTCCTGAAGCCAAAGTCCTGGGTCTGTCCTGCCAATGGCTTACTGCTTTCTTCTGCCTTCCTAAAAGACTTGGAGGAAAACCGCCACGTGCAAACCTATTTTTTATCATTTCTCAATATCCAAAGTACCTGACACAGCAAGAAGAAGCCTCTCCATGGAGGTCATGCAGTTCTGAAACACACTTTGGAAATAGCTGTCAGGCCTCATGAATAAAAAGTGAATTACAAAGTGCTTTAGAGTATCGTTGTATCAGCTAATACCCTACTAAGGGTTCCTGGTTTTATCACAGATGTTAGGTATAGAAAATGTCTCATGCCTAACTTATTCTTGGGGAACATAAAAGGATTTGTCTCTCTGGGATAAGTGCAAGTACTTTGTTTTACCTGGGCAAGAGAGAGTTGTGATTTGCATCTGCAAAGTCCTAACCATAGGAGTGCGAAAGGGCTGAGTTGGGGAACTGCTTCCCTGCTCCTCTCCAGAGCTTTACACCATTACTGCAAGTAAAATATGCATTGATTCAGGGATGGGAATTTCTAGCCTGGTGATGGTCCTTTAGGATCTATTTTATGCATTGCTGTTTCAGTGAGTATTGGGTTTCTCCAGTTGAAAGTGGAACCAATGGCAATGGAAATGAGTGACAGAATTGCATACAGCCCACACATGAGGATGATTAAGAGAGAGAGAGGGAGAGAGATGTAGATCTGAAAAAGCTTCTTTCAACCACCTTCTTCAAAGTAAAGTCCAGTCTCCATCATCCACCTACTCCTATTCTTCCCAGAGAACACCTAAACTATTGAACAGTCTTGCACGCTCTTCAGACACTTGGAGGGATGATGCATATGGGGAAATGGTTTGGGACAGAACCACTGGAAGTGGAAACAATGCAGGGATGTGTATGCCCAGAACTCCTACAATGGGTAAGGGAATGGGGCCCTGACATCTAGCAGGTAAGTTGGAAGGAGAGACCTGAGAAACAGGATTACCAAATCCTATGCTGCACTTGGAGAAGAAGTTGGAAAACCCAATGAAAGGAAACAGGATAGGGAGAAGACAGCTTTGAGGAACACACAGTTGTCATGGGTGAAGGACTTCCAAGTAATCTTTGGAATGAAGAACAGAACAGCAGCAGAAAAACAGGTGGGGAGGTGTGCCAAGGGGCACGAAGAGATGCTGGTGTGTGTCCTGGAAGTCCCCTGTTAACATCTCACTGTCTTTGAGACTCCGTGCTCTGACAAGCAATGTTTGGTGGACTCAGTAGATTACCTGGAAAATGAGTGGGTAATAAATGTGACAAACCTCCCAGTGGCATGAGGATATGCTGAGTAAAACAGAAGGGTTATCTGTGAAGAGCTGCAAAGCAACCATATGCTGGCAAGTGACAAGGTGAGAAGACAGTAGAAAAACTGCAACCTAGAAATTCAAAATATAGGACATGAGAAAAACAGTGCTGACCTCATTATATCAAGATGGACTCTTGAGCCAATTCTTAGAAATAATGTCAACTTAGTTTATGTTCCATAGCAGTTAGAAAATTAAGTGTTAGTAATATTTTGGGAAGGGACAGTGTGAACACAGTGGAGAAAGTGAATAACACAGCAGTGAATCTTCATCCCAAAGACTGCACCCATTCCTGGTCCTGCCATCTGTAGAAGGACTTAGTAGAATGTAAAGGCCTCAGAGAAGAGCAATGAGAAAGATTTGAAAGTGCTTCCATACAAAAAGTAAAATTAAGGCCAGACTAAGACTGGAAAGGACAACTGAAGGATGACACAGTAAAGGTATTTTAAACCATGAGTAGTTTGGAGACAGTAAATAGGGAGTGATCATTTGCTGTCCCTGCTTGTATAAAGGGAGGAGAGTCAAGTGAACTGATGGGTGCCAAATAAGCTAGCAGGGGTTAGCTGCAGAGCCTCTGTGGGACAGATCCAGGAAGCTTACACAGGTTCTGAAAGACATAAACCAAAAGTTCACGGAAGAAAATCCACCGAGAGCTTTTGCATACAATCATGACTCCTCTGGTCAAGAAGTCCCTAAACCAAATTCCTGCAGGTGTATTCTAGGGGAATAACCCTGTATGTCAGCCCTGCTCTTATATCTGTACCTTGATGCCCAGTGTGGAACACTGAGCCAGGCTAGCTTCCATCCAACACCCCCAACCCCAGGAGCTCACATGTACCCCAGATGGGGAGTACTTCTTCAGATCAAATAAATTAAAAGTAGAATACTAAATCAAATAAATTAAAAATTATTTTATTCATGCCTAGATGAGGATAACAAAAAAAAATTTCAGTTTAATAAGAACTAATTTATTAATATGCCTTGTCTCAGAAATTAAATCAGAACTATCTCACAGCATAGACATGACAGCAGAAGACACTTTCAGCTGGCATCAGCAAGGCATTAAATATACAGATGTCTACAGACAGGCCAGAAACATAACATCCTATGTCTCTGCATTTTGATTATTTTTCCTTTAAATTTATTTCAGAATCAGCCTAGTTCTGTCTGTGATGCTACATCATTCCTTGAAAATGTGAAAACAAATCCATTAATACATTTTCCCATGGCAGGCAATGCAAATATGTTATTAAGATTTAAGAAGTCTCTGCAAGACTGGCTGATAAATACTATTACAAGGCTCTGAACAGTTTGATTACCAAAGCTTTGTATGAATAAATAATCAATGGATTACTGTACATCCCACAATTTGCCTGTCAGGTGGCTTAAGGTATGTGTTATCAGACCAAGACCACAGAGAACCTGGAGGAAAGTGGATGGCACTAAGATTAGGATGTCCTCAAAGGTTGCTACTGATTTTGAATACCTCGGTTTGTAAATTCATTGCAGAAAGTGATTTTTAGTCATGCCTTACATACAAGGCTTTGACCTCGTCAGTACACAGTAGCAGTTAAATGATGAACACTGGTGCCCTGAAGACTGTCTGTGCAGAACTACTGAGTACTTTGGCAGGGGACCTTTGCATTGTCTCCTCTGGTCTCATGTGAGCAGCATGACAGATCTGGGAAAGGAGTCTTTCAAACCTGGCTCTCCAGGCCCTGTTCCCAGCACTACTCATACGTATAAATTGAGTTTCCTGATCCTACCATTTTAAAATAATGCCAGCATAGACTAGTATAGACATAAATATGCTCCAGTCTGCTAGCAGTATTAGCATTATATGAAAATAACTCCAATGGGACATTTTTTACTGACACTTGAAAAAACAGGTAATCCAATGAATGCGTGGAAACCACTAAGACCCAGGAATCAATGGTTCCTGAAACTCTACAGCTGTGTCTCACCAACAGGCACTCCTCGTGCAGATGCAAGGAATATATTCCTCATTTCAGTTTTCCAACTAGTGTAATACAGTGATCAGCTCAATTATAGCTGAGAAACCAATGGGAAACTGAAGAAGGAAAACTTATCCCACTTTTTCTAACCTAGATTTAAAAAAAAAAAAATATTTAGCAATTCTAAAAATTATGGCATGGGGGATCTAGATCAATCATTTCACTTCACTAGCCAAAAATAACACCTTTTCTTTTCAAACAGTAAGGTCTAATAAACTTATTTTGTTTTCTATTATACTTATTCTTTTTAACTGATAAAATTTCCTGTTTTGTTGTACTAACTTTTCATTTCCATGCAGCTGGACATAAGTCAGGCATGTAAATTAATTGTATTTAAAAAAGGAATACATCACCCATAGTTTTCTGAGCTCAGACTGGAGCCTTGGGCCAAGGACACAGTGGCAGGCCGAGGACCTCCAGAGCACAGAGCTGCCCTGTGCTCCTGGCAGGCATGCAGGGTTTGCTGCCAGCTGGGCACCTTGCCTGCTCAGGCCCTCTGGGAGATCTCCCTCAGACTCCCAGCAGCCAGCCCTGTGGTGCCTTTGAAAAATCTGGGCCTGTTTTCTTGTTTTACAACCTTTTTTCAGGTCCCAAAGGACTCAAGTTCTGTTCTCTTTCCCAACCCAAAGAGACGCAATTCTGAAAGCATGGCCCTTTCCCTTCAAGCCTTCTGGTTTGAACTAATTGTGGCTACAAAGCCCACAGATACAAAGTTATGTAAGGGAAAACCTTGCTGATTTCCCCCCTCATGTGAGGACAGACATGAGGTTCAGAAGGCAGCAGAAATTCAGCATTTAACCCACTTCAGCACCTTGCGAAACTGACACTGCCTTTGTGTATTTAAACACTGCCACTTGATCTTTTCAAATCTGCCCTGTACAAAACCACTAAAAATTAGTCTATTTTAAAATGGACTAGACTGCAAGTGAGCAGTATCCCTTAAAAAACAAAAAAAAATCCCGCCCCTCTGAAAAATCAAACCCAACACCTCACGAAGCTCAAACAAAACTTTCTCTGTTTTTCCAAAGGCATCTGTTGCTTCTTACTTGAGAAACTTCAGTGAGACTGGTGTGCTTACATTCTGCCTCTCCCTTTTCTCGTCAAGAAATGGTTGGCATCTCACACCAAGCAGCCCTGGATTTTCCTGTTCTGCTGGCCACTGGGTTGTTGGGAAAACACCTCAAGGGCTCTTGTCCAGGCCAGCTGCAGCTCTTCTGTTGACTGCTGTGTGAAGAACCTGTCTGTCCTTGCTTGACCTTAGTCGGGGATGTCTTTGCCTGCCAGCACCTTTCCCTGAGGAACTTCCCATCATTTCTGCCCACTCCAGCCACAAAGACAACATGATGCAGGTAGCATGACAGGACTGCAGGACTTTGGGAGGACACCTTACAGCGGACCAGAGACCCACACTGCATCTCTGATTCTGATGACTCTCCTCTGTGTAAGCTATGACCCATATTTTGACTGTCTAATAAAGATTGCTCACTTAAAAACCAAATATGGATAAACACTACAAGGTTTTAGTGAGTGGAGAACTGAGATTTAACTGTGAAATCAGGGCAAACAAATCAGAGCTGTGGAACTAATGCTAGTTTCAGTGTTGCTTTTAGGCCATGGAAGCCTTGAAAGAAAATCACAGAGGAAAACTCATGTTTCCATGCTACAGGTGTAACCTCATCAAGGAGGCAATTTCTTCCTTTGTGCATAAACAGCAGAATACAGTGCAGCTCTCAGATATTTGCTCTCCACGAGGGACCTTCCAGCTGACTAGATCAGCTAGAAAACTTCACACATGTAAAATTCTCAGCTTGCAACAGCTGTAAGCATGGCAGAACACAGGCAAGCATTAAGAGGCAAGAAGGCAGTTCTACATACTCCTCTGCCCCTTCTTTTTCCCTTGGCTGCATGTTGAGCCTGACCTGAGGAAGAATATGAAGCAAAGAAGGTCAAAAACAATCTGCCAGTCAGTAATGCTATTAAGACTTGCAGGTTACGACGACTGACCGGTGTATCAATGTGAATCAGTAACAAGGAAGAACAGCATTTGTCAAATGCTTGCAAGTAGCTTGAAAACACATAACCTTTTCTAAAAAAAAAAAAAAAAGAAAGATGCTGCAAATAATGTTAAAAGCAAATAGATATGTACTTATATAATCCCACTGTTAGGATCAAATGTGATAGGTCAGAAAGCAAACAAGAGACTGAAGTGTCCCCAAACCACTATCCATGTGCCTGCAGCAGAAGCTGGCACAGCAGAACTCTGGGCACTTCCTCTGTGCAGAGCTGGACTGTGCCCAAAGCCCCAAGGGAGGAAGGGCCAGGCAAGCACACACTGGTTGTTTCTGCTGTGTGTGGGTAGACACAGCCCAGGCATTATCTCTGGCACACGGCAATTTGGGCATGACATAGCTTGTTCCATACAGCTAAGCTATCACTGAGCTTCCCAGCTCCAGCTAAGCAAACTCATTTTGGGTTTGAGATACAAAGAAGATGTAAATATGCCTTGACTCCTTTCACAGAATCAAGTGAGCAGTCGAGCTCTTCAGTTCAGCCAAGTGCTTGAACTGCTCGACTCAGTCTCACCTTTCAGTCAGCCACAGCTTTGCTGCCAGGATCAGTGCAGCCGTCCCTCTTGCTGTACCAGATCCCTGGAGGTAGAACAGCAGTCAGCAGCCACCACACAAAATGAACAAACTGCTGGAAGAAAAGTGCAGGAGCAGGTGGGAAGAAGCAAGAGGAAAGAACAGGAATGAACTTGAAAACAGCACCAGGACAAGTCCCTGTTTTTTTGCCCCTGTGGTGTGAAACCTTTTTTTAATTACTAGTTGGTGGCATTTGCCACTATCACAACATGAGGTTAGGAAATCATGTTCAGTCCTAGTCCTTGAACACATCCTAGTTTCAGTCTCTGACTTTGATGCCAAGAGCTGATGGGCCTTTTTTGGCTGCCGAGAGCATCCTCTGCCCCAGCTGTGGCTCCCCACCCAGCAGCACATGTGTCCTTGCAGGCAGCACAGAGTGAAGGACAAGCAGGGGGCTCAATCTAGGCCCTTATTAAAGCATGAATAAGTGGTACCGAGTACAGAAATGGGAAATCTCTAGAAACAAAGCAGAACTGTACTGTAGGAAGTTGATTAGTGGAGAAAACAATGCTCAGCACCCATCAAGCTACTGATTGTGCGGGGCTAAGGGTTGGACTCAATGATCTCCCCCTCCAACTCAGCATACTCTGTGATTCTGTGAAATCCTGCTGCCCCCAGCCCTGCGGTTTGGTAAAGCCATGCAGCTGCTGCAGCACCCTGGCTTTACTTTCCCATAAGTGCTCCCACTTGAGTTGTCTGCACATTGCTGTGCCACAAACAACCCAGCCCACTTTAAATCAGACACCAAACATCTGGGAGAAACACAAGCTGGTTGTGACACACTTGAAATCATCTTCCGGAGGGAGAAAGGTCCATGCAAGCACGTGAAAAGCCAGAGAGTGGGACTTACTTGCTATGACCTTGCATACCGTGTGGAGCAAAACCCCATAAGGCCCCCAGCAGCCAGCTCTGTCTCCCTGAAGCTGAGCACGACTTCCCCAGTTGCTGCTGTGGAAAGTGGGAGAGGATCTGCTTTTCCCAGACATTGGCTGGAGCTGGTTTTCATTGCAGAAATGGGGGGTAGGTGGCTGCCATCAGCCAATGCCTGCCTTGGAGCTCCAAATCTAGACCTTGGCCTTCAAAAAGTCTGACTCGCACGAACTCCCCAGCCTCACTGCCCTCATGCCCAACTAAATCTGCTCTTACTGCAGAGCTATGAATATTTCTATGAGCTTCTTTTGAGCTTCTTTTCCCTCCAGCATTGCCTTAAAAAGCACGGCAAGGATTTCCTCACCACAGCTACCATCAGGAACAGGTGAAGGCATCTGTACAAGCCTCACCATTTCATTGCCCAGCTCCTGTCCATTAGTAACCACTTCAGCAAAGCCCATGTCCTTGCTCCAGCTGCAGCAATGGAGGAGGAACAGTGTCATCTCTTCTCCAAGGAATCCAACTTGCCATACCAGGTGATAAGCTGCAACTGCCTCTGTTCCCTTGCTGTCTTGCAGCAAAGCAAGTTGCTCAGGACTAACACCATGCTGAACTGTCTGCTAGGAGACAGCCGACTGCTTTAAAAGAGGATTTGCTAGCTGTCAGCCCCAAAGAAGGCACTAGGAGACAAGGAAGGATTACATAAAGATTTTAAAAGCAGACAAGTCAATCCTCCCAGGTTGTGATGGCTTCACGGGGACTTTTCCCTCAACAAGAAAAGCTGGAGAAAACATTCTCTCACAATCCTCATTAACTGGGCTGGAACACAGCTTCCCATAGAAGCAACAGTAACCACATTTTCAGAGGAGTAAAGCTTGAAAGTGTTGTATTTCATCCCCACATCTCCTCTCCCTTAACCCCATAACTAACTTCCCAGTCCCCTTCCCACCAGCCTCTCCCCTCGCAATCTCTGTGTTCCTCACAGCTCACCTCTTACCACAACGTTGTTACTCTCTGATCTGTTACCTACACACAGCATCACTTCTGATAAGAGTATTACCTGTCATGCAAGCTCTAGGCCCTCTGTAGTGACACCCTCCCATACCCTGATTGGCAGATTTTGAGAGAAGACAGACTTCTGCTGCTGTACCAGCCCCATCCAGCTATCCAAAAAACTGTCACAAGGAGAACAGCACCTTTGCACTGGAATGTAGACAAGGAATACAAAATTGTTTCCAGGAATATAAACCATCACTCTATTGGGGAAAATAGGAAGGCAGCCCTTGTTACCCACACTCCTCCCACAGCCACTCGCCTTCTGCTTAGGCCAGTAACTACTCACTCTGTAAGGAGATGCCTCCAAGTTAGATCTTGCCCTGGTCTAGGCTGACCTAGCAGTGTGTGTGGTGCAGCATGGGAACCTCTGGCATGAATTCATTATGGATGTGGACAGGGCAACTCCTTGACCTGAAAGAAACTTTCTCCTTCAACTCAATTACCAATATCAATCTCACAATTACAAATTGTGAGACAGCATCTAGTTTTCTTTCCAAGGTTCAACCTCAATTTTTCATCAGATGGCATCTATTTGCTCTTGCTGCTTCAGAGCTCTCTTGGTTGGGTAACTTTTCTGCTAGAAAGAGATGAATTTACTTTCCCCACGTGCCTTGTAGGAATCTATTCAGTGAACTGGAAGATGCTTTCCTGCAGACTGACCTAGTTCCACATTTTTGAGCTGTGCCGAATGCTGATCCACTGGGCCAAAAAAAAGTCTGTTCAAAACACGTCCAAGGCCATCTCCCAAGTCAAAGGAGGAGATCTGGAAAACAAAACAAATGGATTATCTCCCCCCCAACCTTAACACTTGATGTTATTGTTACATGCTCATACATTTGGCGTGCCAGGAGACTTTGATTTTTACCTACACTGGCTTCAGTTTTTCCAAGTAAGTACTAAAATCCTGATAAATTATAAAAAAGCACTGCCTCTCCTTTACTGTCATTCTGGTGAAGCTCAGTCTCTGTTAAAGGTTGCAAACCCTTGCAAATGGGGGAAGAAAATACATTGGTGCAATCATACAAGTAAAAAGTCAAGGGATAAAGTGGTTTTTACCTAAAAAGTAATGGTCTTTAAACAGATAAAAACTAGGAATCTGATAGAGAATGGAACTCTTGTATCAATAAGCACTGACAAGAGTGGTATGAGAAGAAAGCAAGAAGACATGGACACTCTGGAAAGTCTTAAACAACAAATCCAACAAAATCAGAAGAAAATGGTTTAGAAGAACCTTTAAAATGAGTTTTATTGTCAGAATTTTACAAGTAGCCTTCAGTGGCATCATACAAGAAGAACTCTGTTGCAAAACTCTAATAAATAGTCTGCCCCAAGTCCCAAAATATTTTTTGAAATAAAATAAAACCAAACTTAAAAATAAAAGAGAATAAAAGCAAGACTTCAGGATGCTCAGAGATGTTAGCAATATTTCCCATTTACAAATAATATCAGGCATTATATAAATCTCCTTCATACAAGTCATTAAAAAACCCAAGACATTCTAAACCTTTACAAAAGCACTCCAGAAATAGTTCCAAAGAGATCCATTTCCATGACAAAACATTAGAGAAGAACTCCATGGGGATTAGCATCACAAATGAAGTTTGAGGTTGAAGTGTAGTGTGTACTTGTGTGCAGTAAGATTAAAGAGCATGAAAAAGGGATTTGAAAAGAGCACGGAAGTCTGTGACAAAATTATGCCAATGATTTTAATCTGTTTATTTGAGAATGTGGGAAAGGGGAGGGAGAGTATGCTCTCAAAATTAACCCCCAAATACACTGCACTTTACGCAAGGCAATATTTACTAAGGTAGTAACTGTATCCTCAGAAGGGAGAGTAGAAAAGGTTTCTCAGCATGCTGCACAGATGTGCAGACTGCAGCGCTTAAAAGTCATATTTTGACACCTAAAAGGTATTTTCTGTAGAGGTAACACGTTGTGGCAAGTTAGCTTTTCCTTCAAAGAACAAGAAGTTAACTTTGCTGGCATGAGGCAGTTTGGGAAAACTCATGCGAGACAGTTTCACTAGGGACTGGGGATTTTGGAGCTCCAATCCTGTCCCAGTGCGTCGAAAAATACACTTCTCTAGTTCCTCTTTACATATTCCTCTATCTTCCATAGTAAGGGATTTATAAGATCTCTCATGCAATAAAACACAACTTGAATAAACTTTTCTCAAATCTGCTGTGATTTGAGAAGTCCAGAGAAACAGAATGGGAGGGCAGTACACAGAGATGGTTTGTGTGGATTTTCATGGAGACATTTCAGGGAAAAGAAATCCTAATCTCTTTACAACTTCAGCCTAAGTCTTCTGCATGTATGCAAGCAACAGACTCCCCTGGAAGGAAAGGGGGCTGTACTTTACCGATCCAGCAACAGTACTCAGTTATGTCCCAGCCTGCCTGACATGAACTGCAGCATGCCTGGTTTTGCTGTTTGTAAAGGTCCTTGCAGCCATTGTTTCCACAGGGAACAAAGGCCACCAGAAATGCTAATGCAATAGATGTGTGATAATATGCCTCACCCATGGCTCACCTCTCTAGTCTCTCTCCTAACGTTATGATGCTGGTTGTACTGTACCATACACTATGGACACGCGCTCTCTGTAATGTATGGGAAGGTAGCACTAGTAATCAAGCGCAAATTGCTAAGGAGACACCTAAAACATTGCATTACATCCCCTTGTCTGTGGCATACTTCAGAAAACAATGTTAGAAGAGCAGTAAAGAAAACATTTCTTTCTAATTTTCTAGATGTCATAATATTTGCTAAAGCTGCAAGGAAAAGCAGATTACCTGAAACAGAGAGAAAGGAGTTAATGGAAACAGAGGCACATGGAACAGTAAGCCTGATCCTGCCTCCAAATCATTTTGTACATAACAGATAAAGAGACAATGTGCAAAAAATAGACATTCACATTTTAGCAGTTAAACTTTTATTTTACCTTTTTAAAATTATTTACTTTGTTTTTTATACAAAAGGCAGACATTGATTGTTGATCTGCAATTGTTCTGAGTGCGCGCAGAGATGCAAAAAAGGGTTATTGGAGGATGAAGAACAGGGAATTGCTCTGACTATACTTTCACATGTCATAATTAAGGTGGCATTAAAGCTTAAGTCCCAGTAATAATATTCATAGATAGTTTCCTTCCTCGTACACTGTTCTCAGTTCATATCAATTGTGTTGAAAACCCATTCAGTGAATTTCTTCAGTTTTTCGGTTGCGTTCTGGGATTCCTCCTGTAACCTCAAGTTGTCTTCCCGCAAATGTTGCACTTCAGCCTGAAGACTGGCCTTGTCCTCTTTTTCCTTAGGCATAAAGAAAAATACAGATCTTAGTGGAAATTTTAGGTCATGCTTCCCATCTATCTAGAGCAGCAAGAACCTATTAAAAGAGCATAAGTCTCATTCTTTATAAGGATTTTATGTGCAACAGCACATGGGTCTATATCCAAGGGACATTAGTGACATTTTCTTCCTCGTGTTTTGCTTGCGTGAACAGGATTTCTCTGTATTAAATTCTAATACAGAAGCTGGCTCACCAGGTGGTCCAATAGAACTGGGCATGACCTGTTCTGTATGTACAAGTGCTGATGGTTAACTAAGGGATAGGGATGTTCTTGCAAATACTTCCCCAAGAGACTTTTCATCTCACCACAGCAGATCCTTCTTGGACCAATTAGGCATTGACAAAATACAGGAAGTTTTCACAGTAGAAATTACATCTTTAGACAACACTGTCAACTTTTCAACATCAGCAGGATGCATTTACATGGACTAACTTCAAGCCTTTTGCAGTGTCACCTGAATTAGGAGTGAAGGTACTGTAAATCACCCTCCTAATTTAAGCAGAGGAATCAAACACCTACAGTTTGAGACACCCTATCCTAGCCATGCATAATTAGAAGCCTCAGAAAAGTAGCAAAGAAATGTCTTTTTCTCATACAAGGATGAGACTGTCAAAGGCTCAGGCATGGCAAAGCAGGATTACACAGTTATTAGCACCACCAGTAGCACTAAATATATGTCTTACAGATCCTTCTGTAGATGAAATGCTTTACCTTCCTTAAATCTTCTTGCAGCATCTTCAGCAAACCTTCCAGCTGGTCCACTTTAGAGGCGAGAGTTGGAGGAGATTCTTTACTGTTGAAAGCAGGAAACAAGAATAGGTATTGATACGATTAACTGTCTTCACATAGGGTAGCTAACAGCCTTGTCTATACCAAGTGGCTTTATGAAGCACTTGGTATACTTAGTGGCACTCGGGTACACTAAGAATTCACAAAATGAACAAAAAGAATGAAATAAAGAGTACCTGGAACACATGCAGCACATTAAACAACAGAAAAAATTTAACTCGATTAATTGGGGCCATCCCATCACTTGACTTCTCTCTACTTGAACTCATTTTAAGTGCCTTGAATTACCATTGCTTTGGACAGGTTCATGAACACCTCAGACAACAAAGAACCTGCAAAAAGGTTCAACTGGACTTATGATTCTTCTCTTTTCACTTCTCACCTCCCTCTTTATGAGAACTCATGAAGAGTTCTGTGAAACCTGGAGATGACTTCCAAATAAAGATTTTTGGTTCATAAATGATGAAGCCTGCACATCTGGTGTATTTACTTACCCTGTGTAAGGCTTTATCTGTGCAGTAAGCTGGTCCTCAGCCTGATCACTACTGGAGGCAGCACTCACAGGCCTGTGGTTTTCATCAGCAGCAGCAAAGAATGAAGCTCGCTGAACTGGGAAGGCAAACATACAGAGAAAAACAATGGCAGCAGTAATGATTATTTGTTCATGCACAGTACAACAGCTATGCTGCAGGATCTCAAAGCAATCTAATCTGCCTCAAGCAAGATAAGGTTATGATATGAGATACCAGTATCCACTTGACAGAAGCAAATTGGCACTGCAAGTGTTTGCACCAAGTTTTCTACTGTACTAGATTCAACAAGCAAGCACTAGCTCTGGCACAGCACTGCATGCTCACACAGACCAAGCATCACTCTCAGGCTAAAAAGTTCTCTGGGAGGGAGATGCTGGAGACTGCAAAGCAGAGATACCCAGCAGTGCTTGCGGGTCCACGCAAGGTCAGTTCCAAGAGGGACAAGAAGCCAAGCTGTAACAAGTAGTGCTGTGCAGAGCTTTCTGGGTACAACAGCATGACACTACCCTATAACTGAGTAACTATATTTAGCTTGTTTCGCTCCATAAAGGACCCCTGAAATTTTTTCCTTATGCCTTATAAAATGTTTTCAGATTGAAACATTAAACCTCTTTCCTGCCTTGAGTCTGTATTTCTTGTCCCATAACTGCTCAGATGTTTTAACACATCTGAGTATCAGTATCACATGTGGTGTGACTGTAAACTACCAAGTCCTCCTACCTCTGGAGTTTCCTAGCACGAACAGTAACATCAACACATTTAGTTTAATAAATTAACCTCTTTCTCCCTCAGCAGCTGTTGGGCTCTCACTGGAAACAGAACAGTATCATTTTTTTCTGTTTGGCAGATTTTTATTTTGTGCTTTCAACAAGGCTAAAATTAACATGCCTTAAGATTTGATAGAGTTTTTCCTGCTCCTCTTTTTTTTCCCCCCTGTGAATGAAAATACTAAAGTTTGGTGTAGTTCAGGGATCCAAGCAGTTTTTCTTTCAGCTGGTACAGATATCACTATTTGTAACTTCAGGGTCTTGTGCTGAAGACACGAATCAATGGTGCAGAAGAGGTGGGTGTCCAGGATCACAAATCAGAATTTAGGCTCCTTGGTACTTGTCAATCCCTACTGGCACCTTGCAGAGACTAGAGACTGGGATTATATTGAGACCATATTGAGACCAGACAACCAATGACCAATGGGATTATATTGAGATCCCTCTCCAAGTCAAATTTGAACATATTTTCATAGCAGTGGGATGAAGGTGCCAGCCAACACAATACCCCAGCTCTTCTTCGCCTGACCTGTCAGTTTGTTACCTTGACCACACTGACTGTCTTCACACTTCTAAAGAGAAACACAAGTGAGTCTGGGGCCTACAAAATTGAGGGATTCAGGTTAATGAGCACAGTCAAATAAATCTCACTAAGAAACAGGTTTCTTTTAAACAGAAGCTTCCAATCACAGGGAAATGCATTAAAACCTGAGTTTCACCCTTATGTGGCGGTGAAAAGACCATCACTACAAATTCATCTCCTCTTGAGGACCAAGGCTTACTTTGAATACTCTTCCCCAAGACTGCATAGCAGAAATATGAGCCATGCTGCTCCTATTACTCCTGTGGCAACAGAGCAGAGAATAAATGTACATCTTAAACACCCATGTAGACAACTTAATGATGTATGAGGCCACTACCAGAGAACAGCCAAGAAAATCAAGTTCCTTCACAGCCTTCTCCAACCATGTTGAATAATGTCTAAAAGATTCAGGATTGGTGAAAACACTTCCATGAAGGTGGGACAATATTTATGCAGATATTAGGAACAGGCACTCCTGTTAACAAGCCTAGAAGACCTTCCCATTGGATTATAGTAAGGTAAATTCCTTTTGCTCTAAACTGCATTAATTTTAAATTCAAATGTATCTAAGCAGTTTACAGTTCTCTCCAGTTTACTAAGTGTCATGGAGATAGAAAGTGCCATAGGAGGAAACAACACATGCAAATCTATGTATTCAGAGTATGCAAAGGGAAGAATGGCAACAGAAAAGTATGTACCAACACAACATATTTCCCAAGTTATCTTGGTAGCAAACTTCAGCTGCACTACGCATACTTCTTGCTAGTGCAGTTAAGCAAGCAATCATTAGTGTGCTCATATGCTTTTTTCCCTACTATTTGACTTTATTTTTGTACTTTTGTGCCAAATGTCTTTTCCACACCAGCTGTGATGCCTGCAACTGCTCTACATGACATGAGAAGTGGCCGGTTTCACAGAGATTTGGCCAAATCACAGCACAGAGGAATTCCAGTATGAAGAAATGGTATCTGAGTATTACATATAAAGTTTCAGGCTCTTGAGACTTGAGTTGGTATTTTAAATGAACTTAAGCTTCAGACTGAGTAGAAACACTAAGAACAACAAAAGCAAAAGTCAGGATTAAAAAACCCCAAACAACCACAAAACCCACACTCCTTAACAAAGCATGCACAAAGACCAGCTTCCTAATTGTTAATATTCTGAACTTACCTTCAAAGGCTTTGGCAGCATCTACCAAGTTTGACCAGTCCAGATCAGAGGCAGAATCAGGCAATGGCATAAGACCAGGGTCTGGCATGGGCTGCCGTCTTTGCTCCTGGATATCTGTGAGGGAGCTGTCTGAGGCAGAAAACTCTCCTACAGTGATGCAGAATAGATTATAAACTCCATTAAAAACACCCTAAAATTCCTTTCCTAATACTACTGCATACCCTATTTTTAACTTTTCTGGCATAGCACTTTTGGAACCAAAATTCAGTGGAATGTTTGATAACTGCAGTTGACCAGATACAGCACATTACAAGCCAGTTTTCTAGCACCAGGACATTTGGCTCCTTTCTAATCTCTGCAGATGAGCACTTCAAAAGCCAATCTCTGCCTACCCCAGTTCTAGGGCTGGGGGCAATACTCTTCTACCCAATGATTCCTGCCTCTGCACAAGCTGAAGATACTTTAGAGGGCTCTGCAGCTTGCTAGGGCTTCTACACTCCTTGGCACCTATTTGTTCCTGTAAAAATACAAAACTAGGGGTTTTGTTAAGATAGATGAGTAAATATGAGTATTTTTATCTCACTGTTTTCTCTATTAAAAAAAAAGGATGTGCTCTGAAATATTTGAATTGAAAGAATTTTGAATAGCTGGAAGCCAACAAATACTTGTGGTGTTAAATATCCAGCTAACTTAATTTCTTCTTTCAGCAAAAGGTAAAGGTGTGTATGGGAAGACAATTTGTGTGCCACTCAAGATAGCTGGTCTTTTTATCATGCAGGTCCCACATTTTATGGAAAACAGAAAATCTTGGTTTGTTGACAAATGTAGAAAGGCTATGTTCTAGGAGAAGTTACCAGTTTGGTGTGGAAGAGAACATGACAGCGAAAGAAGGTTTTGTGGTTTTCTTTTTGGAAAATACAGGCATCTAAATGAAAAGAGATCAAGTGCTGCTTTCCACTTCTACTCAGATGGCATCATTAATCTTCTGACCCCAAGCCCTCAGAAGGCAAATCCACGAGCCAGTTACAAGCGTAACCAAGTCTGCAAAGTTATTTTAGTGCATATAAAAAGCAGAAATTAAGTGAGCTCAGTTTCCTAACTCTTATGCAAGAAACATGTTATACAGACACAACAGCTCATGAAAATGTCAGGTTCAACACTGAAAACTGATGCCTGGTGATCACAGACAGAAGAATTTAAAATAGACTTTTTTCATCAGTCTTCACTGTCAAATGCATCCTGTGTATCTAAATACAGACTGTGCTTAGTCCCAGTATAGTGAGTTGAATCTATTGATAGCCTTGCATCTTCCTCTTGAAACATACTAAAACATGAATAAATCAGAGCAGATATGTACTTCTTCAGAAAACATTGCAGAATCCTACACTGAGATCTAGCTCTATTTCTGGAAAACACATTTAGTTATGAGGTACAGTGGGAACCTGCGAAAATTCCCTTTCTCACCAACTGAGACATTCACATGCAGCAACACACAACCCGTGAGATAATCCTACTGAGACTTTTCAGTAAAGTAATGGAGGAAGGCTGAGTGTCTTCTTGACAGCAGTTTACCAAGTAACTTTTTTCTAGTTAGTTGTGTGACTAAAATAAGTAACTCAAGTCCTGTAAAACAGATAGGGTAAGGGAGTAAATTTAAAAACAGTTGGTGCAATAAAAGCTGTATCAGGTGTACTTGTATATTCAAATGTCCACTAGTATCTATCCACCTTCATATCAATATTTTCCTAATCTTATTTTGTTCCCATAATCCCACACTAAAGGAACTGACACCTGAAGTTGTCACTGGAAGATAACCAGGCATACATTATTTGTCCGTTGTCCACATTGTCCAGGTGACTCTTGTAAGAAATAGTAAAAACTCACAGCCAGTGAGGCAAATTTCTGTGCTTCCTCCACAAGGTAACTGCATGACCAGTCATGCAGTCTTACAACCACTAAAGTGAGGGAAAAAAATTAAATTCCTGTCTTATTTTATATTTTCAGTCATGTGACTTGACTCTCTTCATTTCAGTAAAATCAAGATGGAACTACTAATTGCTGTAACAAACATTTTTCGTGACCATAATTGACAAAGGATTCCTATGGAAGTTGAAAAATGGGAAATCCACTTACCATGTAGTGATTTCATTCCCAAAGTATATGATGGTCTCCGTAATGGCAGTGATTTGGGGAGAGAAGGGTATGTGCTGGTGAACAGTACATCATTTGGCATGGCTTGGTCCAAGAGTGAGGCCCGCGAGGTGAAGAAGTGGTCCCTTTGACCACTGTAAATACTCTCATCTGACAAAGTCCTTTGCAAGGCACGCCTTGTGGTAGGAGTGCTGGGAAAGGGAGACTGACAGGACAGAGTGTGTGACTATACATCCATAAAAACAAATAAAAAGAAATGAGAAAAAAAAATCAATAAAGAAACTTTTGAAGTCTATTTTGAAATAATTGTTAATTTATTTTTTTTTAATAAGAAAGCAAGTGTTAACATAGTATTTTTTCAGAGTGGATATGAAAAAGAACTAAAAGAATCGGCTTTGAAGCAGATTAAAACTAGGTAACACCTAGTTTTCACCCTATCTCACATTCTACCTTTTAAACACCCCTCAAACTTCTCCTGAAGTGGAAATCTCAGGCAGCCCTTGTGGACTCCAAGCTGATGTGTAGCAGAGAAATGGTTACAGAAACAGGCTCAGTGCTGCATAAACCAGAGTTCTCCTGCTGCCCTGGGGAGGCTGCCTGCCTGCAGGCAGAGTACCAGCAAATGCCAACTAATTACAAGTCTCATATTACTGAACAATTAGGAACACCCATCACCACCACGGTTCTTCAGAACTATTTAAAGCAAAATTAAGTAAACAGTCCCATGAATAAGAGAACTTGTGCCTTACCCCTACCATCATCCCAGCTTCCTCCATGCTCCACACAGGAGAAAGCAATGCTGCGGTTAGCCTGGAGTTAGGCACTCTCAGGCCTGTGCCAGTGAGCTGCTATCATAACCATTCCCACCAGCAGAGACTCTGATTTTCATGAAACCTGTAGCAACATAACTATCTCTAAGACTTAACATTTCTTTATGTTTTGGTTGAAATTTGGTCTGAAGGCTTTCATGGAGAAATGGTAAACAGAAATGAAGACCTCACCACGCTCATTTGCTCTGTAAGTAAGTTTAAACAAAAAAAGGACATAATAGGACTTCCAAAAAGAGTGATTAAACATAGAGTTGCTCTCTGCACATAAAAATAGTCCTCTCTTCTCAGAAAGACAAAAAAAATGCAGACAGTATTCTATTCCTGTGATCAAAATCCCACACTACAAGGTGGGAGAAAAGCATGGAAGAAGGTCTATTGGCAGATGGTTTTCCCATGTACAGTACCAAACACCCCATTCCCCACCTGTACAAATTTTAGTATGAGAAGATTGCTATGCGTTTTGGTTTTATGATCGAGGATCATCAGTTACTTCCAAAACCCTGCTATCATCAAAAGACAAGGAAAGAAGCCAAGCCACATGCCAATTTTCTATTATGTCAAATTCTCCCCTCTGTGTTGCCTCCCTCAGGACATACCTGTCACAGTATGAACCTTGCCTAGAGAAATTACAGCTTCTGGTACACAGATGGGTACATAGTTGTCACTATGTCACATGGAGGATCAAACTGCTTACCCCCACCCCCGCAAATTAAAAGCTCAGTCAGCAGGTTTATGTTATGACCTGAAGTGGTAAAGGGGAAGGAAAAGAAAGAGCTGCTAAGTCAAGAAGCATTTACTTGAGGGTGGTATAGTTCACTTAGCATTAAAGAATTAGGAGCTGGAAACACAGTTAATATCTGATGTTGAGATTAAAAGGCTGCATAGATATTTACACCTGATGGACTCAGAACATAGGCAATATGAGTAGGAGTTGTCTTCTGGTACCAGAGCAGGGGAAAGAGAAAAAGAAGGGTGACTTGTCTGAGAAGATACAATGCCTAAGTGGTAGGTAATGACATAAGGAATGCTGAAGAGATAATAGAAGACAAATAAAACCACAGACTAGAACAAATTCTACTAGCAAATGAAGCCTTTGTCAGCCAACAGACAGAAAGGAGGAGGATTTTTGGTGCAGTGAACTAATGCAGGCCATTATCATTCTTTATCTTTTTTTTTTTTCCTTTTAAAGTGTCAAAAAATTTTACGCTGTAAGAGCAACTCTTTCTGTAAGATAAAATATAAGTCATACAGTGGGTAGAAATAACAGTTACTTTTAAAATGGAAAAGATGCAATTTGATAGTGATAGAATGTTTTTAACTTGCTTGTATCAGAAGTGCAACCTAGGTTAACATACTTGTTACAGTCACCAGGAAATAAAGATCGGGGTAAGAACTGGTTCACTAATCCCAAAGCAAAAAAACAAGAAACTTGGGAAGATACTTTTCATAATCTTCAGGTCAGCTCTAAAAAACAGAATAGAATTTCAGGGAATGAGAACAATCCTCTTGCTTAAAACAACCAACAGGAGATGTTCACATCACCCATGTCCCAGTCCCCTCAGAGCTACTACAAACCTAAGAAAAAGGTATCTTGCCAGTGACAATGTTTTTTTCCTCCAGCTTCAAAGGCAACATCTGAAATAATCTGTGTATGGAACCTAGCACTTATAAGTTTTAATAAGCTACATTGGGTTTTTACTAGCAAAAAAAGAAGTTGCAGCTCTCTCTTCTGCATGGTTGCTGTGGAAACAATTTGGGCTCTGGATGATGAGCACGAGCTGTTAAGCACTGGCTGTACATGGAGACTAGAAAGCAAGACATCTCTTCCAAATTATGGATTCTAAAAATTAATATGTGCACTTATATGTTATAAAATACATTTTGAAACACACCAAGAAATGTTTCTAACTATTCTGTATAAATATATGCTTAAGTTTAGGGATCACTTTTGATAACAGGATTAGAGAGGCATAAAAGTGTGCTTTTTGTAAGGAGTTTCAATACTGTAAGTTACTGTCTGGTGATGCAATCAGAGAAGAAAAATTCAAATATATAAGACAACACTACAGGATTTTCCATGACCAAGAAGTCCTACATGTTCTTTTTAATTTGGCATACTAGTCTCTTTAAATTTGCACACAAAACTAATAATATTGCAAAGACTGTAATAACAAAACAGTTCCCAAATGTATTTCCCTACTAGTCTGTTACAAACAGATTATTTTCTGTCCATGATGAAAATTCAAGGAATGCTTTGCATTTTATTTTCTTGTTGTGGGTGAGAATAGAAAAGATCCTCTCTCTCTCTTTAGCATACCTTAAAACTCTTCTGTGATTCAGGTGTTGGGCTATCAAGATCTATCAGTTTCTTCAGCTCTTCTTCAACAGTGGACTTGGATGTTCGTTTGGGTGATGCTCGTAGATCTCTTGCTGAAGCACGCAGCCGAGGGTGGGCCATTTCATTGCCATCGCTCTGGTGACGTCTTAAATGAAACGGAACAGACACATTCAGGTCTCAAAGCCCTGAGGCAGGAGGCATGAATGAGACAAGAATTACAGAACACTCAACTTTTTAAAAGAAAAAAAATTAAGTAAGGGGCATAGAGGATGGAAGAAGTTTCACTACTTCAGTGAAGACTCAATGGATACCTGTTGAAGCAATAAGCTTGTTTAAAAACAAACTAGCAATGCAATAAAATAATTCAAAGGTTACTGTAATTAATTCTCCCTTGCATTAAAATAATGTGCATTCCATACAAAACTAAAAAAAAAAAAAAGTCTTCAATGAGCCCAAAAGTAGCAAATCACCAAGTTTCTTTAATATTTTCCTGTTTTAAATTTTCCTTTTTATAATATGGTTATCACAAAGTTTCACCTTTTTCTTTTGACAGCTAGTTATTGGTATCATCTAGGGATACTGTGCTTCACTCAATAACAGCCAAGAAGGGTTGAATAAATTACTTTGAAATGGGCTTTCTGAACCACTTGCTTTCTAAGTCATACTTGACTTAACAGTATTTTCTCCAGAAAGTTGTTTCTCAATTTCTCTTCCAAAAGAGATACTTGCATATTGTAATGCAATGATATCTTGGCTTGCTTTAAGCTTTAAGCCAGTTAGACTGGATACAGGCAGCAATCTTAACAAGGCAACGTGGAGTGCCACAGAGCTAATGCCAGCATGTACCGTACTACTACATGGATGAGAGGCTTAAGTAAAACTCAGGCTCTACGATAAGAAGATTTTTAATATTTGCTCAAACAGCATTTAGAGTCACCTTTAAGAAGTCCCAAGGAAAGATAAGCTTTAATAGGACTGAAATCCATAGAGGTCTCTAGAAATAATAATAAAAAACTTTTACAAGTTAACAGGGAACAAGATTAGCAAACTATTAAATATTTAAACCTAACTGCAGACCTCTAGATTAAATATTAAGTTCTACAGAAGACGAAGGATTGTATTAAATAGTCCTGAGCTCTTCTATACAGAAAACTGTCAAAGATCAAAATGCTTCTTTATAATCAAATAATCAAACAAGAACAAAAAAAAAAAACAGTCTTACTTTCTTGAATCCATAAACCCCACTGAGTTTATTGTCCCTTCTGGCTTTTTCCATCCGATCAGATATTTGCTTGTAGCACCCTGGCGAGGATAGAAAGTCCTAGGACCAGACGAGGAGGAAGAGGAGGAGGAGAAAGAAGGTGCAAGCTGGGGAGAAGTGGCAGAATGAAGCTCTTCTTTAGGTGAGCTTCTGGTACTGGTGAAGACAACAGGGCTGGCAGAGTGTCGTGAGCTCATGGTACTAGGAAAAGAACATAATAAAGACAAAAATTGCCTGAAATGTGTATATATGTGCCTTATTTAACTGTTTTTAAAGCAGAACTCTGGGTACGAGACATTATTCTTATCAAGAGTGGCTAGAGTAGCAAAACCACTTTGCTCTTCTTGAGGGCCTTCCACCAGTGCATCACTAAACATGTCACATAGTAGTGGAACAATTTTGCAAGCAACCACTAAAGATACAATATACCACCCTCCCCTCATCTGCCTTCACAAAATGGGAAATCTAGGGTTCATTGTCATTAGGCAGCTTAAAAGTAATACATGACACTGTAGCTGAATTAGCAAAAAAGAACCTAAGTCCAACTTCTTGCTGGAATTCCTGGCTGTAAAAGAAAACATATTTTGAAGGAACTTAAGCAACAGGAAATGTCTCTTTAAGCCCTCACAACAAACAAAAGAAGAACCCATGCAGCTTTCAAAAGAGGGCTTCTTGGATTTTGCCTGAAAAGCAGTTATTTACCTTGGTAAAAAACCCAAACAAATAAAACAAACAAAAAACCAAAACATCAAAACCCCAAAAAACCCTTAAATTGAGAAGTTAGAGTAGGTTTTTAACATATATCACAATTTGTCAAGATAGAAAATGGAGCTGTGATGACCAACTGCAACTTATTGTTAGAAGAAGGAGAGGGCCTTTATTTAGATGGGAGACACCCTTTAGTGTCTGATATTCAAATCCGATGCAACTTGCATCATACCAGGAGTGCTAGGTCTTAAGACAACATTTATTATAACAACCTTAAAAGGTCAGATATTTATCAGCACAGTTACAGGAAACCTTTGTGTACGGCCTGAGTACGGAAACAGCATGATATATTTGAAGACCAGTTTTCTATCAGCTCTCTACACAACTTAGCCACATTTTCATCCCTGTATCCAACACTGCAGTCAAGGAACTTGAAACAGATGGCCCCATGGTAAAGAACAGTTTCTGACTGAGAAATAAAAATTAGCTGGAATGCTGAATAAAGTCACTGAGTAATCTCTTCTTTCTTAGCTTAACAGAAAATTCTTCACCAATTTTTTTATAACTTGATAGAACAATGCATTTTCACATCTCTCTCTCTTACTGAAACAGAAAAAAGGAATTTAACATTAAATTTCTTTTGCTACCTGGGAAAACAATATCACCTGCATTTAGTCTTAGGGAGCCAGTTATCTAATCTATGCCACTTGTCTGGCTCCTGCTGTAGTCAATGAAGAATATCCTTAGCAGGTGATTGTCCTTGTCTCAAACTAGGTGTCTCAGATATGAAGGGAGAATTAATGCTTTGGAGTTTCTCCTTTTTCTTCATTGACAACAGATGGAGTCTAAAGAATCACCTTCAAATATACTTCATTTTCATATGGCCCAAGTTAAGCACCATGATTCCCAGCAGTGAAATGCTGTGGATTTAATGAAGAGTCTGGACTGTAGTCTTCCAACCTCAAGCAACACTGTCTGCTGCAGCCCGTGCCGTGCCGTCCCTCACATCAGGGGCAACATGTACTGCTCCATATGTATGCAAATCAAATTACAAAAATGCAGATTCTGTATTAGAGAATTATATTTCTTCCTTCCCTTCATCTGTACATTTGAAAAGCCTATATACAAGATGACAGATTGAGAAAATACAGGAAGATATTTTCCTGTATATATGGTGCTGCATACTGCAACCTTTGTATTTGTAAGATACAAGTAAACACAATTTATAGCAAGAAAGCAGAGAAAAAAATTAAGAGCTAGGGGAAGAGGCAGTAAATTTTTCTTCATTCCCCCTTTCTCTCCCTCAATACCGAAAGAAAACTCCTACACATGCTGAGCAAACAAGCCCATCTGTGAGGCATCACTACCACAAAATTTACCACCAGGATTTGGGGAAGATGCACAACCTTAAAGAAAATGTATGGGGCAATTTTTTTTCCTCGTTTTTACTCCCTTCTAAATACACTCAAGAAGTGGAAAATCTTTTGCTCCAGTGTAGGGTAAAAGTTCTGTTCACATTTCAGAATTCTTTAATCCATCAGGTATTGCTCAAGGAAGTGCCAGTTGTGAGAAACCATTTCTTAACAAAAAACCAATAACAACAACTAGATAGGCTAGTAGTGTTGATCCTTAATATTACTAGGCAAAGACAGTAAAAACTGATGTTCATTATGCTCGATATAAAATTTATATAAGATGCATATGTATATGTCATAAAATAATATTTTATTATATAACATATTGTAGATATACATAGTGTATTTTAAGTATTATTACTTTAATATTTATTAAAGAATGTATCATATACTAGATGCTAAGAGTGGCCTGGCAATTGCAAGTAAAATTAGCATACAGTTTTAAATACAGTTTTCTTTCAAGTGCATTGCATATTTTGAGCTGTGGATTTTACAATATAGTATTTTTGGTAGAATATTGTGCTTCAGGAACTATACAAAGAACTGTGGATATGACTAAATTTTTTAACCCTACAAGTAAACACAGGCAGGCCAGTAGGGTACTGACAGGTAAAAAGACACACTTGTTAACGGAGAGAATATTTGGAGAGCAAAAGGCTTTGGATAAACTCTACAAAAACTAAATAGGAGCTGGAGCACTATGGTAGTGATGAGAAGTTATTAGAATATTTGACACCAGGAAGCAAGCAGAGAATTAATAGACACCGGGACCAGCTTAGTTACATCTAGAAGAGATTCAGTCCTCATTTTCAGAACAGAGAGTTAGTCACTATTGGTCCCCTACCTCCCACCTCTATTATTGAGACATCAAGAACTGAATTATGAAAAAATTCAAATACTAAATGGTGAACTGCAAAAATTGCAGATGAGCCATTCATAAGAGTATACCAGAATCATTAAATAATATTTTAAGTATCTTAAAATTATTAGAAGTAATAAAAAATGTACTTATTACAAAAAGCCAAAATTATCCATTTAGTTTTTGTAAGAGGATCATAAGAAACTGTATACTTTGGGTAGAAATAAAAGTTTGATTTTATTTTTTTTGTAAGGAACTCATGCCATCAGCACATATGGCTTCATTTAATGACATTCAGCTATAATGATTCTGTGTAATTACTGGCCTACATAATGCAGTTCTCCTGGGATGCTATGAGAAATCTGCACAATCATCAGGAAGGACTTTGGAATGGGGGTGGAGAAGAAAAATAAAACCCAGCCAGAAGCTCTGCTGTAGAAGTTAATCACTATAATTTACATTTTGCCACCACTACCCAGGTACAAGTTCTTTTATGCACCATCAAATGATCTGAACACTAATTATCGCTCGTCTTCTACAGACACAAACACTCTAATTTGTAGTTATTTTCTTTTGTCAGAGAGTTCTTTTTAGGGCCAAATTCCTTTTCTTCTTGCTCAGAAACTCAGTTCTAAAGATGTAACAGACATTCTGGCATCCACAGGCAAAAGGTAAAAAAGTGAGAAGCAGCAAAGGATAGCAATTTAGAAATTGATAAATACACTAATTAAGCTGTTCATTTCTCATGAAAAGTAGCCCGTTCAGAATCTTTCTTTAGTCCCAACTTCTTCACCTCCTTGAAGCAGGAAGTTGTGGTTACCTTTTGGAAGTACCAGACTCCCGCTCCAAGCTGATTTGTCTCCATAAAGAGAACTATGGGACAGTGGGGAGCAAACAGCTGGACCCGGGGTTTCCTCAGGTCAGCACTGTTATTCAGTGTGCAACCACCAACTGAGGGTGCCACAAGAAACAAAAGAAAAGCTTTTTAGCCCAGACTGTGCCTTTGCTTTATTGTGAGGCATCAAACACATGCTCTAGTCTTCAAAAATAAGCAATAATAAAGAAGGAACATGAGTCAGTCTGTTTTTAATCCAACACAACAAACGATGTGGGTCCAAGAACTGCAGTATTTCTGAAGTATTATGCCCCATGTGTTCTACAAACTGCTACTACTCCTTTTTGTAAAGAGCTGCATTATTAACATCCGAGTTTAAATGGAACTTGGCAAAAAGAAACCTCAACTCTTATCTCCAGCATAAAGCCTGGGGAACTTTTATCTGGAAATTTCAGTAACAGCCCCAAAAATACAGGGAGAGAATAATTTCAATATCATCACAGAAACATCATGTGTATTAATCCAAACCAACCAGAGAAAATACCATGTTTGGAGACACAATGTTATAATATTATAAATAATGAGAAAACAACCTAGACTTATGTTTGCAAAGTTCAAAAAAGAAATCAGAACCTCAGATGTACAAAGATGCCATTCCCATTAGGCACAGCTTTACAACAGAACTTCCAAGAGTCACATAAATTTTCCAGGATTCTTAAAGTCGATTCTGAAAAAATCCTTCCAAATGAAAATGCTAGTGACAATTTTATTACAAGTGGCATATAAGAATCTCACATTTCATGCTACTGCTAGTTACATTCAGACAAGTACTGCAAGGGCATATGGTAAATTCTACTGAATGTTAGAAAATGAACATAAGCATAAGCATGCTTATCTTAAAATAAAAGGTAGATAACCACCATATAGATTTTTATCTTCAAGAAAGGGGTACATGCTAACATGTCCAAAATCTAAGTAAATCCTTCTGCACAGTGTTTTCTACAGACTTCCTCAAGTCCTTCAGGCATGCAATAGCTACTGAAAACACCAGTCTCAAACACCTGGGTGGGATTGAGTATGAGCTCCGGTGCCAAAAATGACCAATGAAGAGAGGCACAAAATCAGACTGGGACCGCCATTAATAGATTTCTTAGTCAGAACTACCATGACAAAGTACTTGGAGACCATTATAGTCTCTATGACAACCCCTTATTTGGAGCTACTGTATGAGGAGCTATTGAACTGTCTGATAAACATCTAGTCTTGCACAAACAGTAGCTTTGTTCAAAACAATTAGCAAAAATTGCTTCAGACTTCCAGTCTGTAGGTATTTTAGCTACACACTCAAAACAGAGATGCCTAAAGAATAAAAATGCAAGTCAGGCTCCACAAGGCCAACAAATTACTATAATCATGCATCCTCCCTGAAAGACCTATGCTTTTTCTCTGTTGCTAGTATGACAGAGTAGGAGTATTTTTCAAAAAGCACACTGAATACTTCTTGGAAAATGGGTTAAGAAAATGGTCTAAAACCTTTTTTGCCTCTACCAGTGCTGATTAACTTGTAAAGTGGGTATCTTCTACCTGAGTATATTATACACAAACTTGATATTGCTAATTTTACAAGTGGCAAAACTGAGGAAGAGAGGGAAGGTGACTGTAATGTGTCATACCCACAAGCTTGCAGCAGAATGAGATTAAAATCTACATGCTAGCACTCCCAAGCAACTTGCTCTCAGTATTGATCATACTGACTGCAAGCAGATTTCTAAACAAAAAGACTGAGGGGAAAAAATGCAAAACATCTGAAAAGGGTACTTGCAAGACTAAAAAAGAATCCCATATTAAACTGTTCATTAAAAAAATGGACTGATCTCTTTCTGATCCAATACGAACTGCAGTTGTTGCAAGATATTCCCTATGAACAGAACACATCAGCCATGTCTGTCTTAGTAGTTTAGGAGCAGCAGTTTAGTATGGAATATGCCCTCAAAGACTTTTAGTATTACAAGCAGTAGCAGATGCGAAGACTAAAGGTGGTCTTAATTTTCAAGCATTCTGCACAGAGATCTTTCAAAACACTGGTGAACATAGTTAGAAACCTTTCTCTTCAACATCAATCACACGAGAGGTGAAAATTACCTTGTATGTGAGACAGCATCACTGAGACTGTAAGCACTATTCTCCCTTGTTAGAGGATTGGAAGCTGGTTGACTCTTGCTGTGAATATCCAGGCTCAGCGAAGATTCAGTTTTCCGGTCCATGTGGCTGTCCTTTTCTAATGTCCTATCTGCAATGGAGACGACTTCACTGGAGCTGTGCCACAGTGGTGCCACCTTCTCCTTCGTGAGCCCTGTACGGGGAGATGTCGCTGCTCCCAGGGAGGCAGTGCTGCCATGGCTAGGTCCGTAGGAAGTGGTATCTATGCCACTGTCAGCTGAAGTCCCTTGAAGGTAGTTGTAGCTGTTCAGCTCTGATTCGGTGCGCTCTCCATTGTCATACCATTTCTCATCACTGTGAGCACTGGAGGCATTGCTGGAGAGAGTATTGCTGCTGGAATGGCTGGAGTAGTGGCTGTCAGACTATAGAAGAAACAACAATCCAAAAAAACCATATTTGTAGGTTTATTTCAGAATTACAGCAATGGAGAGGTGGAAATAAAGAGTTATAAAAGTCACCACTGTACAATACTAGCTCTTCTACCCTGAGGTATGGAATAAGTACATTGAGGAGACTAATAAACTCTAAAAATTTAATTCCAACACAATGCATGTGCTCTGTTACGGGTGCACATAAAAAACTTTTCATATGGATTTGGAAGTCATGTCTTAACTATTCAGGAAAAGCCAGAGTTATTTGTATTTTGTCCCAAAATACTTTACACTGGTTCCTTCCAAGCACAGTTCTGCTCAGCCCAGTCCAATGAAATTGGCTGAGCTATGTAGACTTTGACTTGATTTATAACTACGGTAATTAAAAATATTCTAATTTTAAGACTGCAATGTTTTAGAACATAAAACATAACCAATCCACAGAAAGCGCCTGTAATTTTAATAATCCAATTGCCTATCAAAAGGTCAAAGAACATCATAACCACTGCTCTTCCTCCCCTCTCCAATAGAGTGTATTTCCTCCTCAGCAGGAGTGTCCTTTGCAAATGACCACTGAAACACCATTTAACGAATTTGGAATTGTTTTCCAGAAAGCAGAATTGCATGAAAGGAAGCTTTAATGTAAAGCTTTTAAATTACTTCATCAGGGCATGCCAGTGTCTGGTTGGTTTGTATGTCCTGTTCTTGGTTACAGCTCACTGTTACAGAGAAATTGAATGCCCTCAATGTCATAGTGGGCATTGGTGGAATATCCCATTTGGGCAAGAATTTCTTGCCATACACTTGTTGCTTAGCAGCTCATCTACCACTGGAGTATTTATATCCATCTGAAGTTCAAAGAATTTATCTAAGTTCTGATCATCTACAGAATCAGAACTGAAGCAGGAAGCAACCGACTTGTTTGATCACCAGATAACCTAGGAATAAGGGAATGGATGGAAAGGAGACCTAGAACTTTCCTATTTGTCTACCCCTAGAGTTTTACTGAACAGACATGGGCAGAGATCCCAGACAAATATAAAAAAATAGATACTGTTTCTGTTTTCACCTGAAAAGAGGGGAAATAGAGAATGCATGCATACTGAGAGTGAGAAATCATCAGCATCCATGTCTTTTATTATACTAAAGCAAGAATTGAAAGAAAAACAGGAGGAATATGAAGCTGATCTGGACTCCTATTTGTCTCCAATTAAAGTCACTGCTCTTCATTAGGAAATGCATCACTCCCCCATCCATCTGTCCATATAATAAAGATTTACTTTAACAATGACTAAACAAGAAGAATGCAAGCATTAATAATTCCAGTGCTGCACTTTGCACTCAAGCTAATGAGTTATGCATTACATTATTATGCTGTCAAATACATCTCATGGAAAACAGGTCAATCTAAATTCAAAAACTACTCTGTACTTCTAAGAATATTAAGACAGGTGTGTTGTTGTTTGGGTTTTTTGATGTTTTCTATTTTAAATAATAAATGTGTGTTGTTATGAATTAATAACCTAAAAGCAACACTGCCAATTGTATTGAAAGAATAACGCTGGTAAGCAGAAGCAAATTAAAGACCAGGAACCAATTAAAGACTTTCTCACATCTAAATAAATGCAACTAATACTGTTAGTATCATCATGCAACACAACTCTGTATTTTAGCCTGTTCTATATATAAATAAAAAAACAAGTGATACAGCTTATTGGGTAAAAGTTTAAAGAGTGGGTTTTTTTATTCTAGTGACTTTAATAATTTTCAAGACATTTTAAATTTATGAACATTACTGCATTTATCTGTCTCTCTGTATGTAAATTGGGAAGTGATAGTCTCCATAAATGTGTGAATATCTAACTCTGTGGAGACAGAAGGACAGAATTTACCTTTAGATCCTGAACACTAATAGAACAAGAAAGATTTTTTTTCAGCAGGATTCCAAGCAGACCTTTCAGACAGACTTCCAACAGTGTGGAAGGAATTAATTTCCTTATGGAAAGGAATTAATGGTTACACTATGTGATGAAAATGGAGAAAATACAAAAGCAAAAGCAAGATCGTTATTCTGTCTTGAAAAAGCAGCTTTCTGGGCATTGCATTATAAGATATATTAGTAAACTTTAAGTCTTATGTATGAGGCCTAGAAATAGCTTTGAAAATTTCCACAAATCCTTTACTTATCACAAGGTAACAGACTAGCAGTTGCTGTTCAACTGGCAGCAAATATTAAATAATAAATATTTCAATGTGCTGTGCTACAGGATTTAGAAAACAACAGGCCTGCTCTACTGCTTTCTCCAGGTTTTAGTAGAGAGCGGGATTTTTTCCTTTCCTTTTTTTAGCTGACACTCTAAACATAACTTTGCACTACACTTTTGGTATCAACAGCTTGTGGAGCAAAAACAAAATATCAAATAATTCCTTTTTCAGGATAACTTACATGACCCTGCTTATTTGGAGACAAGTGTACCACGGGATCCTGTCTCATCAGTCTTCCACTGGGGCTTTCTCTGAAGGACGGCAGTACTTTTGATACTGCTGGGAGATGGCATGTTGGTTCTGCAATATAGCACACAATGATATACTGAAGAGCATATGCAGTGTAACAAGCTAAAAGACGTGTAACCTCATTTTACACAGCAATTTTTCCAATACCACCACTAGCCAAAAACTAATACATAGTGTGACAAAACACAGGTGAGGAAGTGAGGGCCCATTCCTGCCTGGCGTAAATCACTAAGACTTCATGAAAAAGGAAGCCTGACTTTTGTTAGACCAACCTGAATGGTTTCACGTCCCTTTTGTCAAACAGCACTATATCAGAGCATTAAAACAGTGGAATATTCATTTTCCCAGTGTATTGACATTGTATCACTATAGGCATGATGCCCGCTAGCGAGAGATTAAAAAGACTGAAGATCCACGTTTCCTAAAATGGCATTCTACGCAAGGCAGGACACTAGCAAAAGTCTACAGTGATCACTTAAATGAACACATTTCTTCCAGTACAATTACTACACATGTTTCTTATCAAAGTTACGGTGAGTTAAATAAAAATTTTCTAATTGAAGACATAGCAAAAAATCTGTCGAAATCATAGTATTCTCTTAAACATTGCTGGCTGCGAATGTGGGAACTGCATAGGTGTACAAAAGCAATACTTATTAAACTAAGCCTGACAGAAGTGGATAGAATTCAAATCATCTTACATGTACGCTCACAGGAGTGCATTTTGGCAATTAAATTTACTCTTTTCCCAGGAGATAAATATGAAAGTCTTGAGGGTGCTCAGATACAGCCTGTTAGGTAGGTAATTGCCTCCTCAGAGCCCAAGGTCAGTAATTTAAAAGAATGTGTCTCAGCTGTAAGTTTTTACATATGTTTTTATATATATTCTGCACTTGAAAAAAACGCTCCTTTTAATTAGAGTATGTGCTTACAAACATCAAATACTTATCAATACCCATGGTAAACAGCAGTGCTTTCCTCAACACAGTAACAGTTTGTTCATCTTAATCTGCAGCATTACTATCTTTTTTAAAAACAAATGAAAATTGTGGGGTTTTAAAAGAATAATAATGATGATAGCAATAATATTATCATCAAATTTGATTGCCCTGGACAAGTGGTAGCAAGCAGTGTCAGCAAATCAAGAACAAAGGTGTTCTGTAGCTAAGGATGGGCCAGGAAGGAGTGAGTGTGTGGATTCACTACACCTAATGCCTTATTTACCTTGAGACAGATTATCCCAAATGGAAAAGTGCTTATCTGTCATAGAACCAAACTTTCACCTAGATTCACCAGATTGGCAATAAAGTCTCCAGTCAGAGATGCAGCTTCCAACTGCGACTCTATGAATGCAGGACAATACACAAGAGATAAAATACAGGGATTACATGTCAGTATGCATTTCCCAGCTTTTGCCAAATGCCGGAGCCATTTCTTCTACCATACAATTTTTCCTAGTTTTTTTGGCTTTATTTATTTTGCTACTATGTTGACACCTGACACTGTAGAACAGAACTAGCTGGCAGCTCCACTCAGTGCCAGCACCAATACTCAACTATTGGTTTGCAAAAGTAAAGCTGAGCAAAAGATCAGTTTTACGTGTGTCATTACCATCACTCCATATCAAAACATATGTGATTAAAAATTGTTCTGTCAAAATGAGAACTGCACATCAGTATAATCACAGTTTTTCAGTGAGAAGTATGGGGGGAGTTGTGAGGGAGGTACTGACAGATGGCTTCAGTAACAAGGCACAGCTTACTGAGGTTGTGAAGGTATGTGAACTAAGTACATCTTCAGAACTTGAAGCTGGCATACGCCTTAAACTCCTGATCTCACTGAAGCTTATTCTGTGTTGAACACTAGTCCATTTGTATACTGATGCCGTAAAATGACCTATATGTGCAATAGAAAAAGTATGGAATTGGTTAAACTATGGTAAAAAAAATTAGAAAAAACCCCAATCTAGCAACCTTGGCCACAGTCATCATGTTGGATCAATGCTTTTTGTAGACAGGACATTTTCATCGGTGTTAATCTTACTGGTACCCATTTAAGTCAAGCCATAGCTGTAGCAAAAGGTCTCTGTGCAAAAACTTCAAATGAAGGCCTAACAATATAAATTCTTAGTACCTAGCTGTTTTATGTTGTTAATGTGTTTCCTAAACTGACAGCTTAATTGCCATGTGCACTGAAAATGTATACACTGGTGGAAGGTGATTACCTAGCTATAGATTGACTTCACTATTTAAACCCTAATTGCATTTTTTCCATTTTGTACATGGTATTTTTATAGCTTCAATGATCAAACAGTCAATTTACATTTATATATTTGAAAAGGAGCATCACAAGTGTTTTAGACAAACTAAGCAAAAATTAAACTAAGCCAAGCTACTCAGGAGAGTGGGGAAGGTCAAGCAAGTCCTCAACAGCAAGACAAATTAACAAGTGTGTCTACCCAGCTGCTTCTAAAAAGACAGTGTGTTTCAGGGTAAGAGCATTAAGGTAGATTTAGTCCCACAATCAAATGAAGAAATGAAATCATTTCTTCCTCAGGTGATACTTACAGGTCTTAAGGAAGCAGACTGCGGAAGCTTAAGTATGTGCTCCAGACCTAATTATTCATCCTGATGAACAAGGTTAACTTTCAAAGACACTGAAAACACAGTGCTTAAGAGGGTGTTCTCTCTGCATGGAGAGGTATTACCAAGGTCACCTTGCAGTTAGCACCACTTGCTCATTGTAAAGAATTCATTACCTACCTATCTGGTCAGTGATACTATCCTCACTTCTTTGCCAGCTGGGTGTGGATTTGCCGCTACCGCCGGTATCTGACTGTGTGTTCTGCCTGTCAATGGAAGCAGGGGATCTACGGCTAATTCCAAACCTGTTTTCCCCAAAAAACAAAGCAGATAATGATTTTAAATATACATAAATCTCACATAAGGGGGAAAAAAGCACTTTTAAGCCAGTGTCAAACAACAGACCAATACATAGCACAAATGCTTAAGGGATTTATAATGTTTTACCATTTAATTTTTGTGGTAGCTCTCTGGACCCATTTAGCACTTTTAATGCATAAGATTACAGTATACATTAGTTTATTGAGCATCTTTGATCAAGAACAGCTGGTTACAATGATACAATTGAAAAAAAAACAGACCAAAACATCATGAAATTAAATTGTTAGTTTTCATTTACATAGATGTTTACATGAAAAGACAACCAGACTGTTACATGGTTACAAAAAACTCATCACAATGAGTAAAACGTAAAAGTTTGGATCCTTTTAACTGCGAAAGCACTACATCAAACTAGTCAAAGAAAGCATCAGGAGTTTGTTGGGACAATCCCATGGATTTCCACCACTTTGCAGGGTTTTAACCAAAAGAGTTGTAAGGTCATACCTCTACATGATGCAGACATATACACCAACAACATGGATTCGTTTGGGACAACATTACACTGCCAAATATTTTAAATGAGCATCTATAAAGGTGACTGTATTGGTTATGGATTCTCAAAACCTGGGGATTATGAATTCTGTAAATTATTAAGTTATTGGATCATAAAATAATTTGAGTGGACTAGTGCAAGCTAAATACAGCTGTAGAAAAGTAGTGAGACGTACTACTGTTGCTGTAAAAGGAAGCATACAGAGCAAAAGGAAGAATCTGTTCTACGGACTTTGTAAATCCTGCCAGATTAGTCAGATAGGTTACAGAAACCAGTTCAGAAACACAGTGTCTGTGTGCCATACCAAAGCCTTTTTTAGGGTTTATATGCCTAAAAGCCTGTAAAACTTAAATCTACAGTTTTATATTACATATAAATCACTTAAAAGTATGTAAGAATTATAGTTGGGTTCAGAATAGCAAATCAATCATTAAGAATTCATCAAGAACAATGCATTTCTGAGATTTTTTTTTAATCAGACATACCGTTAAGGAAAAAGAGAACTCCACATGCACAGAATAACACACAGAATTTCAAGCTGATATATCATTTATATATCAGTGAGTTTCTCCAGCTTTAATGTATAACAAAATAACAGAAAATAAAATACCCGAACTGTGCTTTCTACTTACTCTACAAGCTACAGACTGCCCCATATGACCTCCAACATAAGACACCCACCCAACTGTCAGAACAAGCTCAATGTGGTTCTCCCACTTACAAGTTCAGGCATTTGTTAACCCACCAAAGAAACATCATATGACTCAGAACAACAAAATCCCATTCCCATCCTTAAAAGATAAGCAGCTGGAACATGCCTGTAACATGCAGCACACCTTCAAAATATTGCATATTGAAATCTGGGCCTTCTAAAAATTTACCCAAACATGACCCTACTTCCCTTTTGTTCACTGCTCTCTAATTTATCGACATACATTTTGATGAATTAAAAAAAGTGATGAAAACCTGTATATATCTGCCTTCTGGATACAAACTATTTACATTAAGGAAATTACATGAAGTGAGTAAATCCTTTTCCTTTTCTATTCACATAGACTAGGTAGGATTTCACTTGATCAAATACCTAAATTAAACATGATGAATTCAATACCAATTCAACATACACATAAAAAGTCTAAACACAGCATTTAAAAGGTGACGGATTTCTTAAGCACTGATCTGAGGTAATTTTCAAACTTTCAAGATTTGTAAACTATAATGGGAAGAATATGTTTTCATGATAAAATAACTAGAAGCTGGTATCTAAAAGTCAAAAGCCCAGCCTTGGTGCAATGAAGTTACACTGCATCGATATTTTACTTTCTCCTGTAATGTCTCTGTACCTAACCTCCACAATGTTCATATGTATAAAAGCAGTCAGTCTTGCATCTGGCATATGTTGTGATGTGGGATCTCTTTTCAAGTTTAGAAATATACAAACCCACCATATTTCTAATTTTATTTCATTAGAATCGCTGCTCTACTAACTCAGCAGCAAGAAATGTCATTAGACTGCCTTTTTACATGAAGTGGGCTATTGTAACAGCAAGAATAATAAATGCAAGTGGTGCTATATTTTATGCCGCTTAAATATACAGCCCATTAGGGTATGAAGGAAAGAACCCCAAAAAATCGAAGGAGAAATCAATTTGGATTAAAAGAACAGTGAAATTGTTTAAATACACATTTTATCTACGTCATACAATGAAGCTTACTATTTTGGTAAAATTATTATTACATATTACTTAGTAATTATTATTACATATACATACCTTCAGGTATACACAGCATAAGCACACAAAACACATATATACATCAAGACCAATCCGGATATTCTTGAAGGCAGTTAAGTTTCTGCCTATATCCAGTTCAGGATACGGAACAATAATCTAGTAGAGGTAGCAGTTACTGCTTGCACCAGTGTCTGCTGGACTCACACCCATGCTTCTGGTCATTTAAATTTCACAAAGTTTCCAAATCTGTGATACTATGCAACAAGAAATAATTGTATACACAAGTAATGCAGTTGAGACTTCCTGCACTGGAACACTTCAGGGACTGAGTAGTACCTAGAGTACCGTGGAACCTCACATCTGGAAGATTACCTCCAGGACATGGTTTCCCCTTGGCCGTTACTCCAGCCCACCTCTTCTCCAACATCTTAGCAATTGAACACTGAACATAACCACAGAGCTGCCCTGAATCTGGTCTTTCAGATGAATCTCAACAGAACACGTACGTAGAACTGCAATGATTTTTTGTAATGTGACAGACATTACACTGCTTATGGAGGCAAGGAAAAGTTTCCTTCCTAATCACATTTTTCATGCTTTCCATTGAGCCTGGTAGAAAATGTTTAGGAATTCCCAAGCAAATATGATTCACATTTACAAGGACAGTATGAGAGGCAAACTGTTTTTCCTATAGGAACAGAACATAATAGTAATATAATTGGAGTTTAGTAAGTGTTTTCTTTTTAAAGAGCATCTAGTAAGGAAGATGCAAAATTCATGCGTTAATTCGTTCATTATTTCATTTAAACAGTGTTTCCTTCCACTGAATTAAAACTTTAAAACCAAAAAGACTGTATACTCAAGGTTTCTAGGACACATGTCTTTGCTGAACTTGCAAAATGCTTAAAGAATTCTGTAGTGAACATATGTGTATAATTAACTTAAAGATGGAAAAGGTTTGGGATGGGTGCTGGTGTGCTCTGAGGTCAATTCAAAACAAAAACCCAAGAGTGTCTGAAAACCCCTTCCTACTCAAGCAGTTATGGTTGTGATGGTCTAAGGACATATAGCAGCAATACCTTTCTTGTAGTGCAAATGACATAGTTGGAAAAGAGCAGACGATATTGGGAGCACAAGCTGCTCCAAGGCAACACAAGTGCTGCTGGTGTGATGTGAATAAGCCAGAAAGTATGCAGCATATACAGATGTTATGTGCTTTTTTCCAGCTGCGGAGCTCTGGACACACTTCTACCTAGTTTCCCTACAGCAATGTTTAATGGGTTTAGAGTAAATTTCCTAATGTGAGTAGGACTTAAGCACAAATTTAAACAATGACCAGAACAGGCCTTATAGTCTTATGAATCAAAGCCTTCATGAAGATGTGCAGCAGAGAAGAGATCGACTCTTCATAAAACCTCAAACTGAGCTGCAGGAAGGACAGGGAGGGCAAATCTTCAGTGCTGGGGAGCAAGAAGCAGCAATTTTTCAAATACATGATCAGAACAGCATTCTCTGGACTGACACAGAGCACCTAAAACAGGCAAAAGACAGTGCCTTGTACTAAGCAGTTCCTGACAAAGGCATTCAATCTTACTAATAACATATTTTTTTAAAATAGAGAAAAAGGTATTTCTACTTTATAAAACCAAAATGAATTGCACATAATGACCTGCAAAGTACTCAAGAACACTTCAGAGGAAGTTTTGCAGTGTGAACTATGAGCAATTTTGCCCCTTTATCTTCTCTACAGAAAGTAATTTGGAATGTGGCGGACAGCTCTTCTGCTGTCAATTATTTTTTTCTCTACCTGGAGATGTTTGATTTATTGCTCCTTTTGGTGCTCTCTGAAAATGATACAGATTTAATTTATTCCTCTGCAAGTTGCCCCTTACATTGACACTGGATCACTTCAGAGAGTTTGAAGATTTCTGGACTGTTGGAAGCCTTAAAACAGGATGACTGTGAATACATGAAAAAGAAGCCAGCTGTGGACTAATTAGCACTTTTGTGCCTACACATCTGAAGTCTTAGTTGCACTCTACACTGTTCAACTATTAGCAGACTGCAAAGTCCCAAACCTATTACTTTTTTTTATTTCACAATCTAAACCTGTGAAATGAAGCAATCTGTCACACTTCATTAGCTACCTTTAATCAAGATTTTTAAATACATAAAGATCTCTTTGTACAGTAACCTGAGCAGTTGTAGACTAGGATCAGAGAGAGAGGTTAGACTGCAAAGGTGAAAGGGAAAGAAGGGATTTTTAAAACTGGCTTTTTCAAGAAGCATGACAGTGATATTTGAAAATAAACATGGTTTAATGCATGTAAACACAGGAGGCTGTGTAAGCACTCCTTTAGTTTAATATACGTTACAACAAATGAAACAGAGAACAATATGTTTAGAATATGTAAAAAGGCTGGTGCCTACCCTTCTGGCATAGATTTTTGTCTGTATGTGCCTCCAGTAGAGCCAGTCTCACTTGAGGACGATAAGTTGCTTGGAGAATTACGGCACTGTTGCGACCTTGCTAAGGCAATGGATGAAACTGTGACATAGACGTCAGAGCCAGGAGACAGTCTGTTCCAAGGAAATGAACCAGTCAAATCAGCAATACTGAACAGCAATATCAGACTGCAAAGCATGATGAACACTACCATGCAAATTGTCGCATCAGCAAAGAAAATGATGGCATCGTGGAGACAGTAGAAATTGTAGGAGTTGAAGGATCAGACATTTTCCTCTTATTAATCTACTGGAAACCATGAAGAAAATCAACTATAAAAACATGGATGCAGGGGAGTAAATGAAGAAAGGCCAGTGTGGAAAGAAAATCCTGACACACACTAGAAACAAACGCCAGTTTCTAAAGTCATGATCTGTTGTTACAAATTGATTGTAAGGAATAATGAAGCATGACACTCCTCATCAAAATACAGAATCACAGAATATGCCACATTGGAAGGGACCCACAAGGATCATCGAGTTCAACTCCTGGACTACCAAACAGAAGAAAATATTCCCAATTCTCACAGCAAACTCCTGCCTGGAATTTAAACTAACTATAGTGAGCTGTCTACGCAAACTCTTCCAGGAGTATCAAGCTTATCTCTATGCCACCAAATTGCCCTCATTAAGACAAAAGGACTAAAAAAATGCAATGCTAACTATAACTAACACCTTAAAATTCTCCTAAATGCTTAACATTCTAATATAAAACTATCTCGACATATCAGAACTCTGATTCATATGAAGCCTACAACTGTCAGAATAACCATACAGCAAATGGTCTAGAACTGCAACACATGCACCTGGGCAGAACGGCTGGAAGCAGCAGGCTTATACTGCTTGACTCATATAGCCTGTATAGTTGGAGGCTTTTTTAGATAATTGTCAGCATTTTGTTTCCCAAACCCCAACCCAATTCAGTGCTCTTAGCTAGTTAGTTCTTTGCTGTTTTTTGTTCTACTCAGTGGTGACTGAAGCCATTCAGAACTTTCACAGCAACTTAAGTGGAGTTTGAGTTCATGAACATCAAACCCCTACTATGAACACAAAACCTTTATTCATTTTATCTAGGAAAAATACTGTAAGTTGCACAAGTTAAACAGCAATTCAATATTTGAAAAATGGATACTGATTTCAGTGAAACATACAGATAGTTGCCTCAGTGCACAACTCAGATTTGGGGATTTAGAAGACCTTAGCCTAGCCATTTAATCTGTATCTGTAAAGGAGTGGCCGATTTTAAATCAGCTCTCACCACAATACTGTAAGAACTTCAAAAGTTAAAAAAACCTTTTGAAAATTAAAAAACCACCATTGCACTGATTAATGTTACTCATGTATGTGTATATATCCAAGCAGTGTGTATGAGCATATATACATATACTCATATCAAATGTGAATTTGTCCTCCTCAGTACTATTGCAAAAACCAGTAAACTAACAAAATCTTAAAATGGAAAGAGCAGTAGGACTGGATCAAACATCTTGATCATCTGGAATTCCATAAAGTGCATATGACTAATAGTAACTCTTTTTTTGATAAAAGAATTATCTAATGCCTGACCATGATGAATACCTTACCGAATCCAGTAATTCCTTTCTAGAATACCAAACTGAATTTAACTTATCCCACATTTATCAAGCCACAGCTCTGAAATAATTGATTGCAAAGAACATGGTTCAAGACTTGGAAACTTGGGGACCCACAAACCAAGCAGTTCATTTTCCCAGAAGCACTCTTAGAAAGAGAAAAAAAAATTAGTTTGTCTGACAAAAAACACACTTGCACTAGTATTCACTCACCTATACAGGCACACACATTTAAACTCAGTTATGATTGCAGAGCAATACACCATTTAAAAGTATGACCTTTTTCCCCAATATCAAATTAGAATTGATGGCAAGGAAACCAATTACTTCTCGAATAACTTCTGTAAAATTATTTCCTGTTGGAAAATGCTTGCATTTTCACTTCAGATTCAGCTGTGCCTTTTCTTTACTTCCTATGCCTTACCAAAAAGTGACAGCACTGTTCAGAAGGAATCTCAAGATTTCAGAACTGTGTCATGGAGTTATAACTCATTTACAAAGATGAAAGACCTTGAGGGCAAACAAAATTGTATTATAAATGTGGTCTGAACAACAGCAGTGAAAACCAGTCAGGTAGGACATTCTATTACTTAAAGCAGAAATAATTTTTTTAGTACAGTTCACAGTTGCACTAAAAACCACTAATAGTACAAGACATTTCATTTTCTGTGAAACGTAACTAAGACAAAAGAACTTTATAGAGTAAATTAGTTCAAATTTACTTTTTGAGCTCCTTTGAAAACTACCAATGAAAGCCACATCCCAAGACAAGTGTATTTGGTTAGCAGCATGTCCCTGTAGCTAAGATATTCTGAGCTTGTCTTTTATTATGAATTAAAAATCATATTAAAGTAAGATCTTACCTATTTCAAAAGACAGCTTTAAAAAGAAATTCCAAAATAGTTAAGTGCATAAGTCCCACAACTGACTTTAAAAACAGGTCAAGCATCCACTGCATTAAACAGATACAATTACATTGCAGTCAATTGAACTAGGATTATACCATGCATGATTTAGTTCTAGCAGATCTAGTTCACCCTGAAAGAACTGGTTGAGTCTTGCCAAGTCTTTTGTGAAGGCAGTGAGTGGGATGGATATACATTTATTTTGTTTAGTATGACAACACAGACATTGAAAGCATCCATCTTGCTCTCAATAAATTAATTTCCATGTCATTAGCTGTAATTTTCCCCACGTCTTCACTATATATAGGTATGTAATACCATATGAAAAATGTCAGTCTAGCACACTTTGTGCCTATGGCCTAAGGCAGTCTAGTTATGTGATCATACACAGGTGCCTTCTCCCTTAAAACTGCATGAGGCACAGGTCCTAGTTCGTGCTACAACTTCTCCTGCAAGAGCTGCACAGCTCAGAAGCAAAGGAGGTGCAATCTGGCAGAAGAGGGAAAATGGCCTTACAGTCAAGGCATTTCAGTGCTGACTTAGCAAGCTGAATTCTTACTTTGTACTTGCTGCAGTGCTCCAGTATGACCACTGACATATTTGCTAATGACCATTTTTCACTAGTCGTCACTAATTGCAAGTTTTTCAAAGGCCTTATTTGATTCCAAGGCCCAATATACCTCTGAGTTGAAAACTTACTAAAGCACTGAAGTCAAGAGAAGCTGTAATTTTAATATATAAAATATTAACAGTGCTGGGCACACTTCCAAATGTGAGATGCCCAAAATAAGACATAGCAAATGATTAGAACATTATTTATCTCTCTACCTTTGTTCTTAATCTGAAGAGGGCCAAAGACATATCTTCTCACACAAGAATTCTGAAAATTAAGTTTAATTAATACCCGTGAAGCATTCAGAAACTACAGTAATGGGTGCCACTGTAAAGTTTAGAGGGAGTAATTGCATCTTTACAATAGGATTTGAATGTCATCCAGTAAATAAGAGATGGAGTAATGAAGAGGACAATAAAATATTAAATAGCTCTTCTTCAATGAGTTCACTGTGTGAACTGAATGAGGCAGATGTCCTCTGTTAAATTCTCATAATTTAATCAATGAAAGCATCTGAAAATATGGTTACACAAGAGTTCTGAATAAAACAGCACAGCAAATCTTAATGCTGGCATGCTTACCTTCCATGTGTTTGACTTTTGCAATCCTACTAATACTGCAAGCTGTGACAATTCTCTGCAAACACTGTCTCTATCCTCTCACGTTTAAAGGAAACCAATCCATTCAAAAATGAATAAAACAAAAAATCAGCAGGTTTGAGGAAGGGGATAGTGAATTAAAAACAAAACGCAATCAGGATGTCATGTTGTACCTTCTTGCACCACACCATATACCTTGTCAAGTATTTTTCAATTTGATCACCATATTTCAGAAAACACATACTCTAACAAGAAAAGATATAGAGGCAGGCAATGGGACAACCAGAGGTACAGAACAGCCTGCATATGAAGACACACTGAACAGGCTATATGGCCCCACAGGTTATAGATAAACTTATTGTTTCTGCTTCAATCCACTCAAGCATGAATTGTACTGGATCAAGCAAACAATGATTACTCATTATCTCTCCCGACAAAAGAACAAGTAGGAAACCTAGAAGTATCGAAAGACCAAATAGCAGGCACCTGGATGAAGAGATACCATCCACAGCTATTAAACGCAGCAGTATAGGTGTACCAGCACCAGGCAGTCTTAAAGGGCAGACAGCCATCAGACAGGGTAAAGAATCTTCCTTTACACTTGAAAGCATTTCTTACACTTTTCCCTGGTCCCTGCTGATGGCCACTGTTAAACAAGACCAACCAATATTTGTCATGATACAGCATAGCTCTTCTCAGATGTTTTTGGATCACGAGAGTTTGGCCATACAGTCATGCATGTCAATAAACCTTTGATTTTCCACTGCTACATCCAGCTCTAGGTCCTGGAGCTAATAGGAAGTGCTTAATATATAATCTCATGTTAGTACATGTTTTAATTTGAAGAATGTTATGAGAACCTTAAAATAACAAATCCTCGAACCCTGTGAAGTAGGCAACGTGTGCTACAATGCTCATTTGACAGGTAGCAAGATGAGTACAAACACCTTGTTTACATTAGAAAAAACATAACTCCTTCAAGTTCAACAGCAGCAGATTAGGATTTTTATATAACATGGGATCTGCAAGAACTAACCTATAAATTACTACTGGCATTGGGCAACTGACTACATGGGCATTGTTCAAAAAAGTATGAAATTTTAGGGCAAGTCTGTGCTTCAAACTCCTCAACAAGACATAAAACCAGTCTTAATGATATTGTCCTAATAATTCCGTACTGTGGAATTTTACTGCCAGTGCGTTACCACAGCTATGCCATAATTCAGTTTTCCATTTGGTTTAATGATTGACTGTGCTCAGAAGTTTTCTAATTAGAGCCTTGAGCTTTCATCCAGTACAGTACTCAACTGCACACTGAAGTGCTCAAGTCCAGCAGCATGCTTCAACTACTGATTTTCATACTTTTCAAATGTTTGTCAAATCAAGTTTTAGTTAAGACTGGTTCCAGTTTATGATAAATTAATGAAGAACAGATCTTCACTATCTCGCCTACTTTCTTGATAAAGTTTGGAAACCAAGTGTACAAAACAAAAACTGAAAATTGGGAGGAAGGAAAAAAAAAAAATCAAGCTCTATAATTACATCTTCTCCAATAACATTAGCTCTGGCATAATTCACATATATGTTGTTTATTATTATTTTCCCTAATGTATCGCTCTGATATTTATTTTGGGTTATAGGCTACATAGTGTCCCATGTGGACTAACTATTGTTATGAAATAAACCATAACTTGGAAATTGTTGCATTTATATTATTAGATTTTTCAGTCTTAATGTTGCAGTAACATTAGAGCTTTATTTTATGATTTATAAAGTTTTGGGCTCTTCCTCCTGCCTACAAATATCCACATCAATTATGGCTACATTCAAGGATCCAGAATACTAAGATCAGGGAAAATTTACGTATTAGCTACTAAGTTGGATATATGAAGACAATCTATTTAGTAAGGGCTAATTTAAGTACTCTGCTGATTAGACACAGGACTGGGCATTTGTCTGCCTTCTCAGAGATTGTCAAGCGACCTATTCTCCCATCTACAATAGCAGTCTCTACAGGGAGACAAGATGTTTTTATGTATATGAAGTGAAATTCTGTTCTCAAGATTGGTAATGCAGCTTTTATTTATTTCTAATACAGTTAAATGGACTAAAGGGAATATATCAACAAGGGTAAAAAATAAATTTATTTCACTCAGTATGCATATTTAGAGCCTCTAGCTATATAAATTGACCATCAGTAAAATATCACTAGTAGGTAATTTAAAAACATTACACCTGTACTACTTGCATTCTCAGAGCACTTTGTACTCAAAGAGGGAAACACTTGTCTGTTAAGCTGTTTTTGTTTAAATTAAACCCCTCAAATCTTCATGGATTTTTCTAAATATTTAATGTATGTCATGGATTTAATGCTAATATGCTACCTTTAAAATGAGTAGTGTGTCAGGTCTGATGTGTCAGAAGTACTATAATGACTATTTCATTTTTTGAAATCCCACTTGCTGGAGTTACAGCTAACCATGGTACTGACCTGTGGTCTGGGGCAACTGCCATCAGTGCTAGTTCCAAAGATCACCTCAGGTTCAGAGCTCAAAGAACCACATGAATCAATTTACTACATGGTTTCTCAGGTGCCACATTCCTTAAAACAGATCATGAACTATAGATCACTGTTTCTTAGTGGCACATGACATCTGCCATCACTGTCACTGTGCCCAGCTCAATAAACAAAGAACATGCAGTCAAAAGGGAGAAGCACAGAGGAATAAAGGCAAGTTCTAGTCTCAAAACAATTACGTACTAAGATCAAACATCAACAAGTCTGAACTGCAGCTCAGCACCACAGAAACATAAGTGATAGCTAATGATGTCTAGACCACAGCCAAAGATTAAAATTAATGTTACAGCTATAATTTAGTACTGAAATTACTTACTGATGCTCATCTTCATAGTTAAGTGCCCCACTGAAACTTAGGCAGTACCTTGTTTTCGAAACTGAAGCTCTAATGTAATAAGGAAATCTAGAATATCTGTACTGCTTTGCTAGTGAGCCATAATAAGAGCTGTCTTTTTTCTAAAACTACTTAAAATTGCTCTATAGAACATAAATACTGTAGAGAAAGATAACGAAGTAACCATCTTGTATACAGTGGAGTCATGTTTATATTCATGTTAATTAGAGAGCTTTTTTTGGATCACAATATAGATCCTGGCACCTAGATTACCAGGTTAGCCTTGGTCCTCCATTTCTGCAACAAATCAACAGCTGAGCAAAGAACAAGTCATAGGGAGTAAAGCACAGAGGAGCATCATTGCTGCTACCTGTACCAGAAACATATACAGATTCCAGCACCTCCTGACAGGTGATTTTTACTCTAGGGAAAGTATGAAAGTTAATGGTGAAAAATTAAATGAGACAGTTACAAGGGCTATGAGAATCTCATCTTTGTTGATTTCAAGATTTTGCGCAATAAGAAGTATCTGAGCTTCCCCAAAAGCAAAGCTTTCTTTTATCATGTAAAGACAAATGAGTCTTGCAGTGAGTTTATTGTTGGGCTTTTTTCCCCCTCCAGTATTCCATAAAATGACAAAAATGTATTTTTTCTTTACTTTAACTGAAAAGATGTTAACCTTATGCAACCGCTGATATATTTAAACTTGATTCAGCCAAGACTAACATGTTTAGCAGACCAGAAAGATGAGAGAAGACAGTTTTCAGGCATCCAAAAATATTTCCAGCGAAATTTAAAAGTTACTTTGATAATATACTTTTAAGGATTAAAGATCCAATAGAAACCTTTTTGAATAATAATAAAAAATACTTAAAAGAATGTCTAGAGGAGAAAAAACTCAGCTAAATGCCCTGAAAAAGAAGAAAATGGAAAGTCAAGGTTTCACTTTTTGAAAACTAATACTGGCTCTATGGAAACGTAATTTTCACTTCGCAAACATTTGTCAGGCCATAACCCCTCTCTAGAAGCCTCCAGTGAGTGGACAAACCTTGAATGCTTTAGGTGTGCGATGTTGCCTGCATATGATTTTATGCACAAGAAACACTCAGTTGTGAATATCCCATCTCTCAATGCAGCCAAAGGCTCCCTCTTCGACACAAGTTGCAGAACAGCCAATTAAAGATTCTAGACAAAGCTCTTTGTTTAGTACCATGAAGAGATGAAAGTGTCGGAAAAAACCAGCAACGCAACTGAATCTGATTATCTGACACTGCCTTAAACTTTGCCCAGGAATTACTATGCCTTCTATAACTACAGAGCGAGATTCTACAGCACTGGAGAGAGCAAAAAACCCCACCACCTCAGCTCTTATTCCTTCCTATTCAGCATCTACCTGTCTTCAGCTGTAACAGGCAGATATGGCCTGTAGCAATGCAATTTTTATGTTGGTCCAAATATACCATTAGAGAGCTAAGTCCAGCATTTCAGTGGCTTCTGCAACGTTCTTCACAGACAATCTAGTGAGGTTGTCTGTGAAATTATTAGTGCCTTCAGTGTTGCAAATATTGTTTTGCAACTTATACTGATGGCGGATTTAAGTATACATCTATGAAAAAGAAACTAAGAAAATTAAGTTCTTACCAACTATTATAATTTCTTAACAAGGTGTCCTACACAGATTTTTCAATTTCACTTTAGTAGTTTTTTGGTCTTGGTTGTACCACCTTTGAACAATTTTTTTTTATCCCCAGTTCTTCACGATGTGAAAAATGCTTTAGGTTAATTCATTAGAACACCCTTTACATTTTCTACAATACACATCTTATTACTACTGCTTTATATTTTTCAACCACATAGCATAATCAGAACCCATATAAAGCTTTTTTTCCCCTAAAGAATTGTCCAAAGTACAAAATACAAGCTAAAGCTTGTTTCCCTCCACAGATCTCACTGTAAATGCAGAGGCAATGACAGATTTGTATAGATAATCAAAACAATGAAAGTTCATTTGAATACTATCAAATAGGTATTTTTTCATGAAAGAATGAAAATACTGTGACATGATAGGCCTGATACCTTTATCTTAATAATTGCTTTCTTGATTTAAAAACTCAAAAAAACAGAAAACCCCAAATCACCTTAAAAATTGAAACGTAAACCAATTCCTTCTCTAGCCTAAAAACTCTTAACACTCCTCAGTCAGAAAAATTAGATTTCTGGGCTGGTCAGAATTCTGCTAAAATTTCTGTCAGATGCTATTCTGCCTTGGGTGCTTTAGGCAATTCCACTAAGCCTATGAACAAGATAAATTTTTTATTTCTTTTTTCAAAATGCAGTAGTTCATGAACCCTTAGCTCTAAAACTTTGATTGTAACTCATTTAAAACTTAAATAACAATACAGCACTTTCAGAATACCAACACAGGGGAACAAAATCCCAGAATACTTCATTTTGTGGTTAATCACACCAGGAAAGGTATTTCCTTTTGGCTATTCATGCTGTCTTTTGACTAAATAAAACCAAGATTAAAAGCAGTCTTCAGATACTTAGATAAAACTCTTGTGATTTTTTTCTGTAAAGATTTTGAGCAGCGATGAAAAGCCATTTGCAAAGTAAACACGTACCTCCGGCTCTCCAATGGACGCCCATCACTAGAGATGCTTCGGGGAATGTTGGCCGCTCGTTCTGGAGGTGGCATTTTCCCTTCTCCTTTTCCAGAGCCAATCCTAGATGGCACTGGACTTTGTATTTGAGATGGTACCTGAGCCACATGAGGTCCCTGTCCTTTGCTTGCATTTCGCTGCCATTTATTATTATTCCTGAAGGGAAATTTGAATTCATACGACATTCCTTCATTCACTTTGTACTCCATCACTGGCATACGGTAGTTTTCTGAAGAACTCCTGGAAACGAAGAAAAAAATACATCCTGTTCACAAGAATAGAAATCTTAACCCAGAAGGTGAATTAATTCTATGGAAGAGTAAATGTAAGATTTTGCTTTTTTAAAAACATATATTTAACAAATACTAAAATCATCAAATTGTTTAGGTTGGAAAACACCTTTAAGATCATTGAGTTCAACCTTTAACTTAGCATTGCCAAGTCCACTAAACCATGTCCCAACCACCACATCTACATGTCCTTTAAATATCTCCAGGAATGGTCACTCAATCACTTCTCTGGGCAGCCTGTTCCAATGCTTGACAATCCTTTTCGTGAAAAAATTTTTCCTAAAATCCAATCTAAACCTCTTCTGGCACAACTTGAGGCCATTTCCTCTGGCCCTGTCACTTATTACTAGGAGAAGAGAACAACCCCCACCTTGCTACAACCTCCTTTCAGGTAGTTGTAGAGAGCAGTAAGGTCTCCCTCGAGCTTCCTTTTCTCCAGGCTAAACAACCCCAGCTCCCTCAGCCAGCCAATCCTCATCATACTTGTGCTCCAGACCCTTCACCAGCTTTATTGCCCTTCTCTGGACACACTCCAGCACCTCAATGTCTTTTCTTCTGTGAGAGGTCCAAAACTGGACGCAGTATTTGAGGTGTGAATACAGAGGGATAACCACTTCCCTGGTCCTGCTGGCCACACTATTTCTGATACAGGCCAGGATGCTGTTGGCTTTCTTGGCCACCTGGGCACACTGCTGGATCATGTTCAGCTGGCTGTTGACCAACACCCCCAGGTTCTTTTCCACTGGGAAGCTTTCCAGCCACTCCTCCCCCCAAACCTGTAGCATGGGGTTGTTGTGACTCAAATGCAGGATCTAGCATTTCACCTTACTGCACCTCATACAGTTGGCCTTAACCCATCAATCCAGTCTGTTCAGATCCCTCTGCAAAGCCTTCCTACTCTCCAGCAGACGAACACTCCCACCCAGCATAGTGTCATCTGACTGAGACATATAGACCCAGCATAGTGTCATCTGTGAACTGACTGAGGGTGCACTCGATCCCCTTGTTCAGATCAACGGTAAAGATATTAAACAGGATGGTCCCCAATAATGAGCCCTGGGAAACACCACTAGTGACTGGATGCCAACTGGATATAATTCCATTCATTACTGTTCTTTGGGCCCAGCCACCCAGCCATTTTTTTTTTCCAGCAAACAGAGCACCTGCACAAGCCATGAGTGGCCAGTTTCTCCAGGAAATGGTGTCAAAGGCTTTACTAAAGTTTAGGTAAACAACATCCACAGTCCTTCCTTCATCTACCTTCATCTACCATCTACCTTCTCACAGGAGATTGGGTTATTCAAACAGGACCTGCCTTTCAAACGCATGCTGGCTGGACCAGATCCCCTGATTGTCCTGTACATGTTGCACAATGGCACACAAGATGATCTATTCCATGACGTTCCCCAGGATCAAGGTCAGGTTGACAGGTGTGTAGTTCCCTGGATCCTACTTCTGACCCTTCTTGTAGATGGGCATCACACTGGCTAGCCTCCAGTCACCTGGGAACTCCCTGGTTAGCCAGGACTGCTGATAAACGATGGAGAGTAGCTTGGTGAGCACTTGCACCACCACTCTTAGTATTCTTGTGTGGAACCCATCCAGTCCCATAGACTTGTGTGTGTATGCAGGTCACTGAGTATTTCCCCTTGGATTATGGGGGCTTCATTCTGCTCCCTGTCCCTGTCTTCCAGGGCAGGAGGCTGAGTACTCGGAGAACAACTGGTCTTACTATTAAAGGCCAAGGTAAAGAAAGCATTAAGTACCTCAGCCTTTTCCTCATCCTTTGCCACTGTTTCCCCTCACATCCAATAAAGGATGGAGAGTCTCCTTGGCCCTCTTTTTATTCTTAATGTATTTACAGAAACATTTTTTATTGTCTTCTACAGCAGTAGATAGATTAATTTTCAGTTGGGAAATTTTGGTCCTTCTAATTTTCTCCCTGTATAATCTCACAATATCCTTGTAGTCCGCCTGAGTTGCCTGCCTCTTCTTTCAAAGGTCATAAACTCTCATTTTTTTCCAGAGTTCCAGCCAAATCTCTGTTCAGCCAGGTTGGTCTTCCCCGCCAGTTCATCTTTCACCACATGCAGCCAGCCTGCTCCTGAGCCTTTAAGATTTCCTTCTTAAAACACATGCAGCCTCCCTGGACTTCTTTGCCCTTCAACACTGACTCCCAAGGGACTTTATCAATCAGGCTCCTCAACAAGCCAAAGTCTGCCCTCCAGAAGTCCAGGGTGGCAGTTCTGCTGATCCCTCTTCCTTACCTTCTGACAACTGAAAACTCTGCCATTTCATGTGCCCAGGATGGCCTCCAACCAGCACATCACCCACCTTTTCTGTTTATAAACAGCAGGTACAGCAGGCCAACTCCCCTATATAGTTCACTCATCAGCTGTGTCAGGAAGTTATCTTTCACACACTCCAGGAAGCTCCTAGGCTGTTCTCCCTCTTCTGTATTGTATTTCCAGCAGACGTCTTGGTAAGCTGAAGTCCCATCCAAGAAAAAGGACTAAGTGATGGTGACAGTCTGCCTTTTCTTCCTGATGAGTGATCCATAACAGACTCCTACCATAGTATCTGCCTTGTTGGCCTTCCCTCTAATTCTTACCCATTAACAACCCTATTGTCACCATCATTAAGCCCTAGACAATCAAACACTCCCTAACACACAGGGCTACTCCAAAACCTCTCCCTCCTTGTCTATCCCTTCAGAATGGTTTCCATCCATTGCAGCATTCCAGTTGGTCGAGTTGATACTCTTCATCTGATTACTGGGTTATAAAAGCTATAAAAAATATGCTAGAAGGGCATCTTCGTATCTCCACTTCTTAATTTGAAAAAGTCATGGCCTTTAGAACTTACCTGCACCCAGACAAATAAGACCTAAAATGTTTGTTCTTTTTGAGACACGTCTTTCTGATGCACAGACATTAAAAGACAAGAGTCCCATGAAATAAGGCACTACATTTAATTTTCAAACATCTTTGGCTTTGGAGTACCTCAGTTGATAAATCTGCACATTATGAAAACAAAACACTTGCTCAAAATTGTAGGTGCCAAGCCCAAAAGATGCCCATTGCTTCCCAAGGAACAGGACAGCACAAAAATTGGACTAGAACAGCACATAAGCTAATGTAGTCCACGTAAGAAGCAGGGTAAACTTCTGCATGTATTTGAAATGAGATACTTGGAAAATAGACATGATCTTCATCTTCCATGAGGATAATGTTGGTATTTCTCTTGACAAGTTTATATATGTCTGAGCAAATATTTTTATCATGATTACTTTCTTTATCTACACATATCACTATCTAATGGGAAGAAAAATAAACAATCAGTCCAAAATTTTGAACTTCTAGCTCTTCCTCTAAGAGATTACACTATTAGGGTGAGAAATGTCAGTATCTCTTCCCAGCTAAAACAGAAAACAAAACAGAACTTGCTAATGTCAGCATGGCCAGATAACAAGTTGTACAGGTTAATAGGAGAAGACAAACAGTTCATGCTGAGGTCTTGCTGTCTGCAATAAACTTTTTTTGTGGTTTTACTTTGGCCTACCCTCTAGTCTTGACCTGCAAATTAAATTAGTAGTTGGAAGGCATGACCTGTGCTTCTGAAGCACATGTAGTTAAGCTTCATCTGAAAGTGCTCCCAGGCCACTCTGATGTGATCCACTGCACAGTAGATGGGGATGATCTGGAGATTTGTTTTCAAAGTCCACTCAAAACTGAACTAAAATACTGATATCCTTGTTTCTTCTTTTCACTTCATATTCTCTGCTATTCTCCCCCTAGTGCTTATGTACTTCAGTAGTTGGGTTTCTCTTTTTTTTTTCCCCGACCTAATTACAGTTTAAGAAGCAGGAATACACAATTTCCTCTGGATGCTGTGTCCTTAACTTCAAGGTCAGCAATCAGTCCACTAAATGATTTCAGTAGCCATGCTTTAATGACTGGTTCAGTAGAGATATAACCATAACAAGGTCTGCCTCTGTGTAGGGCATTAGAATATGAATTGGGGTATTTGGTTGTATTTTTGCATCTGCTACTGGCTTTGTACATGTGTCTGTTGTCAAGTCAGCTTATCTAACTGCATGTCTGCTCTTCCTCTAGCTTCATGCCAATCAATTTATTAGGATAGGGACTGCTTCTCATATGAATGTACTGTTCCAAGCAGAATGGATCTTCATTTTAGTTACAGTCTGCAGAAGTTACTGTAGTAGAAATACTAAATGGCCTCCAGAGGACACAACAAAAGGACTCCAATTTCAGAAAACTGATTGCCAAAAGAGAAATTGCTTTGTGCAAACATTTAACTGAAATCTCTTTGTAGGACAGCCACAAATTCAAGACACAGTTCCTGAACCTTTATGATTTTGGATAGAGCAAACAGGTTCAAGAGTTGCTTTATGGAATTTTATAACTAACAATAACCCACCATGAAGATTTGGTCACTACAAGACAACAACAAAACTCACTGATACTGAGTGCAACATTTCAAAAAGTGTAGTCATTTCTGTTACTGCTATCGGTTTGGATAAACTAAAGGTAAGCCTGCTTTTGGCTGTACTTAGTTTACTTCAGGAATAATAGGATCTGTGCTTTCCACACAGATTTTTCAGCTCTAATCCTTTTGCAGTGACTGCAGCTGAACTTTCCATTTGCTTGGGCTGCTAAATACTGTTCAAAAGCTTTCCAAATACCTTATGAGTGACCTTATGCCACTGCTCATTTTAATTCCTGACATGTATTCAATTTTCCACTGACAACAGAAGGACAAATAAAACTTCTTTTCTCTCTGCTCCTTTTTTCTTACCATTTACAAAAGGAGTTAATATAGCTCACAGTAAAAACAAACATGGATTCTTCTTTTATAGAAGTAAAAGGTCTTTGCTCAGAGACATGATTTCATATCAATGTAATAAATATGCATTTAAGTTCAACCCCAACCTTAAGTATACAGAGATTTAGCAACTACCCTACAAAGATATTGACTGATTAGAAAACAGCCGTGCAAAACACTCTCTGTCTCTCAATCCAAGGAACACACTGAACTTTGGTAACTGTACTGGCTTCTTCTTGGCAAATCTAGCATAAATCTTCAGCTAGCCTGCAGGCAAATTTATTCTATTAAAGATCATTCCATTTTATTCATATAGCATTTGCAAGATTTAAATACAGGATGTCAGGAATGTGGGAATCAGATTTAGTGATGTGGCTGAATGCTACAGACAAATACTGAGAGTTCAGATGGAAGCAGTAAAAATTATAAAAACTTTCATGTGAATTCTGGAAAAATGGAGGAACTTAATGTACAGTTTAACAAAAAAAGGAATGTATTACTGCTTATTTCTGATCAAGCAATTTTTAAAGCTATAAAAGCAATAGTATTGTTGGCACAAGCTTCAGGCTTAATATGGATGGGAAGTGAGAGAGATGCAGCAAGATCTACTACTGAGTAAAGAAGAACTACTGTTTAAAGCAATTTCTCTGGCCAGATCCATACCTTTGATAAACCCTTATCATTTACAGCCTTACTTACTGTGAAAATAGAAGAATGTAAGTCTATTCATAGCTTTCAAGAATTATATCCACAGGCATTACAAATTACAAATGAGATAGCAGGGAGGGAAGCGTATGATTCATTTTGATGAATCCTAAACACACAATTGTCAGCAAAAAGTTGATTGATTTCCATGAACTTCTTCACACATTTATTAAATTCTGGTATTCAATTAATATTTTGGAGGGCCTGGAGACTGAATATGGGTGGTTTTTCCTGCTCTCCTCTTTCACCTTACAATACTAGATGCTATATTGCAATTATACCATGGTTTTTGGAGGTTAACACTTATTCTGTGGTGTTTCTTCCCTCACACCCCCAAAAAATAAGATACAATTTTAGAGCAAATATAGTTACTATAAAATACCTGCGTGGTGTGCAATCTTCATATGGAGGGACAATGACGACCTTCACTGTTACTGATGTTCTGAGAAGATCAATCATTTGCTCATGGCTCAGAGTGGCTACAGCCACCTTGCAGATTTCCACCAGCCGGCTGCCCTGTCTCAGTCCCGCCTGCCACGCGTAGCCATAGGGCTCAACATCTGCCACAATGCCTTCATAGTTCACATGGAAACCCAGCTGACCCAGACCATTCCTACGCAGAGTCATTTCCACTGTTTCACAGCCCTTAGTCACAAGCTGTGAATTGAAATGAAGACAGAATTTAATGCATTGAAAGACCTCCAGTGCTAACAGAGGTTTTAAGCACCCCATTTTTGTAAAATCAACCAACTCCCAAGACAGTGGTGGGACACAATCAAGGAATACATAATGCAGATCTAGGTTCATAATCAGCTGAAATGGATCTTGTCACTCAAACTAGTATTTTCAGTAGAATCTGGTTAGCCAAGTTCTGCCTTGGAATTTTTACTGAAACCACATGAATTTTAGAAGGTACATAGCAGCACACAACAGAAAAACACATGGATTTACACAAGCATCTCTACCTTTTACAGTTTAGCAGCCAAATAACCACTCTACATTTCTAGCTGTTTCAGTAAGCTGCAAGATTACTTTCAGTCAGAATATGGTGGCATGCAGCTACTAAGCACAGTAAACTGGTGGCTATGCCAACTCTTTTATGTCCCATGAGCATGAATACCATCAAAAGCAATTTAAGAAGGTCTAGGTTTCCTTTTTTTTCTGGTCATTATACAACTACAGTTGTGAAATTACAGGAAAGACAGTGAAACATAACACATTCTTTCATAACTTAATAGGTAAAAAAATTACATGGACAGATGTTTTATAGAGAGATTCTATGATTCACTGCATTTTTAGTTTATTACACGCATTTAGAGAATATCTGAAGGTTGCAATGGGGATTGGGACTACACCCTGCTGGCAACATACTAAGTCAATCTCAAAGACATCACAGTTTCATTTGAAACAAGATACAACAAGCCTATAAAACAGAGAAAGGGGAGAAAAACAAGGAAAAGAAATAATGTGACACTTCTGTATTTGTTGTGTGGGAGCAAATTTTGCATCCTGCTCTTTTGAATATATTGAGACATTTTTGACACACACACAACCTGCTGAGGTTGGCTGTTATCTGATTAAAGTGAAAGTAATATTAGATTTTGAAAAATAAGAGCAGGAAAGTCCTTATAGATTTCACGACAAACAATTAAAACAGTTTTAGGGATCCCAGGCATTATTTAAATTGACGCTTTACATGGCAGCTGAGTGAGAGAAGCAAGCAAAGAAGGGGAACCAAACAAGAGAACACATTCTAACCTCCAGTCTTTTGACGATCTCTTTGATATCATCAATGTTGCTGATGAAGCTCTCCAAAGAAACACATTCACCTCTCTCATAGAATATTTTGATATTTGTGTCCGTTGAAGTCCACCCTATCACATCTCGACAGGAGCAATTGAACACGACGCTTTTTGTGTCCTGTTCAATGAGGACTACAAACTCATTAGAGATGCCTAGGAGACAGTCTATTTCCATACCCTTGCTGTAGTCTTTTGCATGGACACTCCATACAATCGCACCAGAACTGTAGATCTCTGCTCCTGGATAAGGTTTGGACTTTTCTTTCTTTTTTGAAGCAAGTGAGATGAATGGGAACTTGCCAGAAGGGTCAATAGGTGTGTTGGTGACATTCTTCTCTGCCAAGTCTTTCAAGTACTCTTGACGGGTCCTAGTGGCCATTGCGCGAAACTTTTCTGATTTATGAGCAGCATTCTCTGCATTAATGACTTTGGCTAGTAAGAAGTCCCTGAACACATTTGACTTAGGAAACGTCACACCTTTTGGAATAGGTGGTCCAAAGGATGGTACATCTCTGGATCTTGTCACAGCAACACTAAATTAAATAAAAGAATAAGGAAGAAACAGTGTTTCACTCTATGCAAATTCAGCAGTTTCTACATACAAAAAATACATTCGCTTTTTCCCGAAAGCCCTCAATTTTTTCTTTCCTTTTCTCAGAAATATGCTTATATTTACATATTAATGTTGCCAGTGTGGAGATTATGCCCCCCTTACTGAATAACCAGAAAGCCACTTCTTTTTGCATATAGACATTTTTGAATCATTCCCACTACCACACCTTAAAAAGAGCTTCAAGTGCAAAACTGTAGGTTTTTTTTGATAAAGTAATCACTCATGTATGATACTTCTGAATTTTGTTTGGATCTAGTACAAAAAGAAAATTTCTAACTCACACAAAGGCTAGCTTAGAATTCAGCTACCTAATGCTGAAAGGCTCATCTGAAAGCAATGCAAAGTGTATGATCAGTACTAGAGATACAGATTAAATGAACGTATTAAAAAGATGAAGGCAACAGTCATCTCATTTTCACAGTGAAAATCATCTTCTGGTGACTGAATGCCTATGTACATCACACTACTGTTTGTGTTTTAAATTCCTAGACTGAAAACCTCACTAGCTGATACTGCATGCTAGTAATAGAAGCAGACTCCAAGAATACTAGAAATAAGAAATTTTTCAGAAGTTTGGAGATACATAGTAGCAATAAATACTTTCTTTTTCCTTTCCTTTCTTCCTTTTAGTTTCTGTAGCAAGTGACAGACTGATAATAAGATTGCCTTAAGAAATGGGACAAGCCTAGCTATTCTCAATTGTCAATTCCCTTTTGATATTAATCAGATGAGTTGTTTGGCATCACTGAAGATTTGACATTCTAATACAGTATCATTCACTTGGCAATTTGTCCTAAGAAGAGACTGACAACTCTACTTTGATAGTTTTGTGACAAGAAATGCTCCAACAGCTTAAATAGGATTTACTACATATTTATAAGTAGGTCTAAAAAAGCATTAACTAATTTTGGCCAAAATACCATGGTAATGGAGGCAAAGAAGGATGAAACTTGATCACATTAGAAAAGTACGTGGTGTTTCATTTAGAAGACTGGTTGGTATTATTTTCACATTTTGTTTCCATCTGAATCCTTAAACATAATCAGAGAAATCCCCCCAAAATACCAGTAACTGAGACTGCAGATTAAACCTTTTGCGGGAGCACATAGGAACACCAGAAATAAAAATGAAGTCACCCTTTCTTTAACTATATCTTCTCGTTTTGAGTGGTGGGGTGTTTTGTTTGTTTGGTTTGGTTTTCTTGTATTGAGGGGTTTTTTATTTAAATTTTCTGGCAACTGATATTGAGAGATGTCATTACTGTCAAATTTCTTCCAAATGTATGCCAGTATATCTAAAAGTATGCAACAGGGGGTGCTCATGAAGCAACTATCTGACTCACCTTCAGTGGTCCTAAGGAGTCTGTTATTAAGAGATTGAATCCTAAGTGTTAAACACAATTACTGGATACAATGAAAAACTACTAGTAAGATTTTGCTTGATTCCATTTTCAGTAACATGAATCACAGGGGTAAGAATTCAATCTTTAACACATGCCTGAGAAGTTTTAAAAACTGAGTGATGCTGACAGAGACACTAGACTTTTCAAATACTGTTTATCTTTGTTGGGAGGGAGAATCACTGGTCAAGACAGTGCTTAATTCTATTCCTTTTACGTAGTTTTCTAATATAAATTCCAGTACATTTTTATGCTATGTGGTTTCCTGTTTTGTCTAGAATTATGAATCTATGAAACTCTTCTAAATAATTCAGTGAAAAAGAGGTCAGATTTACTTCGAAAAGTTTCCTAGAAAAACTTTTCATAATAGAATTCTATAAATTTAAAATCAAAGAGTTTGCAATGAGAGGACAGAAAAAGAAATAATTATAATCTTAAAGACAGTACAGAGAACATACAATGTCCTGGTGATCTCCTGTATCACACACAATTATTTTTCCTACCTCTTCCCCCTCCCCTTAGAATTTAAGCCTGTACCATCATGAAAGCCAAAATTACTACTAAGTAACCAGTTCCAGCCCTTGCAGTTGTAAACACTTGGAACAGTAAGGTTCCAGCCCTTGCAGTTGTAAACACTTGAAAAAATAAGCAATTCAAGAGTCTGAAGGTCAGAAATACAACCATCATGATATTTAAATTTATTACAGTTTAGCAAGTATAAATCTTTCCCATGCCTTTTAAAAGAAAGAAATTGAAAATATGCAGTCATATTACTTAAAATAATAGCCCAAAGCAGATTTTATTTATGTTGTAATATGCAATTCAAATGGAAAATGCATCTGCAGCCCTTGTGGATGCATTTCCTACCTTCCCTTTTCTTCAAAATAATTTTCTGTACAGAGCTGAAACATACGTCTAAGAGTTTAAGAATCAGCTGTGTCCACATAAATTATGTAGCAGCTGAATTTGTCAGTAAGTTGCCTAAAAATGCATATCAAAATGAACATTCCTACTCCAGGAGAGTTAATACATGTACAAAGTTCAGAATCAATCCCAGAAATGCTGTGTGAACTTTAGTAAAACTTCTGAGGAAAAGCTTTTGAATCTTCTATACATACTTGAAAAATAATGAATACACCAACTCAGACACTGCAGTCTTAGATTTTCCTCTAAACAAACCCTTTTATATAAATAAAACACTTAAGTGAGCATTTGTATTTCAGCGAAAACAAGTTAATTCTAAGGCTACCTAATTTCAAGATACCCATTCTTCTAAATCCATTGCTCTGACATTTCATATTTTAAATGAAAAAGCTTTATAGAAGTTTTCTGAGATCAGTCAACATTTAAAAATAAAAATACTTCAGGAGTTCAGGATATAACAAAAGGTAAAAAGTTCCACTGATTGCAAAAGGACGTGCTTGGAACAGATGCTTGTAATTTGGTTTAAAAAATTGGGCTAAATAGGAATCTCATTTTGCAATTCTTTATTGTATGTTACTATCAATTACTATTGACAGTAACCAACAGAAAATTACCATTTTCTCTTTTAATCAAATTGACTTTAAAGGTCACACTAAGACTAATTTTTTTGGCTGCATAATTCTCTGTAATTTTTCTGCTGAAGAACAAGAGATGAGAAATTAAGATATTTCAGAGACCTTAGCTTCTTTCTGAAAGGTTAAGTCATACTTTTTAACTGTCATTATTTCAAAAATTTAACATAAGCTCAGAAGACCGAATTATACGAACAAGAAGTAGGCTTTTTGTTCTTTGTTCTATTTCTTTCATTGCAAAAACATTATTCTAGCATAGTCTTAATAAAGAGAATAAAAAGGAAGTGAGAATGCAATTTTAAAATAATTTCCAAATGCTTGATATGCACATGTATGTGCACACGTGTGTGAACACACATACTGACAGCAGTAATTTCCTCACTGGGTGTATTTCATGAACATACTTATACTTTATACACAATAGGTGTTCTAAATTCACACGACCGAAAATCTCCTTGACCCCTATCTTTCATTATGTTTCCCTACAGAGAATTTAAGAGAAGAATGACAATTCCCTTTGCACTCAAATTCCATGTTTTCAGTGAATCTAGCAATAGCTACCTGTAACAAACGCTGTCAGTACAGGGACCGTGCACTCTTACAATGACAAAGACATGCTGGAAGTGGGATCGAATGTTCTTTGGGCTGAATGGTTGTGCTCCAGGCTCCTGGAAAACTATTGTCACAATATCATTTCCAATATGTCGTTTTCTCAGAAGCTTTAACAACAACAAAAAAAAGATGCATAGGTTAAAATACAGATTTTTCACAAATTTCCAATTATTTATTTCTCATTATTTTAAAGCACTATTGTTCAATTTCTTTCCCCAAATGATACTTCAAGCTGAAAACTGAAATAATTGAGGATTTATGTAACAAATACCAGAACTGGTTATTCATCTAATAAATTTCAGGCATGGGGGTTTTCATAACAATTTCATTTTCATATGTAGCATACTGGAAGAACTTGCAAGGGAAAATTTTAAGCTAAACAAAGGGGAAAACCAACAACAAACCCTGCTAGTATCAAGAGTAATCAGTGACACATGGAAGAAGGAAAACGTTCTTCGTTTCACACTTTTTTACAAACCAAAGGTAGGCTCTATTTCAAGTTGAAAATAGTTGTCATTGTCCTTAAGGCACTTCATAATAATTTTCTGGTATGCTTCTTTCAATAAATACAAGACTACAGTAGAAGACAAGATAAGCTACAAAGTAGTAGAACATTTAGTGTACCAAAGCAAAGTCCATTGTAAAACAAAATTTCTATTTTATTTGCAGAAGTACAAAGCATCATTTCTAGAACAAAATGCATATACATCATTCACAACACGATGGTTTAGTGTTAAACAACACTAAGGTACTTCAGTGTAACAAAGCAGATCAGCCTACATAGCTCTTCAGCATAATATAGTTAATAAAAAAAGAAAAAAAAAAAGAAAAAAAAAGGACTTTGACAAAAGGATTTTGACTCATGTCTTCTTGTGTAGTGTGCTGGACCACCTACTCATTAACTGATCCTGTGCATATCAGAATTTGCTGAATGCAATCCTTAAAGGGCAATTGACTTAGCTGGTTTAAAAGGTTTAAAATCATTTAACATCATCAAGTATACTACGGCTCTTTTGAGATAAGATATGAACTCTTATTTATGTGACATAGGTGTGCTACTGACATTATTGTATATTGTTTACTAAGTAAATGCATAATGGTAATGCACAATTAAATAGAAAACAGTCCAATGGAGAAAAATCTACCTATGATGTACCTACAATGATCTGCTTTGCTCATGCCCCTAACAAAAAGATGGTCACCTTTAATTTCCTTTCCTTAAGTGTTTTCTTTGCTACTAACAAATGAAAGTTGTCGTAAATATTCAATAATTCATCTTCTGAGAAGGAGGAAAAAACAATTCTAAATAGGCATAGCCCATCTTACCTGTTGCTTGTTGTTTGGAGTATATGGCAACATAGTAGAAACGTGGAACATGATTTCATAGTCCTTGTATGTTGTGTATAAAGAGTGAGTACCTGTTGAATCAGCTGCAGTTAAAGAGACAAAGTAAAAGCATTATTTAAAAAAAAAAGTTTAAAAACAAAGCATTATTATTATCAAAGAAAATCATCAGCCAAGACAAGAATTCCTGTTCATCCTCAATCCTAGCTGGTATATCAGCAAATTAGAACTTATTGAGATTTTATTCACCTGCCAAAGCAAACGCTGCGTATATATGGCCTGTAGAATTTTGCATACTTTTCCCAAAGAAAAACTTGTTAGGAACAGGAAATTTATACGAGGAGACCCTGAAGAAAGCCTATTTAAGCACAAAAAGTGATAACAAAGTCTGAGATAATTTTCAAGCACCACTCACTGTCTTGGAATGAAACTGAACTGTAAAGAATGTGAAAACAACTTCAGAAAGGAAGGTAGACAGATACTGCAAAATAATACCATGATCTCATGCATAATTAAAGCAGTGGACAATAACCCACAATAAGAACAGAATAGGTTCTCTTAAACATAAATATCAGGACTCTAAATTAACTGTAATGAAGTCAGATAAAACCTTCACTAGAACAGGTGCTTTATGGACAGGAACCATCAAAACTCCAAACAGGATGCTAGCATGCTTATAACTGATGATGGGGAAAGCCCACAACAACGACATTATGATGCTTGTATATTAATCAAAGGTACTCTCACCTGTTTTGGGTTCTGGCCACCCTATTTTAAAAGTTACAGAAGAAAGAGAAGGGATCCAGAAACAGGCCACAGAAATAATTATGTGTGGACGGAGAGACTTTCATGTGGAAAGAAAATGATAAAAACTAGGATTATGAAGTTTAGAAAATAAAAAGGAAGAGGGGATATTATTGAGTTTACAAAGTGTTGGTTGAAAACAACACTCGGTTAGACACAAACTGTGAACTTCTGTTTTTACTTTTTCTTTCTTTCAAAAAAGTGACCTTGAAAAATGTTCCATTCATTTAAGCAGTAAGACATTTCAAGATGAAACAGTGAGTATATTCTATCAAATACAACTACTGTCCACAGTGCAAAAAGCCTGTTTTCAAACAGAATTTTAAAAATAACTAGTTTTATATATATATATGTATATGGGAAAAAAGCATCCTGGTTATCTGAAGTTACATAAACATGCTGCTAAATTATATAACCCCTAAATTATATAAATAGATAACATTTATAACAGCGTATTTTAAAAAGCTGTTAAAAACTACACGTTGGGTATTTTTATTAGCAGAAAGATCACGATATTAAGAAGATAATAGCTCTGAGATTTGTGAGGCATTTACAGTAACATACACAGTTTATTTACCCAGATTTTGGGGATAAACTTTGAGAAGTTTGTTTTCTGTCAGATTCAGAATAATAAAACAGAGGTAGCGTTATTGTAAATGAAAAAGCACAAAATCATCCATAAAATGAAATGGAAAGTCTTCTACATTAGAGCTGCATAAGAATTTTCCACTTCTAGATCATCTATATAGAATAAAATTAAAATTAGAAATAAAAGATTCCTACAACCTTACAAAAAAATAGTAATTCTCTCAGTTAATGTTTCAAGGAGATTGGGCTCTCTTTTCCAGCATTCAACATTGCCAGTAGGATAAACTAGCTAACTGCTAAATATTTTCTTTTTAATGCTAATGAGAACAGCAGGACAGATGAAAGGGAATCATTTCATCTTCCACTCTGTTCATAGCAGCCTCCATCCTCTGCCTGATCATTGCAATGCACACTGAAGGAGACAGATGCACCTCAAAGTCACCTAAACGTCAACTTAACTTCTTACTGGCTTTGTCTATCTGTAAAGATGCTAATTTGTACATCATCTTTCATACAAAAATATCACAAATAATTGGAAAGCGGGAGCAGATGTGAAAAGACAGGGAAGTGAGTGAGACACACAGGGGAATGGAGGTCCCCCAAAGCAGGGAAAGGACCCAAAAGGGGTTGGGGGAAAAGAATAAGGCAGTTCTGATAAAAAACACATTAGAACATCTAAATATTCAAGCCAAACTTTCAGCCTTCCTGGCTGGACTTCATTTCAGGCAGAAAAGGGATTCTTTCTCAGAACAGCACTGATTCTGCAAACTAAATAATCAGGCTATAATCCAAATAACACATTTAATAATTCCAATTATTTTCAAGTACTTCACAGCTTAAATCTCTCTCATTCAAATCTAACTACAAACAGAAGCCCATATCCACTACAGACTGTGCATCTCTCTCAGCATTGAGATTTCTTTTTTCTTTCAAGTAAAGCGTGCTTTTTCTGAAGTACAATACAATAATTACAGCTCCTCGCTTTAAATCAAATTACAGCCACTGCAGTAAAATCCAGGACTGTGTACTGGAATAATAGCCATCATTTCAAGGTCAGAACTGTAAGCCAGCACTGCAATCTACTTCAATTTCCTTCTAGTTAACAGAGGCCCGAGGGATCTACAAATTCATTAGCACCTTTTTACACTGAAGACATCCCCTCCTGCCACTAGTTTATGATGCCTTCTCGGCTTTGCCCCATTACTGGATTTGGCTACTTAGCTGAGACATTAGGTGAACTTTTTTTCCTTCCATCATTAATCACCTTAAATCCACCTTAATCTTTTGTACTTCCAGTGATTCCCAGCTATCTTCACAAGGACTGTCTTAACAGACTCACATTGAAGTGTTTTTTCCACCACCAACAGGGCTCAAAACTGACTGACACAGCATACTGCTGACAAATTCACCTCACTGAATCCACAGGACTTTGTCAGCCTGCTTCCACAGCAACTTAAAACAACCTCTGCACTAGAAAACTGTATAAAAACCATTACAAGTAGAAAATCTAACTCAATATTACAAAGGAAAACATTGCAAGGAATTCTAGGAGAACAAAAAATAAATAATATTGATGAGGTACGACAGCCATTGCTATAAACTGCTGCAGGGCTCACAAGTAAAAGCACGAGAATAAAAACTTTCAAAACTTAATGTTGCTCCCTCTACCTTTGCTGTCAGCAGCTGTCAAAACTGCTCTTCTTTTTGTCATATACAAGGATTGTAGCAAGCACTCATGTTTAACTTCTGTAGTACCCAAGTTACTTTCAGACAGAATTTCCGAGGACAGAATCTTTTAATTTGTAACATTCAAAAGTACATATGTAACACAAACAAAGAGAAATGCAGAGGGACTTCCCTCCAGCCCTATTCCTGCTTCTTAAGCAGTTAAGGAACCTCTGACCTCCTTTGGCTATTGGTCTCCCAGCAAATGTCACAGACCCAAGAGTTTGTTCTTATTTCCACATGGTTGGAAAGATGTTATACAGTACAAGTTAGGAAGGTAATTTATCTGTATTATTTCATCACAAACACTGAGTTTTATTGACAACCCCATAAATGAAATGTCAATTCAAAGTCCATTCATTCCCTAGATTTTTCATCTATTTAATAATTTCTGTTCTGGTTTTATATTCTTCTTGCGTTTTAGCCAGAAAGTCATGCAATATATAAACATCTAGTACAGAAACCTACCGTTATTAGTTAAGCTTATAATCTTGTAAAATAAACTCCCACAACTCATATTAATCAACTTCCCTCATTTCCTGCATCAACCACACTACCACTCTGTTGGACATATATGCCAAATATTACCATAGAATAGAATATGTCCTAAATCGAAAGGGACTAACAAGATCATCAAAGTCCAACTCCTCGCCCTGCACAGGACCATCCCCAAGAGTCACACCATGTCCCTGGGAGTGTTATCTAAATGCTTTCTGAACTCTGTCAGGCTTGGTGCTGTGACCACTTCCCTGAGGAGCCTGTTCCAGCGCCCAACCACACTCTGGGTGAAGAACCTGTTTCCAATATCCAACCTAACCCTCCCCTGACACAACTTCAGGCCATTCCCTTGGCTCCTGTCACTGGTCACCACAGAGAAGAGATCAGTGCCTGCCCCTCCTCTTCCCTCACAAGGAGCTGCAGACTGCAATGAGGTCTCCCCTCACTCTCGTCTTCTCCAGGGCAGTTGGTCTGCATACATTCTGTGTAATCATATTTTATTCAACCCTGAAAGTTGCTGCCACTAAACACATCTGTTTACAGAAGTTAGTCTCATTCATAACACATTCTTAAGCATCTTAATAGCTGAAACCCCTCAGTGTCAGAACTGTATTTGTTTGCTGCTATTTCTGAAGTTCTGCATGCCTGCATTATATTTGTTGTTGCATATATTATTTCACTCTTTAAAATTCTTTTGTATAAAATGAACACATCCCTTTCCTACCACTTTGGAATTTTGACTTCCTCCTTAACCCAAGATCCTTTTTTCCAAGTCTATCCTCTTGCCTAGCATTCAAGAGAAAAAACCAGCACTTTTTCATAATGTATTTTCTAAACAATCTGCTTTTCTTTGGCCTGGATGTCAGCAAACCCTTATTTTCTTGTATGAAGGTGCAAACTTAATGGGCTATGGCTTCTCTTGTTGTAATTAAGGGTGGAAAGGGACTGTCTGCTATGAACAGGACAGGGAAAATAAAAGTAAATGAGTGCCAAAAAACCCCCCCAACATAAAAGAATTGACACCATTCAGTGGTAAAAGCCTGTTTCTTATCATCCGTTCATGAAAATAAAAGCTTTAAAATTCAGAAAGTCTTACTTAAGGTGGGTTTTGTTTTTAAGAAGTAGGCTTTTGTTAGATTCCATAAGGAACTTACCTCCTGCTTACAAAGGAAATCCATATTACATAGTAATGCCAGTCAACTACACAGGGTGAGTCCTCTATCCCTTATACTGGCAAATTTTTTTATTGCAATTAAATTATCCCTGATCAAATCCCTCTTTATGGGGTACAACTTAATTTTTGGTTCTCTTTGGGCCAATCACAACAGAAGAATCTAAGTCATCATGTCCTTTACCTGATGTTGCTGAAGTGCTGGCATTTGCTGTGCCACAAAGCTTTAGAAAGGTATTCTCATTAGTCTGATTAGAATTAGTGCATGTGTTTGTAAATGCAGAATTTGTAAGTGCAGAGTGTGTTATGCACCCAAATAACACAAGCTACATCTTTCTTTCTAAATATATGAATTGTTGTCACCTTTTCACTCAAGTGATTTGAGTAGTCAACTGAAATGTGGGAAATGGTTTCAAATCCTTCTGCTGTATAATGGGAGAGGGATGATAACTCACCAAAACCTTTCCTAATCAGTATATAGGCTCAGGTGTATGGCAGTCAGATTTTTTCGTGATGTTGCTTTTACTTCTCAGTTCAAGACGGGCTGGAAGACTGCCGTTCAATAGTTAGAAGTTCCTCCTGGTGGGGAAGGGCTTGTGCAGGTTTCTAGACTTTGCTCTAACACAGAAGCCCTAGAAGGTCATTAGGAGATCTGGATTCTCTTAGTTGAAGACTCTGACTCCCTCTCAGAGCAATTGGATGTTGAAGAAATCTCCACCTGTTTTTAAATGTAGCTATTAATGATTGGTTGAGGGTCCTAAGAGTCCACACCAGAGTGGAGAACTTGTCTGCCTCATGCGGGAACTGTACACAAAGCTCAGTGAAAGCTCTTCGTTGCTCACAGAATCTTTTGCCTTATTCCTTGTAACAGCTGCAGGGAGCTTCTCCACAAGGCAGAAGCCAGGTCCAGCATTATCAAGATAATCCCATCAACCAATTTAAAAAACTGAGAAATATGACTAAGTGAGGGGGAAGGAAATAAAGTATGCATTACAACTAGAAAATAAAGTAAAATGACTGAAGTTATAATTTGAAAGATCACTGCGATGTGTATGACTTTAAAGTGATGCCCGTAAACTTCCTAGCCATTGTAGGATAGGTGACATTTTCAAGCTCTAATTCCTATCCGAAGTCTGCAGGCTGCCAGGAGATAGACTACTTCCCCTCTGGTAATTCTAGAAATAAACAATCAAAACTTGAAAAGTAGCATCTCTTTTCCACAGTGGCACTGGCAGAGATCCAAAGCTAAAGCCCTTCAAGGATCCAATACACTTAAACAGGATTTCAGTTAATAGGATGCATGAGATTTCTCCTTTTAAAAAAAAATGACTCTGTTATGGATACTTACCAATTAGGCCCCTAATTCCAAAAAACTTCTAAGAACACCAACTGTTCTGAAACCGCTTTTTGCTAGAGCAACTTTATTTTTCTAAATTTGCATAAATTAAAAATACGGTGAAAATTTTCAGAGTACATATACAAATCAGCTCACCTTCATCCAGAGAAAATCTTTCCATATGTCTTACCTCATGCTATTGCTTTCCATAGCTTATAAAGTATTGTCAGAGGTACAGAAACTGGCCAAGTAGCCTACACAGACTTGACCTTTCTTACGAGTCAATGAACAGATACTTGTTTTAAGCACGTCTTTGCAATCAATTGTGCTGACACTGAACAGAATTCTTAAGCAGGAAAATTTCCTGAGTAATGAGATTGCAAAAAGTATTCTAAGACAGTGATCTCTAGCAACAGAAGAGCACAGAGCTGGAGCTCATTTCCTAGCTGTAAACCTAGCTGTTTCAACAAAACCTATAAACCTAAGTCACAGTTAAAACCACAACCTCCTTCTTTGCAGGTCTTTCCATGTTTGGGCCACGGCAAAAAGACTGATTACTCAGGGTAACTATCAAAGATGTATCACCTGGCTGTATTCTGCTGTTCACATATTCCCCACATCTGAGATGCAGCTCTTGAGATCATCTCTGGTCTTTAGCATTTTGACTACCACAAGGTGGCTTTTTTGGGGTTGGTTTGTTTTGCTGGCTTGGGGTTTTTTTCCATTTCCTTGTAGAATATGCTTTAAGTGTTTCTGAATTCAGATTAGTACTGTGTCCCCAAAACACCTTCTCTTTCATGACATCCAGTCTGTGTTCTGCACATTAGCAGAAAGGAAAACATACCACCATCAAGATCAGTTACAAAAGTTTGCTGCCATTGTTCACATTTACTGCTGTCTAAACCTACTCATTAAGAACTCCTGCATGCTGTGTAGTCCTATGTTTTCTCGGTAAGTCTGCAGACAACATAACTCAAAGGATTTCAGACAATTCAAGAGTTCCTAAGCAGTTAGAGCTGATGAGGCCCCATGCATGTGAGCTTGTAAACCCTGACTGAAACAAAACATAGGAAACCCTTCATGAAAGCAGCAGTTTCCACTCAAGATCAGTTTCCTCTCCGATCAGAGTGAAGTGTTCACATAAGCCTTTTTGTATTTTTAGATACAGAATGGAGCTGGGTAGGTCTACTGAGCAGTGTGAAAACCTTAGCAACGTGACCTGCCAGCTCTCAACACAGAGGAGAAATCTTCATTACAAGAAGACAACTCTCAAAACTGCGAGAAATTCGTTCAACTAAAAGTTCACGTTTCCATTCAACAGGTGCTAGACTGTAGTACCAGAACTCAAAACCCGACAAAATTCTTTCCTCGAGTTGGAAGCAACAAGAAAGAACTCAAAATATTTCTGGAAAATTTTGCGGCTTAGAAGAAAATGCAAAATAAGTACTTAAAAGACAGTTATGCTTTCATGGGTGTATGTGAGCAGATGAATCAACTCTTAATCATACAGCATTTACATATACTAGAAACCAGACACCAAAATAAGGGCTAGGTTTTTTTCACGTCTTGACTAAACCAGAAGAAAGGGAAGAGAGGATTTTACTTTAAGGAGGGCAGATTTAGATTAGATATTGGGAAGACATTCTTTACTGTGTGGGTGGTGACACACTGGAACAGGTCACCCAGAGAAGCTAGGGATGCCCCATCCCTGAAACTGTTCAAGGCCAGGTTGGATGGGGCTCTGGCCTAGTGGAAGGTATCTCTGCCCATGGCAGGGGGGTTGAAACAACCCAAACCATTCTATGACTCTATGAAATGCACTTAAGTGAGTAACTACAACAGAGGAAATATAAATACTGCAAGTAAAAGAAAGCAGGCTCAATATTAAATGTGTGTGAAATAGTTATTAATTTAGGTTTAAAACCACAGGTTTTATAATTCTCTGGGGACTGATGATCAGACTGGTCAAGAACAGCCTGAGGAGATGGCAACACTACTCCTGCAGGAATTAAGGACACAGAGTAGAATGGTGGAGCACTGAAGCACAGTAAGTTACTGTATGTGTGCTAGGAGACCCATGACAAGACCACAGCTTTTGCTGCACTGAAGTTGATGAATGCTTCTCAGCTTTCATGAATCAACTCCTTATTTAATTTCCTTTGCCACAAGTGAGCAAAATAGCAAAAGATTTCCATAGGAACTGGTTAGTTCTAATACTCAAAGAAAAGGCATACAGACTAAAATTTACCCCTGAGTAATTTAAATCGATCTACAAATTGAATATAGCATGTGCTAGCTGATAAATAGGTATTTCACGTTTGATTCCAAAAGCAGGGAGTTTCTTTTATAGATATGGTCACCCAAGATCATCTTACCACTGTATTTTTGTTGCAATATGTTTTACAGTTAAAGCTGATAATTTAACTGCCAAATCCACATTAATTTCCGTAACTCAAAAGAAAAATCACAGAGGGAGGAATACATTTGACAACGTGACTAAGACAAAACTGCCTAGAAGAAAAACTGCCTGCAACAGACATCAGAAAAGCAGCAGATCAACTCGTCAAAGTGGAGTGACATAGATGGGTTCTCAAAACGATTGGGTGACAGTCTCTAAGCATATCATTAAAAGAAAATATGACATATCAACTGTATTGATCGTCATTACACAACACACTGATTTGCAATACCAATAATGGTTCCACAGTTACTGGTTTCTTGTTGCGGCTTTAGTGGTAATTTCATACCAAATTAGTACAAAAATCCAATGATTATCAGAGTTGAGAGACCATATGGATATGGGTCAAATTACATGCATGCTCTGCTTCACTAATAATATTGAGCAACTGTCTTCCTACAGCAAAGACATTATTTTTAAGAACTCTCTGCAAAGAGGGAGTTAGCAACCATACGATGCATTTTGTTCACTTAAGGGAGGGAAATAATGAAAAAGTCTTACTCTTTGTATCCAGCTGAGCACGGTACTTGTCAAATCCCTTGAGTCGAACTCGTTCTCCCAAGAGCTGAAGAAACTCCTCAAAGGCTGGACCTGCTGATTCATTATTATACATTTCCTCTTCTGTGCTTTGCCCGGCTTTGCAGTACATGATACCCACCTTAAGCTGGTAACTTAACTGCAAAAGGGAAAAAGATTGAAATCTTATATGTATACCAAGTGATGCAGCAACTTATGTATTGAATTCACTTCCCACCTCTTAATAAACCCAATTCACAAAAAGAAAAAATACCTAATTATCAATCTAATTTCAAAAGTTAATCTAGATCCAAATACTCTCATTGTTTTCCACTGTAATTGTCTTGATGATGGCATATTTAATCTGAAGATGTCAAAATGCTTTCTAAAGTGAAACAAACATTAATGTTGCTTATTTTCAGGAGGACAACACTGCAACTTGCAAATAGTGAATGTCTTTAAAGGCACTATTTACTAGCATAGATCTTTAAATATATTTGTTCTTTGCAGTTCCATTTTCCCTCTAGTTTCTTATTTGATATTCCTAATACAGCAGAAGCTGAAGATGTGAATAAAGTGATTTTTTACCCAACCATAATTGTGATTCTTCAAAGCAAACTGTTCCCACCAATTACAAATTGATACACACAAAAAAAAAGGAGCAAATTGATGTCATGTAAATCTGGACTACAAAAACAAACAGAAAGGAAGAAAGCAGCATCCAGAACCATTTACTGCTGTCTCCAAAACCAATTTCACAGGCAGGAACTCTGATTGAGAGAGCGCAAGGGAGAGCCTTGGAGATTACGCATGTAATTCATCCAGTAGAAATGCATTCTTACTGCTGGGTAAATAATCTTTCCTCCCACACATGAATTTTTGCAGAGGTTCTATTTCAAATAAACACCAAACAGATATGTCAGAGCAAAATCATAAGAACATCTATCAAAACTGGCATGAGATTTACAAGTCTGGGCTACAGCTTAGTGGGTAGTGAAAACAGTTATTTGCAAGAGCACTGGAAGCAAAGTCATCTGAATATACTGTGATTTGCTCTGAGAAGATTCTATCTCAAGCTGTGAGACAAAGGATTTTGAACTTGCTAGGACAAGGTGGACACATAATTATACTGAAATTCACTAATTTTATGGTGGGATAATTTGAAGGCACTCAGAAGTGGGCCTACTCTGTCTCTAATTAAAGTGAATTATAAAATTTAAAAACTCTGAAAATTGCAACTTTACTGTATTCTCCTTTACTACCAAAGATGAATTATGACAGGAATATATGTAATGAGTCACAGTTCTAAGCCATTTCATTTTCCCCACTAAAGAATGTCCCTTATTTTATCATCTGACACACTGACTACCTGACTTGCATCTTCTAAACATGTTCAAATTTCTTATGACAAAATGCAAGTACAGCATAAAATCACAGAACGGTTTGGGTTGGAAGGGACCTTAAACATCATCTAGTTCCAAACTCCCTGATGTGGGCAGGGACACCTTCCACTAGACCAGGTTGCTCCAAGCCCCATCCAACCTGGCCTTGAACACTTGCAGGGATGGAACATCCACAAGTTCTCTGAACAACCTGTTGAAGTGCCTCACCACCCTCATAGTAAGGAATTTCTTCCTAATGTCTAATCTAAACCTACCCTCTGTCACTTAAAACCATTCCTCCTTGTCCTCTCACTACCTGCCCTTGTAAGAAGTCTTGTAGCCCGCTTTAGGTATTGGAAGTATTAAAACTTGAAGCAACTTGAAGTATTGGTAAAACAAATACCGAGCACAAGCAAATTAATGTTATAATTTATTACGATGATTATTTATTTCAACTCTCAGTTCACTAAAAAGAATACCAAAAAATCAAGCCAATCATCAGTGCACACAATGCTCAAAATAATTCAGATACAGATGGATGGTACGCGGAGGTTTTTTTGTAAAACATTCTGCACGATTCTGTGTTTGATTAAGACGCAAATCTTCTCAGGAATCAAGGAAAACAAATGAGGTTTACGGGTGCATTTCTGTGATCTCTGCTTAGCTGGTGAACTACATGATCCCACTCACTGCATTCTTACTGCCTCAGAGAAGCCAAACTTCGTGCCTTTGCCCACAGGGTCACATGTGTCCTCACAGAAAACCTGGTCCAGCTACTGCTGACATGTGGGAAGGGGGGAGCCAGGAAAGGTGGTGAGAAGGTGGCACGGCTGCTGCTCCTGCCAGAGCGACTGTCATCACTTTCCACATCATCAATAGCAGGCTCTACATTGGACCATTTGGGCGTCTGCTACTCACATAGGCTTTCTCTCCAGGCCCAAGGAAACAGGATGGATACAAGTGTTTCAAGGGACCACAATACTTTATCTGCACTGCTAAATACAGTAGTTTCTAGTCATGTTACTTAAACAAGTCAGGACAAAAAAAGCCATCCTCATCAACCACAGACTATTTAAACTTTAATTTCAGGTGAAGAAAGTATTTTCAAGGACGTAAACATAAATGGGATCTGCAGGATTCATGAGCAAGCAAGCAACTGTCCTTTACCACTTTGAAAATGTCAGCCTAGGAAACTAAACAAGGACTATGCGAAGAGCAGGATATGCCTTCTGTCTGTGTTCTTAGATTTGCTAATTTTTGAAAAAAAAAGTTTCCTAAGAACAACACAAGTTGGTATTTTGGAATCAAAAAACCCACATTTCTGGAGAAATAAAGGGATGCAGTCCCCATTATTACGCCTCCTTCTGATAAATCAAGGGTCCTCAGAAGTATATTAACTCCAAGAAAAAGATAAAAAAGAAGTCGAAGAATGAATTCTCTTGTGGTAAAACTACTAAAGTAGCAGCTTCATTTGAATAATCTTGAAGTATTTATGTATTTATATATGTAGGAAAAGTGGACTTTAAGTATTTATCTAGCACCCAGTGCAAGACAGCAGAAAGTGTATCTTGGATTTAACCAGTCAGCAAGTTTATATTATGAACAGGGAATTATATTAAGAACCAGCTGACATTTTGCAGTATTTCTGTGAATGAGGAATTGCCACAAAGATTAACTTCTACTGGAATAAATCAGTAATTGCCCTGATATTCAAATTTGTAACTCAGATTTGAAAGCAAGCCTACAGTAACTTACCATGAACTTTGTATTCAAGGCAAAGATTAGTAGATGGTAATTATTAAAGAAGCTAGCACAGTCCTAGAAGTGACTGGATTCCTTTGTAACACAGAACCATTCAAATGAATGCATTTTAGTAAATCCAACAAAAGAATATCAACATAACAAGCAACGTGGACCATATGTACAGAATGCAGATGTTATCACAACTCTAGCAATCTAAGTAAAGAACATGCAACTTCATGTACAACACCACTACAAAATTAGAGCAAGAAGAATATTCCTATTCTGACACTGAATGACATGTGCAGATATTGAAAGAGTAGAAGAGAGAGAGCTCAGTCGTAGAAGTGATATGAAATTCAGAGAAAATCTGTTGCAGCGAAAGACTTGAAAAGTGCAATCTGTTTAGTTTATCATAAACAAGACCAACAGATGATTTAATCACTGCATACAAAACCTTTGCTGGGAAAAAATCTCACACCAAAATGACTTTTAAGATGTAGCAGAGAAAAATATCAGAAGACTTGAAGCTGAAAGCAGATAAATTTAAATACAGAATTGCAAATTTTTAAATATGAAAACAACCAATTGCTTTAAGACCTCACTCAAATATAAAAAAGACATCTTATTCTAAGCAAAACTGGTGCATGCAAATTTGGCTCAATGAAGGGATTACTGGGTGAAATTTAATGGCTAAATCAGGCTAAGGTGACTTTGTAGACTTAACTCTTAAACTCACAAAACATCTTATTTGCTATATCAAATGGGCACCTGTTCATGCCGTAATGAAACAGTGTGACACTCAGCAAGATGAAGTGAACAACATTCTGTGTACCTAATTAGCAGAGCAGCTGTTACCCATTTTTTTTGTTAGCTTAGAATTGATAAAAAAATGCAGCTTCTAATTAGTACAGAATGCGCTTACCTTTTTCTGTTAGAAGTGTCAAACTGTTTCATTACCACAAAACCAAAAAATACTTTGATGCAGGTAATAAAAATTTAACTATCACTTGTCCTTAATGATTTTTCAAAAGTTTAAGTATTAACAGAAAACCATACTATATATCAAACTGTGGGAGCTTAATGACATATAGGATATGAAATAAGGATAATTTCACCTCAGACTTTTGTTAGATATCATAGAATCATGGGTTGGAAGAGGCCTTCAAGATCATATAGCTTCAACCCTCCTACCCTGGGCAGGGACACCTTCCAATAGACCAAGTTGCTCAGAGCACCATCCAGCCTAGCCTTGAACGCTCCCAAGGATGGGGCATCCACAACTTCTCTGGGAAACCTAGTCCAGTGTCTCACCACCCTCACAGCAAATAACTTCCTCCTAATATCTAATCTAAACTTACTCTCAGTTTGAAGCCATTCCCCCTTCTCCTGTCATTACACACTCTTCTAAAAAAGTCCCTCTCCATGTTTCTTACAGGCTTCCTTCAGATACTGGATGGCCACAATTAGGTCATCCCAAAGCCTTCTCTTTTCCAGGCTGAACAAATCCAATTCTCTCAGCCTTTCCTAATCAGAGAGGTGCTCCACCCTTGTAATCATCTTGGTGGCCCTTCTCTGGACTCGCTCCAACAGGTCGATGTCCTTCCTGTACAGGGGACCCCAGCGCTGGATGCAGTGTTCCAGGTGGGGTCTCACCAGAGCAGAGGGGCAGAATTCCCTCCGTCACCCTGCTGGCCACGCTACTTTTAATGCAGCCCAGGACACGATCGGCTTTCTGAGCTGCAAGTCCACATTGACAGCTCATGTCCAGTCTCTCATCCACCAGCACTCCCAAGTCCTTCTCAACAGGGCTGCTCTCCATCTGTTCATCTCCCAGCCTGTACTGATACTGGGGGTTGCCCTGACCCAGGTGCAGCACCTTGCACTTGGTCTTATTAAACCTTGTGAGATTCCTATGGGCCCACTTCTTGATGCCATCCTGTTCTTAGGTGTGTCAACCACACCACTCATCTTGGTGCTGTCTGCAAACCGGCTGAGGGTGCACTTGATCTCTTTGTCTGTGTCACTAATGAAGATACTAAATAACACTGGTCCCAATACAGACCCTTGAGCAACACCACTGGTCACTGATGTCCATCAGGACTGAGCCATTGACCACTACCCTCTGGATATGACCATCCAACCAATTCCTTATCCATCTAACAGTCCATTCATCAAATCCATCTCTCTCCAATTCAGAGAGAAGGATGTTGTGTAGGACCACGTCAAAGGCTTTACAGAAGTCCAGATAAATGACATCTGCAGCTCTTCCCTTGTCCACTGATGTAGTCGCTCCATCACAGAAGGCCACTAGGTTGGTCAGGCAAGACTTGCCCTCGGTGAAGCCATGCTGGCTCAAATCAGTTCCATGTGCTTTAGTATAACCTCTAGGAGGATCTGTTCCATGATCTCCCCAGGCACAGGGGTGAGCCTGAAAGGTCAGTAGTTCCCAGGGCCCTCCTTTCAACCCTTTCTAAAAACGTGTACAATGTTTTCTCTTTTCCAGTCACCTGGGACTTCATCTCACTGCCATCACTTTTGAAATATCAAGGAGAGTGGCTTGACAACTACATCAGCCAATTCCCTGAGGACTCTGGGAAGCATCTCATTGGGTCCTACAGACTTGTTTACATTCATGCTTATCAGGTGATCATGAACCTGATTTTCTCTTACAGTTGGAGGGACCCAGTTCCCATCCTGCTGTCCATCCACTAGAGAGGCATGGGAAGAGAGGTTGCTAGGGAAAACAGGCATACTCAGAGCTGTTAAATGTTACTAATGAAGTTTTTAATCATAATATTCACTTTACTCATGGATTTTCATTTTGCTAAGTCTAAGCTGTATAGCTAATGAGCCTCAGTTCCATCTTTAAAAGACCAGGAGACTATCACCTAATTGAAAAGCATTTGTATGAAGGAGAGGCTTAGAATATTTTACCATGTAGTTTGTTTCAGGAGAAGAAAAAAAACCCCAACAAAACAAAAAAAGACAGGCAGTACCCTGATCATGGCTGAGCCAATACAATACTACAAGAAACATTTAGTTACATGGTAGACTTTTCTTCTTATTATAATAGCAATAAGAAAAAAACAGAACAAAACTCCCTCCCCCTCACAGTCTTTGAAAAACAATAACATAGGCTCTTTTGACGTAAATTAAAATGAACAACTGCCATAACATTAATCTAAAACTTTACACTACATAGAGAAACGAACTTGATATCCTATATACCAAATATTCTGTGGTATGGCCAGTCTTCGCGAGCAAAGATTTGGGAAAGGTCATTAACCCTTCGAGCCTGCGCAGGGGATTTTGTAGGTGAGACACAGCGTGCGCTGAACTGAGTCCACCCTTTAATCCTGAGGTTCATCTGCCGGGGCCGAGCAAGCTTGGACAGTGGCAGTGAGGGTCTCAGGACGTAGGTTTGTTTAGAGTGACCTTCTCTTAGATGGATTGCCTTACAGGGCTGATGAGCTCCATCTGCCCGGGGGGCTGGGAATCGACCCCGGGTCGCAGCGGTGAAAGTGCTGCACCCTAACCACTAGACCACCAGGGGCACCTTGGGGTAACAACATGCAACCCAACTCTCCCTACAGATGACAAGTTTTAGTTTAAATGAGGCATTTCAACAGACTGACTCTAATCACTTAAAGGTAGAAGATAATTTTGCAACTCATGGCAGTAATCATTTATGTAATTCTATAACTCTGCACTTACCCCTTGTTCATCAAGCTTCATAAGCTGTTCTGTGACTTTTGGAGTGTTGAAGGCCAGCCTTAGACAATGGATATTCAGCTCTGGAACCACATACTCCAGCACTTCTTTTAGGGGCAGTCCCCTGGCTGTGCAATGCTTTGCAGTGGAAGGAATAGCATCCTCCAGCACAGAGCCTCTTAATGTCATGAGCTAAGGATACAAAACAAAAATAGTATATATACTGAATTATGCACTGAGACTGATCAGCAATAGCAGTGGAACAAAACATACTGTTTTTTCAATTTTCAGTAGAGATTAAGAACATTAAGTAATTTCTGTTGGCATGAAACAGACATCCACAAAATGTCACTCACTGATAGCTAACAGTAATCAGACTATTTCAAATGATTCATCAGATTTAAGTTTTACAGGAAACTACTACGTAGAAAAACTAGTATTAGTATAGTATTTCTAACAGAGCACTGAAAAATAAAAACGGTATGTTTCTCAGGTCTACTCACAGTCACATATAAAAGTGGAGAAAGTAATTTCCCTCCTCTTTGCTCGCTTCTAGCTAATATAGCTCCTATAAGTTTCTCAATCTTTAACCAAAATGACCTTCACATTTTCCTCTGTATTGGATGTTATGGAATAACTAATTTACATATATTCTGTGCCAGATAAATATATGGTGTAATTTTGTCAGGAGGTTCCTGGATTTTACAGAAATCTATTATCAATGCTGAAAAGCACACAAACCCCATACATGCCACCTGGTTTTGCCTGCTTGGTTCTAGCTTCTATTACTAACACTCCTGAACTGCTTACCTCACTGGTTCTGAATATGATCCGGTAGTTGTACTGAGGTCCATTTTCTTTGATTTCCTCTGGCTTCTCTCTTCTTATACTCACAGCTACCGGACCCAGGTTCTCATCTGCCCCAAAATAGTTCCAGTGTTCTTGCATAGGAGAAAAGAAAAAAAAAAGTCTGCCTTACTTCTTACACATCAACTATATTTTCACACTTGACTGTTATACCGGGAATGCAGATATGCTCTTGTTGACTCTATGGAGCTGGCAGCTTAAGTGGTACCAGGATGTCACTCTTGTGCTTCAGTTCTATCATGAGCTCTGTTTATACAAGAAGGCTGAAATTCAACATGGCATCACTGCTTAAATAGACCTAGAACAGGATATACCTCTTACATCTTATATTGACATCTGTTTCATTCACATTGAGCTAAGAAAGTATAACCGATTTCCCTCCTCTTAAAAATAAAAAGAAGGAAGCCAAATGCACTAAAGTGGGAAACTCAACACCCTACATTAAAAGAGAAATGGCAAACAACTGCACTTAGCAAAGGATATAAATTATTTATTTTTGTTTGACTGTATTTTTTTGCTTTTTCCATAAAAGTAATTCAGTTCTAAAAGAGGAAAAACTGATGAAGCTGAGAAAAAAGACTTGTTCATAGTAAAAAATATCAAAGCATAGTACCACACAAGAATAAAGCACACGAAACAAAATGATGAGCATAAATATTTAACAGTGAAGTGTTCGACAACCCTGAAAGTAAATTTAAAGTACTAAAAGTTGAGTTGAAAACTAGCCTAGTAGGGAGGGCAGCAGAGAGAAAACAGGGCTGGCAAAATTGCTTATTAGCTGAACTGCAGACTATTTTGAAATATATTTTTATATTCATTTAACTACAGACATGTAAAGCCAAGTTTTACTGAAAAAATACTAGAAAAGCACATTTACAAAAATTAAAGCTCAACAATTTTTGAGATTGTTGTTGAAGATTCTTCTGTTGAGCCTTCTGAGTATTACAAACTATCTTGACTCATGACAGAGGTACATCACCATTAATGCAGCAACACATAAACAAAACTGCACATATATTAAGTGACAACTGAATTTAAAGTCAAGCAGTGTACAAGAAAAATAACTCCCATGTCATCGTTTTCCATATGCTGCATATATGAATAAATATTATGCAAAAAAATACAAAGAGCTATCTGAAAATTCAGCAATTCAGAGAAATGGGAAATTCAACGGAATGAAAAAAGACGTAACTACCTTGTAAGGAAATGTAACCATACTGCCTCGACTACTGCATAAAGATTACTTGTTATTCTTAAAATAACCAGAGCTTTAAAATAAGAATTTTAGGAGCAGTCTAATATGAGCTATTCTACTATAAAGATAAAATATATTAACATCATCAAGAACTGCATCCTTAAACATAGTAAAAATAGATATTGAACATATTCCATCCAAAGTGAATGCCAGTCATTTTTCCAATTAATAATCACTTGCGGTGATAAAAAGTTGGAAGTCTCATTTTTTACTGTATTTCTATTAAAAATTATACTTACTGATTCTTGCAAAACTTTCCTCTAACACGTCAAATACTTTTCAAGTAGGGTGCTTTCTCCCTATGAACTTACTTGTGCCCTGGAATTACACCTTTGTCTTCACACAGCTATCCAGCCCTTTAAGCCCTTGGGGGCTCTATTCTACTCTGCCCAGTGTCTGGTATTTTATTGCCCTTTCCTCAACATTTTCCATTTAAGATTTCAAAGCAAGCAAGACATAAAAGAAACATGCTTGCAGCACTGTAAGACTTGCTTTCTACCAAATTCCTCTGCAAGTCATGAGAAGCCAATACCCTCCACAGAAACAATTAAAATCCAAAATTCTTTTAATATCTTGTGGAATATTGTGTAAATACTGGCACTAAGGTTTGGATGTCTGAAATAGTTGTGAATGGGGAAACTAGAAATAATTAGATCATTCACATAAGCCTAATTAAATCTTTATACTAGTTCACTGGTATGAGCCCAGTAAATGCCAGTGATGTTCTGTTGTTCAAAATTCCAAACTACCTTACTAGTACCTTAGTTTTTCTTCTTCCTCCATTAAGTAGTTTGCTTTTTTCCCCAGGATGTTTATAGCTTACCAGCTTATGGCAGACATGGTCAATGCAGAAGCAACACAGTCTTAGAGAACATTAGATGAATTTTATATTCACAACCTGAGATAGCTTGGTCATCTCCGCAGTAAACTGCTTACTGACTTAAAAACAAGTGATGTGGCTTTGCTTTTATAATAGAAAGTTTAAAGAAAAAAGATACGGTGGTAATACATACTAGAAAGTTCCAAACATTACATTAGTTTTCTGCATTGACAGCTGCACAAATGGTAAAATTTCTATATCCTATAACCACTCTAGCCTGCAATTAAGATAAAGAATTTTCTCAGGAGAAATTATTTTACCTCTTAAAAACACATTTAGGAAGTCTGGTAAGAGGAATGTTTGAAGCAGCATTAAAATATAGACACTATTCTGTATCATTTGATTAAGCTTTTTAACTAGCTCCTATTGCTTTGGAAAAAAATGCATGAAGAATTATGGAATTTTGCTAATAGGAAATGTCTTTTATACTCTTTCCCTTCAGTTTGCATAGGGTAGTTATCTTTCTTGCTCTCCTACGCATGTCCTCAGTTCTCTCTTCTATTCACATTTACTACAAGGTTGTTCTCTCTCTACCTTGGTCTTCATTCTTTCTCCTCTCCTCCCCCACATCTGCATTCATTCTGCAAGCTACACTATATATCCCTGTGTCTGACTACTGTTCCTTGTGGTACACTTTTTCTTGCATCTCCACCTGATTTTCCTCTACATTCTGAATCTCCTTCCATCCAACAATTTTCTCTTTCCTGTTGCAGAAAAGAATTAAAGTGTACAAAGTTTAATATCCAATCTAAAGGTAGCTACTTAAGAGTTTCATTGGGAAAACTAGGGCTACATCACAACTATAATTCAAGAACTTTATGCCAAACATGAATACCATAGAAGTCAGCTTCTTTCTCCACCCCGCACAGCAGCTGATTGAAAGCAACACTTCTCAAGCTTGACATTATTTAATTCAAACTACTGTTGAAAAATCTTTTAAATAAAAGACAATCAGAACAACTAGCAACAGCCATAAAATAATTTATAAATCCATACCAAACAGAAATAATTGATTGTACTAGGTCATTAAAACAGACTATATGTATTTTTAAATATTTATCATATAACTCAAAAGATACTTCCAATGAAAGAACCTACGTGAAAATACTTATTTTCTTGGCAGATATTTATGAGTTTCCCTTGCAAAGAAAATCCAAGTAAATGTACTTGATTTTAGATATCATGTTCATGTGATGTATTCTGTGTAATCAGACTAGAAGTAAAAATCCTAAACATTTTGCATAAGAATGAAACTTGGCATCAAGCATTTTCCTCTAATCCTACCTCAGCATTTACAACACTGCAAAACTCTGCCAAGCAGTTCTTTGGAAACAAGAGGGCAGCATTTTCAGAGCTTAGTCCTATAATGTCTTCAGACTGTTGCTCAGGACTAAACTGCTAACTGCAAATTTTCTGCAAGTCTAGCCACACACTTGAAAGGCACCATTTTTTGGACAGACTATGCAGCAAATTAAAGCATTAGAGCAAAGGCTGTTTTTACTGTCTATCAACAGTTAAAGGAAAGCTGACCAACAGCTCATCTGTTATAAAACCAGGTCAGAAAACTATTTTACTTTTCAGTCAAGTCTTTCATTCTAAGCCAGTAAGTAAAAATTTGTCCTAAATGGTAATGGTAAAGTTAGTGACTACTGCCTGAGGATGATAGAAGCAAAACAGATGCTCTTGGTTCTTTCTATGAGAACCACAATTCCCAGACACAACTGGGGAGACAGAGAAAACAGACTGCTCCTCTGGAGTGATATGTTCTCTTTTCTAAACAGCACTTGGACAAGCTGACAGAAACAAATTTTTCTACCTCTACAGCTTTAATATTTACTATAAATAAGTCTTTAATATCAAGCTATAAATAGGTTAATAAGCATGGCTCTCCTTGAAAAATACTTCATTGCTAATAAATGACCCACTACCCAAATGCACAAACGTTTGTAAGACTTTATCCGGAATACACATACAAAGTTTTTTACCCCGGGAAAGAAATTTAAGTCTCAATTAAGTTATGGCCAGACATTCAGAATTTCTAAGTAGAAAACATTATGATACTACATAAAACCAGTTCTGTCTCAAATACTGTGCCCTGATCGCAATTGGGAAAGGTTCAGAGAAGGGCAACAAAACATGATTGAGGGGAATAACATGATTGAGCCTTATAAAATCATACATAGCAAGGAAAGGGGAGAAATGCAAACTTTTTCACCTAGCAGTGAGACTGTTTAATCTGACCCTAATCTTTACTCTGGAAGCCACCAGACAAAGCCAGTGAAACCTGGATCTTTATGACCAGTGTGGTCAAGCTGCACAACTCCTTGCTGCTGCAGGAGTACTATGAATGCTAAAAGTCTATCCAGAGTAACAGACATGTGGATAAACATCCAAAGATTACTAAATACAAATTATATTATCATCAGGTTGAGAAGTCCATTATCTGTGCGTCTCCAGATGCTGGCAAAGTACACTTGGAAAGTCAGCCATTGCCTGAAGATAGGACTAGAAGTTTTGGGTTGACCTCAGATAACTCTTCCCTTCTCTGGGAACTGTAATTTTATGTCTAGAAGCAGCGAGTTCAAGAGTTTTGCTTCTCTCCCTCTTTTTTTTTTTTAAATACACTGACACATTGCAGTCAATGGTACAAAAATTATTTGTGTAGGCTAGACAGTTATGTATTTAAGGAAAAATCTCAACTTCTTAGACAAGAATACATTTTCTTACACTTCAGTAAGAAGGCCTAAACAACTTGCTTCTCCTTTCTGTCAAAAAATATACTTTCTATCAAAGCTGAAGTTCATCAGCTGCCTTAACATTTATTTTCTTAAAAGATCAGTTGCAAGGTTTTATACTCATCGCCATCATAGCACAAACAAAAACGTTAGAATGGTCCCCAAGGAAAAAGTAGTGCAGAAAGTAGCCCCAAAACAACTGACAGGTAGCTTCTAGAAATCCCCTCCCCTGCACCTTACATTTGGTGCCACTATGTAGAAAAGAAAAAAACCCAAACAAGTCCAATCTGTTTTCCATCTGATTAATTCGAAAAGCACCATGTCTAGAGAGAACCTTATTTCAATAATCACAGAATTTTTAAGTTTTGCCCTGTGCCAGCTTACTTCAAAACATTTTTATTGTTATTTATGATCTCAGTTGTGTATTTCAGCCAATATTCTGATTTCACTTCAGAGGGTTCAGATTACAAAGCTTCCCTTGCACGCAACTGTGCAGCAAGAGCTGAAAACATACACATTACAGCACAAGTGACAGAGCACACCAATACTGAACTGAAGCCAGTCTTACTCTGTCCAGCTACACAAACTACAAACACAAACATCTACACAAACTACAAACCCCTTTAATAAAGAGGCATCTTAAAAGAAGGGACTTGATCATATTAAACAGAGATGCCAGAAAAGACCCCGTTATCTTAACTAAAACAGGTCAGAAATTGCCTCTAATTGTCTCTTAAGAGAAAAAGGGAAAACATCATGCAAAAAAACCCATGACTGCTGTGTAAAATTCAAATAATGAACAACTTCCTTCAGTAGATTTTTTCCTATGTAGAGCTAACCTTTTTGTTCAAACTTTAATCTTACTCCAAGGTCAAATTTGTGCAACTTTCACAAGTATTTTCTTGCCCCGTCTTCATCCTCTCCCCCTCTTTTTATGCACTAGCTCAGCTTATAAATCTCTAGACTTAAAATTTTCATTTAAGTCCTTCTATCAAATATACCTTTCAAAAAACACCTTTAAATAGTCACCTTGCAAATACATTTTGTATATCATAAGAGCAGTGTTTATTTCCTGTTAGAATAAACATCTCCATGTGAATTAGTTCCTTCTGTTCGTGAACAGAGAGAAGACACTGCAATTCATATGATCCAGCAAGGTTCACTTCTCTCCACTGAGTAAAAAGGGAATCTGCACAATGAGCTCAGATATAAAGTAAAGGACATGAATCCAACCTTGGGAAGTGTCATTATAAAGTTCTTTTCCCAATATCTGTACCCTGTAGCATTTTTCTAACCTCCTCTAAACTGTCTCCAACAGTCTGGACACTTGGCCAGAATATTATTTATCAATACCACCACTCTATAGAGGGACCAATTTCCTTTACATACAAAAGCTCATCCACTTCCATTCATTGAATTTATACAAGATTCATCCATAAATGTCACATGCAAATATTGACACTAACTAGATTAAAATATTTTAATTAATTTGGACCATGTTAGTAATACTGTAAGCTCACTTATACCTCCCCCATATGCTGCTAAAATTTGAGATGCATCGATCATTCAAGTAACAATATCTGTAAAAAATGAACTATTGATTTCACGTAGTTTAAGATTTCAGTCGAGTCACTATCAGTATCTCACCAAATCACCTTAAAGAAATTAAAATATAGACTATATGAATGCAATGGCTTTCATTTTTTTTTCTTTTTTTTTAAGACACAAGATTAACTATGGAGTTTTTTCTTCTTTGTGGCAAGACCTACTTTCCATTAAATCATGCTGACTGGCATCAATAATGATTTTTAACTAGCAGTTCTTTGTTGATATAGTCCTGAATTACCTGTTTTGCTATTTCAAATTGGAATAAAAACAAACTCAGGCTTACAATTCTCTCAAACATCACTTTTTACTCTTTGTAAGCTCTAGGATCACTAGGGGTTCTCTAAATCTGTGAAATTTTCCTGGTTTGAGATCTATAAAATGTGTTGTTGTTGAATCAGAATTCTTTGCTTTATACTTCTAAGACTATAATATTACCCAAGGCCTGCTGATTTGATGAGCCAATCCCACTGAAATTGTCTTTCAGCACTCTTTCCATTTATAACATCATAAAGATCCAACCTCCTCTTTCAGCAAGAAAACTTCTGCATCACTACCTGCTTCATGTTGTAAAAAAAAAAAAACAACATAGGTTACAAATGACTTCCTTGATTTTTTTTTCCTGTTATGCTGCTTTATCACTATCCCATCTCATCAGCTTAGTCTAAAGTTTGCTTAGGGAACAATGATACTCTGCATGGTCAACAAAATGTGTTTTGCACCTGTAGAAATTTGGGGTTTGGGTATATCTAATGAGGCTTCTGAAGTACGTATTTTCAGACAAAAATCTCTGGTAGAATCAACATCCCTGGCTTGTGCCTGCTGGACTAGACACAAGGAAAATGAATTTAAAACCCAGTTTTACAGCTTAAGAAAAAAAATCACAGCTTCTTCTCTTCCTCCAAACCCACTCCATACACATATGTTTTTATATCTGGCTGCCCCTCATCAATGCCTTTAGGACTAAATTATGTAGATTTTATCTAATTCATCTTAATTACAACTACAAGAAATGGAAATGTAATGGTGACTGTAACTGTAGTAGCATAAGGGTGTGGTTTCCTTTAAGGAGAAGGGAAACATAAATTGCTGTTGCCTAAAGGCTGAAATTCCTTCCATTCACACCTCCTTCCTCTTCTGCTGTTCACTCTCATTGCTCCCCTGGCAGTAGGGCTTTGATACTTCTCTGACTGCAAGGAAAGATAATATGCCTCACCAAAACCAGAGAGAAATAACCATGCAATAAACCCCAAATTTATTGTGATGGCAAGATTTCTTCTGGTTAGTAAACTCAACTGGCTTATCATGTTTTCGAAAACAAGAGAAATACAAGTACAAGGGAGAGGAATAAAATCTTCCCCTTTTACTGATGAAATGCTGGTAAATCAGGTCAGCTGTAGCGTGAAACCGCACCTTTAGCTGCTGATCACGAAACTCAGAGTGATAAGGTATCAAATTGTTCCAAAAGTAGACATATAGGAAGGTAATCACGGACAAAGGTCTCTAATCCCAGGGTCTCCCCTCCAAATATACCTCATCCTATATCACACATCTGGTTTACTGCTCCCAGGAAACCAATATTTTTCCTAACTTCTTTGTCTCCAAAGGATGTGGATCAACATTGTCAAAAAACAAACATGCAGCAAAGGCTACTGCTCAGCCCTAGAAAAACTTCAGAAAGAGGAGACTGGAAAGAGTAACAAGAGCCACCCCGCAATGCAGGGATAAAGAGGCGAGAGACGGACATATTTTGAAGGCAAGAGAAAAATGGGAGATGAGATTATTACCAATAACATACAGTTAAGAAGTTATACGGTGATTTTAACTGACTTAATTCTAACCAGGCATTCCTATTGATTTTATCTGCAGGAAACAAGCTCTTTTGAGCTGCGTTCACTAAAGAGAAGAAAACCAGTCCTGATCATTGGTAGGTAAGGAACAAGCACTCTTCAGGTCAGTCAGACCAGTTCTATCCATCAGGAGATACCACAGCAAGGCACACAAACCTGCAGACAGAACTCAAACTTTAAAGGACTTTGGTTTGCACTCCCTTTTTGATCGTTTCTAGAATCAGGAAGAACAGATAGTGAGATCTTCATCTTATGGTGCCACTATCACTTTGGTGGGAGGGGTATTTGGTTAAAGATTGGGCTTTGCTCTTTTCTATGGGTCAAAAAACTTTGGTCTGTTGTTTGGGGTTTTTTAATCCCTCCCATATGCCTCCAAGGGAAATTATAATCCTTGGTTTCACAGCAGAACCATGTGATAAAAAAACCTGTATTCTGGCTTTTCAAATATGTTGTCATTGCAACATGGATATATGTGTGTGTATGCTGATATTTATATAGTGATAGTTTGTGTCTACAAAATCTGACAGATTAGAATTTTCTTTCTAGAATGATGGCTATAATGAAAATAGTGAGTGAGGAAGACAGAATTTTAACCTTGTTTATACTGATTATTTATTGTTAGATGCACAATTATTATTTATTCCAAGATGCACATTCCACTAAATCCTCAGTACATCAAGTCTTGCTATGAAAGGAAGAAAGTTCTTCTATTTTACAATTTTATTTTCTGGTTTTTAATCTTTCAAATGTCAACCCCTGCCCCCTCCCAAGAATAACAAAGCTGTGTTTCAAGACATTTATAATTTGTAGTCATTTCTGTCACATATATCAGTAATAAAATCCTCAACATTCTTATACTCCAACACTGTGAAAGACTATTTGATATAGCACGTAACGTGCATAAACATACCATGCTTAAGCACTGATGATTAAAGACATACATAATTCTTGCAAATACTATTAAACATCAACTGAATTTTGCATGTCTGTTCAAGGAGAAATAAAATTTACCTACCTTTCTGGTAGAAGAATTTTCGGTAATAATATGCACCAAGGTCTACATGTTCAACGATGTATCTCTTCACTCTGTCTAGATGTAAAATCAGATTCTCCTTGGGAACTTCCAGAACTGCAACTCCGGCATTTGTGCAATGAGAACTCAGAGTCGACTCAAATGAGGCACTTTCACACCCACTGAAGGAACCTGAATTAGATTTGGAAAGGCTGATCTTCCTCTCCCCTTCCCCACCAATCTCATTACGAAAATAAGGACAACTCATCACTAGTTCATTGCTTTTATCGTCCCCCTGGTCCATATTGAGACTTCCTTTTGAATTCAGGTCTTCAGTGCTGCCCATTGGAGAATTGAAACTTGCAGAATGGGACAAGGGTCCAGAGACAAGTGATGCTACAGCAGCAGCAGATGCACCTGTTGTTGTGTTCCTTCTTTTAATAACATTATGCCTGTTGATTGCTGCTTCATTTAAATCAAATAAAATACTCTGTACATCATAATGAGCGAAACACTTCGGACAAGTCCAAGGCTTGATGCTATCTTCTGACCTGTTATCTTCAAGATCTGAAGACTTCCCAAGTTCCACTTCACCTTTGGCATTGCGCAGCTTACGAAAAATAGATGAATCTCCTGTCTCTGATTTTGAGCGTCTCTTGAGTGGTTTCTCCCTTTCCTTAAAGAGTCTCAGGTTTTCCCTTTGAGTAATAGGCCCATCTATCACATCTAGAGAGAATCCTGAACCTTTGCTTCCACTGGCAATCAGGAGCTCACCAAGCTTAGCTGTGGCTGGGCTTCTCTGATCAGACTTTTCATCTTTATAGCCCTTCAGTAAGTCAAAAAAACTTTCCCCTGAAGTTCCCTGCTTATCTATGGAAGATGTGCTGCCATACTCCCTGTGCAGAGATGGGCCAGATTTAAAAGTGGGTGAAATACATTCATCAAAACTATCCACATCCAGCTCACTTATGGTAATGTCGCTGTTGCTGCGCTGTCGTATTCTGCGAAGAGCTTTCCTTGGGGAACTGGGATAGCCATCAGGTGTAAGAAACCTGGAATCTAGATTCTCAGATTGTCTGGTCTTGTTTTTAAGTGTGCTCTGGATGCTCTTCAACATAACAGAATCACTAGCGTTCAGGTTAACAGAACTTCCCTGACTCCCAGGACTGCTTTTAGAAGACATGCTGTCAAGGCAACTTGACGTTTCAATATCTTGACTAGATCTGCTTGTTTCCTTGATGTTCTCCTTCCTTGGGGGCCAATCAGCAATCCTTGCCCTGACCCCCATTTTGGGGACTCCAGGAGTAGAGGTAACATGATGGGAACTCTCATTGCGAGGAGGTCCAACTGGCGCCATGACTGCAGATCCTAAGCTGCCATTCTGTGACCTAAAGCGCCTCATATAGAAATCATCCGAGTGGACTTTTGAGGTGCCATCTGTTCCAACTGATACCCCTGTGGCAACAGCCCTTTCGGTCTGGGACCGCTTCAAGCTGGTCATGGTCTTTCAGTATGTTCAACCTTAGTAAGTTCCAAGAGAAGACACAGTCATTTCTGCTTTTTAAATGCACAGTTCTCTTTTGGAGAATAGTCTCCAAAATATACAATGGTTGCATGAGATCTTAATCATGGATACTTAAGGACACAGTTAAATGCAGGATGTCCAGAAAATTCAGATATTCACTAGGTTTTGATAAGTAATAATTTCCTTGAACTTCTGCATTTTAAGAAGTAGCCATGATCCAATACATTCAAATTGCTTTAACATCACTCGCGTTCCAAAATGTCAGAGTTGTAATCCCATCATTTATGCTTCTTTTAAGCCTAGAGTAGAAAAAAGAGAGATAAAATAATTATTTATTTAATAATATATAAGTTTTTTGGTAACTGAAACTATCAAAATAATTATTACACATAACTAATATTTTTAATAAACGTGCTTTTAAATTCTGTTGATCATCATCTCAAAAGTGCAGAGCTGTGTTATATAGTGGCGAGGAATTTTCTAAATATTGTTGGGTTGCCTTCTGAAAACTTCCAGATTTTGATTCCACACATAAATACGTTTTCCTTATGAACTGATTAGTAGTACTGTTACAATGCACAAGTAAGGAGGTAATTTCCTCAGCTGAAGGACACATACAGCATTTCCCAGAGAAATTAGATAGGAGCCAAATCAGAACTACTTAAACACTTAAAAGAATTTGCCATTTACAGGTCATACATCCTCAGTTGCAATTAGGTATTAACAATGCCTATTCAACTTTTCCATTAATGTAAATAACTGACATGCTAACACAAAGATTACAAAATTATAATAGAGAGAATGGCTGTAAATAACATTTATTTTGTGCTTTGCACAGCCTTATTTGCAGATTAGCTGCATAGTCCAGAAAGTATGTATCACCTCTGCAGAGAGTTCACAACAAAAAAGGTTAAAGCTTAACAGAAACACATACTTTTAAGTAACTTGATAAGAAAAGTTTCATTTTCCCTGGCTAACAAAATATTGTCTGCCACAGCTCCTGTATAATCCATCTTTACAAAGTCATAGAAATTAAATGGTTTCCCATACCTCATCAGTACTGAAGTGATTACAAAGCATTTTGTATACTGCCCTTTGAGGAGCTAAAAAAAATAATCCACAAATACATCGTTGCTAGTAGAAGACAAAAGCATGGGATTGTCAAGATAAAAATCTTGCACTGCTCTGTACATCCTTTAACACAAAGAAGTTAATAATTTGCAAAGGCTGAACCAATTACACAAAATGTGGCCTTTAAATATTTGCCAAATGTGTGCAAAGAGATGCTGCTGAACCAGCACTACATTCACAATACAGTATTGTCTACAAATCAAGGCTTTCTGATGCTTCCGGGGAAACTAGTACTTTCTGCAGTCTCAGAACTACAATACTTTGCACCACACTAATTAAATACCAAGCCAGGGCACTTTCTGCCTCCAAAGACATCATGTTTTAACTTCACTACACCTCTTTGAAATAGCTGCTGTTTCTATGAAGCTCAACATGTAAGGAATACTTAAAATGCATACTGACTGTATCACACACAACAAGAAAAGTACAAGTCACTTAGGGTATTACTGTATTTGCACAGCCATTTACATAAATGGCTCTTTTCCTTGTAATGTTTCTAAAGTCATAGGATCATGGAATGGTTCAAATTGGAAGGGGTCTTCTTTCCCTGCACTGATGCAGGGGGAGGAGGGAGAACATGGAAGGAAGGAGGGGTGGTTGGAAAGTGTGTTTAAGACTGTTTTATTTCTCACTCTTTAGCTCTTATCCTGTTAGTAATAAATTTTAGTACCATCCTCACGCTAAGTTTTGTTTTGCCTGTGTGACTTCTCCCAGCTCTTAGCAATTTTCATGGGTGCCTAGAATCCCGCCAAGGTCAACCCATGACAATTTAACATAAAACAGGCAGAAGTAAAAGTGTCCACTACCACATGCTCCTCTTCATAGTCTACAGTGAAAGCCAAGATTTCTGTCTTTCTCCCTTCTCCTTCCACCATCAGTATCTCTGAAAGCAAAGTATACATCTCCTCCCACTCAAGTGCTGGTCATAAAGAAACAGATAACCAACTACTACAGGTTTCTCATTAACTTAAGGGCAGAATTTCACTCTCAATTTTTAGCAACTCTAAAAATTACCAAGTTTGGTGGTGACCAGTTACCCCTATCCCCCCAAATTATTTTTTTTCCTTTAAAAAGTTCCAGGACAACAATCCTAAATAAGTAAGGATATGCATACATATATATATATATAAAAACCCCAAACATATATGCAATCATACATGAGAAAATACAACTAAGTGGTCTATTTAAGTTATTCTTGACCTGTTGTATGTACGGTACTGCCATTAATTACAGAACCACACAGTATATTTTCCAAAGGAAATTTTCTATTTCTGACTCAGCTTTAAAAATTTCTGACTCTGGGGACCACCTGTTTCATGTTCTGCAGGTTTTTGCAGCTGTCCTCGCTCATCTGCTGCAGCAGCTGGAATACAGGTCATAAATGATTAAGGTAATAGTTAATATCATACACAGAAGACCTTAACTCCACCCTTGCCTGTGTCTATCTTTATATGAATAAATCACTTTTAAGTCAAATTTTGTGGAGACTGAAACCACCTGTCTGTGTTTATTTCTCTAGACCTTCTCACCCCACTGTCTAATTTGAGACTTAACAGTCTGGTCTAAAAGGTTTGTTTAGCTCCAATCAAAATAAAGTGAAAATATTGCATTTGATAACATTAAAAACTCCTAAAGCACAAGTCCTGGGTACACCAGTTACCAGTTTTAATGGAAAATAAAAAATAATGGCAATCTGTACTTTAATCTTTTTTATATTAATTACTTGCAAAACATGTCAGCGTCGAAGACAGGGGGTATCACACTTGATTTAAATGACCATCAGTTACCAGTAACAGGTGCTATTTTTCAAGTGGAAAACCTGCAGAAAACTAAATATTAAGCAGCAAAATTACTAACACAGAATATGTGATCTATTAAAATTTGTTACAACAGCAAGATAGGCAGCATAGTACCTACCTCTAAAGACAACTGCAGCATTTGTGAAGAGAAACACTTTGTATTTTGTTACTATTTCAATATAGAAAAAATAACAATTCAAGGTGGAGCTATGAGTATGCAAACAGAATATGGCAAGGCCAAACTAGCATAACCAAGAAAATGTACACTTTTCCAATTCATCTGAACTTAATGAGGAGGCCAAAAAAATACTCAGATGAACAGCTACATATAAAAAGCTGTAAATGAAAACCACATGCAAAAACTACTGAAAGGGTACATGAAAATTTAGTACTGATAATATCAATTAAAAACCAGTTAAGAGAATAAGCTTGGAAACCCAATTATCTGCTTATCAGATTACATACAATAACTACTAGAGCAGTCCAAGGATCTGTTCAAAATGGGTCTCAGATTCTTAGGACAAAGTTTATTCTTGGCTTCTTACCAGCACTAGCAGACCCTGTGTCTATTCTCAACTCAAAATGAGCTACAAGCCTATCTTCATTCTTTCCCTTTCTATTTTACCTCTTTGATCACTTTGCTCCCTCCTCCAAAACTGGTGTTATAGCTGTAGGACAAAGGACTATTCTGATAAAACTTAAAAGGTCCTTGCAGATGAATTGCAAGATAGTTTTGCAGTCCTATGTCATTCTTAAAAGGTAGGTAAGTCAAGGGATATTGGTTTTATATTCCTCATAACTGAAGTCAGCCACCAGAAAAATGAAGACCTATCAGTCAAGATTTCACTTAGACACCTTTGGAATACAAAGCAGTGAACAGAAGCAATTGATCAAGAAAAAATCTCACTCAAATCAGCTCAGGATAGTAAAAAAACGTCAACTACTGCACAGTAATCAGTTTTTATCTTGGATCCGGGTAGCAAAATGAGATAATTCAACACCTACTTATTCGGGTGAATGGAGAAAAGGAGATCAAGCCTGAAACATCATTTCAGAGACCTTCTATTACGGTCTTTCCCAGCTTTAGTTTATGTGGGATCACGTTCTTTTTCCTTACAAAGTAGTGACTTTACCCACAACTGAGTCTTACTTGAAGAGATTTAGTAATTACTTTGTTATCTGCTGAGAACATGATGAGACTTTAGATTGTAGAATCATGGGTGCTAATGATCCTGATACTCTGATGTTGGAAGAGAGAGAGATCTGGGGGCACCAAATTATTTATGATTCATAATGTTCCAGAGGAACATTTCATACTTCAGCATCAGCCCTCATTAAAAATGGCATTTTATAATTAAACATTTGGAAATGAGTGAATCAGTTTTCTACTTCTAGGAAAGTCTCACTTTTGCCAAGCCTCCATAACACTCACCTGCTCCACCCCAAACAGTAAAATACAGTAGAGGATGGTAAATGCAACATATTGCCAGAGATACTTTAAAATCACGAAAATGGTAGGATAAGGTGATCAGAATAACATTTTCCTGCAAGCAGTTTTTAAAAACATAAATGAAATCTCTGTTCCACAGGGTTTACTGAAATACAGGCAACTTAGGAAATGCAGTGTAACCACACACACATTACTGGCAACAATCCTTGTTAACTTTTACTGGGAAAAGAACTGGCATTGTCATAAACCCTGGAAAACTAGCAGCTCCCCTGAAACCAGAAAAATAAATGAGAACAAAGAAAAATATTTTATACATGAAAGCTTATCTCTTTGTGTCACAAATTCTTACCTGAATTATAACAGATCAAATCCCAGAAGGGAATATTAATTTCTCAGGCAATTAAGTTATTATATGTACAAAATAATGTCTAATTGCAGAAAATTAATTCCTCAGAGGAGAAAAATTCAATTTAGCCTTTAGAAATACTTGGTTCTATGTGGTTACCTATTATTAACTTTATCCTTTTCTTCCCAGGATTACTTTTATCATTAAAATTGCAGAAAAGTTAAAAGGTTCATCTTTCTGAGGAAATTTTTACCAACTGAAAGGCTATTTGAAGAATAGTATTTGGTATTTTACTAACTTAGTGGTTTTATTTTTTGAACTTAAAGGAATTGCTGTTTTTTTGTTCACTGAGTTTGTGATAATTGTCAGTTCTGCATAGGATGAAAGAGATTCCCTCAACCTTCTTTTCTTCTCCTCCACCTTCCCCATTTATAGTGTCAACAAAATCTGCCACCGATTCACAAGTCAGCAAGTCTGTGTTTCTCCCTGTTTCTCTCAATGTTTCCTAACTATCAGAAGAAAACCTATGCCCTGAGGACACTGTGTGCCATCTGTTGCCATACACACAACGATCACCTGCACTGATCTGCTGAGATTTAATAGTGCTTTATTCGTACCTTCGTTCTCTGCTGAAGTAGCTGATGCAAATACACGTGAATTTAGGCAAGGTTTCGAGCCCTGCTCACACAGCTGTAAACCATTGGTTGGCTCAGAGCGCAGCAAACCAGCTGGCCTCCCTGTGCAGAAGGCCATGAAGTCACACTTAACAATCAGTCTCCTGCAGTCAATGGTAAATGCTCATGACATAACAGGATGGTAAATGAAGCATAATAAAAGCTATCAAATTGTGACAGATACAGGAACGCCCCACCAGTGCACTTCAGTACATTTTGCTCCATTATGATTTCCTACTCATTATTCATCATGGAAATACTACGATACCTCAAAGCCAGAATTGCATCCTGTGTTTTCACATCCATTTCATATCCATTAATCAAGACATGAGTATCACAATTACCAAGTGTACAAGTAACCCTTTAAAACTCCTTTTAGCCAAGCAAGAAGAGAGAGAAAGGGCACTGCACATGGTCATTCCTACTTCCAACACTCGTGCTCCATTTTGGTACCAATGTCATTCATCTAGTTAATTAAATGCAGAATCCCTTTCTTGGAAGCTAACTTACAGGATCTGAAAGGGAGATGCTGACAAATCTTCCTGTATGCTAATTGCATTCTATTCTTGGAACGAGATTGTTAATGACAACAGTTTACTTTTGAAAGGAGCGCTTGCTCCCTAGGAAGCAACTCTAAACCAGTGCCAATACATACAAGCAAAATATTCTAGCTCACAGATACTGTCTCTCCAGAAAGTGACATTTTTAGCAACTACAAAGCAGATTGATTTATACCCCTCCCTTTTCTTATTTTAAAGATATGTTTCTTTCTCAGTTTCTAGCTGTTGCTATATTGCATCCCTGGGTAGTGGTTCCAGAAACAGACTGCTCTCCCTTGTGTGTGGACTCTTAAAATTTACTGCAAAGTGCCCAAGTTAATCAATGACTAACATCTGAGACTGCAAGACTCTGACCTAAGAAAAATCACAAACCAAAACCAAAGGAAAAAACACAGACCAAGAAACAAACCCCCCAAAACGGGCTGATACATGCTAGCACAGGTACAGTTCAGCATAAGAGCTGTAAATTACAGTAAGTACCACGGATTCCCCTTCCTGAGTTTTGCTTGCTCATACCCACATCATAGCACAAAGGCTCAAATGCCTCCTTTCTCCTCCAGCATAGCCACAAGTTTGTTTCCAGCATACCTTCGGGACCAATACAGAGAAAGAGCTCAGCCTGCAGTCTCTGCGCTGCACCACTGGCTACGTTCACACTGGCCATATCTGACAAGCTAGTACATGCAGTCATCACCACATCTCATGACATGCCACTAACATGTTGAGTGAGAGACCTCAGTTTGGAAGAGGGGAAAGAGGATGCTTAACCTACTACCTCTAAACCTCCAGTTGCTTCTAAGTAGTCTGGAGTGCAACTCAAAGCTAATTTTATGTTTTTAATAGGTGTTGGACTGTCACTAATTTGATAAAAGGATTATTAAAAAATATAAACCCATCATTTTGCTAGCATTTAAAATCTTTTTCCCAACACCATTATATTCCTTTGCTCTATCACTGCTGTTGCTCCTCCCTAAATTAATATTCTGCTGCCTTCATGAAAGTCAACCAGCTACCAAACCTTCACAGAGTACTATTTCTCCATAGGTTGACTGATCATGAAGTCATGTGTTTAAGGGAGAAACAAAAGCAGCTTTTCAGAAGTGAAAGTTAAATTTTACCTAAAATTAATGGGCTTTGTTTCCAACAACCCCCATATTAATCACCTAGAGAGCATTTCATATTCACACACATTCCTGAAGAAGCTCTTCCAACTATTGCTCCTGCTTTAAAGATACTGCTGTAGTGGTGGAGAGGAGAATTAGGAGCAGGGGGATTATTACCTGATATCCACACCAAAGGTGTTCATTGATTCCTGCCTTGCCATCATTCCTTTGCTGGTGCCCCAGGCTCCTTCAGCTGCCAGTCACATCCTGTTTCTTTTCACTCTAAGGCCAACTGCCACCACTGCCAGCAACTGCCCTCCACAATCCTTCCTTCTCATCCTCAGGACCCTTCTGCCACACAGCCTGTTTGGCCATGGCCCCCAAATCGGGTAGACAAACACCATCAGATTCGAATTTCAGACCTCAGTTTGCTTCCTCAACAAAAGCCACTCATAAGACAGCTGAGCATCTCATCAAATGAAGTATCATTTCTTCAAGTTTCCAAATGACTAATAGGTGTTCAATGAATCTGTTGATGTGACAATACAAAGTAGATCATTATTTGATTCTATTCTGTATACAGTTCTGTATATTAAAAAAAAAAGAAAAACAAAACAAAAAAACAACCCACAAAAAAACATCAGAAAGCAACTGGAAGTTGTTTCATAAAATCAAACACTATGTTTGTAAAGTGAAAACCAAGTTCAAGCTACTACTGAAACATAGTATTTAAAAGTACACATCTAAAAAAGGATTTTTCTCCCCCAAACAACCTATTAAAAATGTCAATTGACCTGCCTAAATGGTATTCTTTTATTACAAAGACTTTAACACAAAGTTAAAATATTTTCCCTAGAAAAGATGTTCTGGTTTTGTGTGTAGGTATATATAGCACGTATATTTTTGTATACCTACATCTACATTTATTTACACACAAGATGTTAATGTTATCTCTCAAAAGCTTCTCTAGACACAAGTACATAAATATAACATAAGCAAATGTTGTAATTAATCCTCATGTCATTTAAACAAGAGTTTCCACAACAACTAGTGGTTTACAGGCTTAATTCAAACTTTATCCAAGTAAAGACAGCATAAAAATAATTATACTGAAAATCATAGTCCAGACTATAAAGCCATACAAGGGCTACAGAGAGTAAGAAAGAGATCCTTTTAACAGTTCACATGTTTGAACAGATAAAGAAGCTTGTAATCCTCAAATAATCTCTGCAAGAACTACAGCAGCTTCCGTTTCAAATAACTGCCATATGCAGCCAAGTGTGCAACACCAAGGAAGGAAGACAAGTATCAAGTATCTTAAAGAAAGATACTTGAAAAATATATATATTTTTTTAAATTATATGATTGTGGACAACTGGAACATTCAAATTGAAATGCACTCAGCTGACCCCTCCACAGCCTTCCACTATAAATCCTTTTAGAAAAAAAACCTAAAAATTGAGTAATATTCTTTTCATCAATATGACAACTTTTTTTTTTTTAAATTACAAGTTTTGTAATACTGCTAAGCTCTTGGAACCATACTGGTATATCAGTATAAAGACCCTGATCTAAAAGTGTAGAAAAACAAGTAGTAAAAATAAATAGACACACTTGCCCCCAACAATAAAAGTAGGTTAAAAAGGTGTAAAGAAAAAAAGTTTTAATTGTGTTCTTATGTATATACTTATTTTAGAAGACAAAACAAAAAATTAGTAACAGATTTTATATGAAAGCATGAATAATTTTTAGCAACTCTTTACTTTAATGCTTTCCATTCTTTTCATTTTTCTCTTAGACCCTCAGTTTCATACTTTGCCTGCAATCATTTAAATCCCAAACACACAATCCCATTTACTAGCCAAACTCCCGTGTCCTTTTAGTGGAACACTAAAACAGGCTTCAAAATTAGTTATGTATTAATGTGCAAAGGACTCTAAAATCACTGCTACCGTAGTGGCATCACCACTAGCAAACATTTAGACCACTATTTTAGTGATGTTGATGGATTACTGCTTGCTGAATTTCTCCAATAGACCTCACCCCAAAGCAGAGAATGGAACATTAGGCACAATCTTCTTCCTTGAACCACATTTTGTGGTTTCTGAAGCTTCATTTGTAGAAGCAAACAAAAACAATAACCAGATGAAATAACATTTTTCTTCAGATAATTAAATTGTTCCCATAGAAGGCATGGCATCAGATTCAGTAAGTCACATAAGCTTTCAGCAGTGCTTATGGCAAGCCCTCTCAGTCCTCTGGTACAACAGATACTCCTAAACTAGAAAGGTTGTGGTCTTTGTCCAAGGAGGACATTTATTTACCAGGTTGGTTTCATTAAGAGCTAAACACAGTCATCCCACAGAGCAAAAAAAAAGAAAACCATCTTAGCTTACCATTTGAGACACATGCTGTGTAAATCTAAACTTATGAGGAACATTAAATCCACCAGTAAAAAAAAAAACCCCAAATTTTTAGGCTTCTCTAACTCTTATATAACATAAATGGGTATGACATCAGAGATCCCTGGGGATAATTCACTTTCCAGTTTTTGAGAAAAAGCATATAAAGAGCTTTTTGTCATTGACAACTACATTTATCTTACAAATATATGCATTACACATTTACTTTCCAAAATACCACCTTCATGGATATAAAGGAATAAAGAGCTCAACCTCCACATAGGCCTCTATATAGCTTTTTTTGTTAATTTTCCTTTAAAATGTCCTTTAACATTAGGACTAAAAGAAACACTGTTTTAAGGAAGACTTTGCCAAATTTTGGAGTATGAAAATATATCAGAAAAATACAGATGGGACCTGTAAACAACTGACAGGATTTCTGAGCACTAGGTGCTCTATCACCAGGTGACAAAGAGCAGTGTGTTACATTCCTTAATGATATCACCTTTAAAAATGAAAAGGATGTCTGAAACTTTCAGTGTGAAATGCAAAAGAATGATGTAAAAACCTGCAAACAGCTCCAAAAACCTAGCAGGGAATGAGTACAACTACACAAGCCTCAGACTTTGCTAAATGAATATTTCAATGTCACACTTCTTCTGCATATGGGAATGTACAAAAAAACACAAGGCAAAAGCCAGACTGGCTGTACATAAATTACTGTTCTGCATCTAAAATGTTTCAAGTGGTGAATAAAACAATGTAGAAAGAGAAAGAAAAAAAAAAAAACCTGCCAAAACATGCAGTTACCCAGCAGAAATCTGCATGCGGCATGATTGCAACATTTATTGTTTAGAAAATAATAAAGCTAGATATAAATATTTCTGTAGATTCATTTCTTGTGAGTGCTATGCTACGAGTGGGTGTTCAGGTTGGATTTCAGAAGACAAACAGAGCAAGAACTCTTCACATGCGGAAAAAGGAGAAAGGTTATTTAGAAATTCTCTCGTGTAGATCTCTCAGCAGTGACCAACAGGTAGATGACACCCTTTGGTTTGATGATGTTGGTACGTTATGTTCTATAGCCCTAACATAGACTATATAATAAAAGCAACTGAAAACATCCAAATAGGCAGTACTTAAATTTTAAAGGCAGCCATAAGAGTCACCTGCTGAAGGCAGAGAGTTGTCTCCAGCAACTACAAAGGGAAAGTAATACCCAGCTGGCCACACACACCAACTCTTCAGGAGTGATTGTGAAAATTTGTGCGCAACTCATTTTGTAAAGTGATCTAGACCAAAGTGCAACACCAGGTAGAGAAGCAAAATAAGCAATTCCAGTCATGAATCCAGACAGTCAAGGTGGCAAATCAGGATACAAACTGAAAAGAGCAAGCAAGGTGGCAGTGACACCTACAAAACACACTTTGCAATTTAAATAAGAATCAGTCTATTACAAGTACACATATGCCAGCAGTACTGGCACTTCATCCAGGCATCTTTAAACCTAAGAGGCAAATTTAGGTGGATGGCTGAATAATACCAGTTGTCTCAAAGTGTAAGCAAATCTGGGTATCTGACCTGCCCAGTTGTACATGCAGGTCTTTTATCAATTGCCTGTCCAGCCCAAGACCCAATTTATTCTTTATAAGATTTATTAAGTTCTCTGTAAGCTGAGCTACAATAACTTGCATAGACAAGAAAAATAAACCTACCTCTTTCTAACTGAATCCCAAACATAGTCCAGCAAGTCTACTTGAGGTTTTAGCATTCAAAACTAAGTATGATGGAAGAGTCTTTCTGCCTTATGTGATTTTTTTTCCCCCCCAGCCATGGTCAGTAAAAGGAAATATCTACATCTGTTCTTGGTTCACATGCATGAAAAACACTTCATAAAACGAAAACAGGTTTGAGATCATTTAGATTTCAATACTAAACCTTCAAAAGCAAATTACCTACAGAAAGTACATGTGTGGGTGTATTCCTGTTTCACTGCATCAACAGCCTTAATCAGGCTTGCATACTATTTCTGATTATGGTTCATTATATAAAATCACGTTGATAACAGTTCAGCAAGAATGTTTCTTAATCCTTTCTGAAAAACAGAAATACTGTTCTCACACCACTTTTCACCCTTGATGTGTGTATGTGGGGGATGACTTTCCCCAGCCACGCATGACTCGGTAAAAGCCATTGCAGCCAACTTCAAACCACAGGAATTGGCTTGAACTATCCATCAGCACAAAGGCTGCAGCTCCGCCCTATGCTGAGGATGGTAACACCTGCAGAATCCTCCTCAGCTCTGCTTGCCACTGCAACCCCAGTGGATCTGCAGATCCTCCACAGAAAGCAAACTTGGAAGGCTAATGCGCCTCCCTGCTCACACGGGGTTGAAATGATTCCTACTGCATCAGCTGGAGCCACATCTGCTCACAAGTGGAAGGCCCTGCTTTGAGTTCTAGGGAGTTTTTAGCAATACAAACAGTACTTTGAAGCCAAATGTGCCTTCTTTGATTTGCAGGGCTGCATTTTCTTAAGCATGCACACTTCCTTTTTGCTTCTTTGTCTACTCTTCTATTACTCTGAAATGGGGATTTTATTGTTGGGCAGATCAATATCTGAAAACTACTTGAAAATGTCAGCAATTGTGAAGCATAGCAAATAATTTCTCAGTAGGATTTCTGATCTGAAAGGGATCATTCCCATGCTCCACAATATGCTTGTTACATTTCAAGATAAATTAGGTCTTGATTTCACCCTCTGAAGACTAGATGATTTTATACCTTCTTCCATTAAGGAAACTTTGCTCAGTGATACCATCACTGTTGAAAGCAACTCATCTTTCTATACTGAAACTTGGAGTTTTTCCTGGGGAAAAGCTTTCAGAAAAATGGTTGTCTTTTATGACAAGTTGATTCAGTAAACAGTCTGATGTTAGCAATGCTCAGTCTTCATTATAATTCAAAATTTCCCCTTGGTCACAATAGCAGCAGTGTAGGGTCTACTTTGACAAACATCCTTCACAAAATCTAACCCCAAAATGTGGGGTTTGAACACAGGCAAACGTACTAATGTCACACTTAAATTGGTGCTTTGTAAGTGCACAGAACGAGTGACACCATCACACTTCTAAAATTCAGATTCTACATACTTTCATGAACTCCTGTGTTACCACTTTCACTAGTAAGTCACAGTGTCAAGCCACAGCCTCTGAATCTAAGCAGAAACGTGAGAGGTATCTCTCACAAGATGAGATAGAAGAAAAGCCCTTCACTGCTAGCAGGGGCAACTGCTGCATTTCTACAGACCTGTTGAGAAGAGAGATTTCCAACAAGCAATAAACCCAAGCAGATGGGGAAACCAGAGCTCCCAAAACACAATTTATCCTCCTATTGAAGGCAATCCTCTTCAATAATTACATAAATTTAAGTCTCTAGGATTTTACAGAAATATGCCAGTGTAACTAAGCTTTCTTATGTGCATATATCAGTTTGAAGGAGGGTTGGGGGGAAAGGAAAAATAAAAATTAGACCCCATCGGGTCAATTTGGGTTGTAACCCTCACTAAACCTTCTCTAATTGTCAAGCCTACCGTAAGCACAGCAATGAGATTACAGCAGACAATCTACTTGCAGTAGGTCACACACAACAACAAACTGTTACACCTAAAAACACTGCATGGCTAGTTCTACAGATACTTCTTTTTTTCACTACTTTATCCTTCATGCTAACCATATGATCATCATTTACCAAATTCAGTGAGTCAGTTTTTCTAGTAGTGAGAGATGATTCAAAATAAAATCACAGTTTTAAAACTGCCTGGTGAGCATGGATTCCTAAGACCACACAAGTGCTTCCAAATACTTTTATAATGAAAATATTTGGTTTTCTTCCAAGTAAAGCACTTAGAGTAACTTCTGCTCACCTGTGCTTTCATACAGACTTGCCAGAAGTTGCACTGAGATAAGCAATCATTCTAGTTGCAAATTTCAAACATATGAAATGTGAGGAATTACTAATATCTCTGAAATTAAACATATGGAATTTCTGACAATCTTCAGTAGTTTACTACCTCAGAAGAGAGAGTAAATTTGATTTTTTTTTTCTTATTAGAACAAAATAATACAGTTAGTGGAAAAAATTCTACAGTGAAATGAACCAGATTTTTTTTAATCTTTAGACTGTTGTACTTTTTTTTTTTTTTTTTTACTTTCTGAAAGGGGTGGGGAGAAGTTATGTGCTACAAAGTCATGGTGTGTCCACTGAAATATTCCAAACAGTTCTGTTACTGTAGAAACAGAAAATTTCTACAAAGCAACAAACAAAGATGCATAATTAATTATAAATCATAACCATGACTTATGGATGCCGAAACTTAAGAGGAAAAAGCTGTCAGGTGAGTTCATATATGAAAAATGTCATCAGAGGTTTCAAGTGCGAATAGTTCAACGTGAAGTTGAGGAAGTTCTTCAGTCAGACTCCTAGAAACTAGGAAACATAGCATGACATGTGCAACTATTTGTTTGTTCCTACCTTTCTCTTTCATAGAAACAGATACAGCACTTGTCTGATTCAAAACAGGTCGTGCTATGTTCTTACCTAAGACTAAAATATCAAGTTTTATTAATAAGAGAAATTAGCTTAAGGGAATAAATGCTTTTTCTATTAAGATCTCAGATGAAAGTAGTAGCAAAGTCCTTAAAAACTGTTACACTTGCACTGCCTGTAAGTTTGAGTTAAAAACTTGGCTATTACTTCTGTATTGCAAATCTGTCTCCCAAAATCCACATGCTACTCTAATCCGAGGGCTTTAAAAAAAAGGTCATTAGGTCAGAATAGCCAATAAATTGAGGGAAAAAAACCCTGAAACAAACCAAAAGGTAAGGCACATAATAGGAAATGTCTGGGGAGGTACAGTATACACAAATTAGTATAGACTAATGCAGTTTCTGGAAATTAAATTACTTTCAAAACTCAGTTAACTTCAAAATACTCATTTAAGATCTATTGTTCAGACATCAGCTATTCACAATATCAAATTACAAAAATAAGCATTTTCATGTTTTGGCAGTGTACAAGTGTATGCAATCATAGCATCAGGACTACATCTAACAGGTTATTTTAAAAGCTAGTTTGAGGATTTCTCCTATCACAGCAACTTCTCTAACAGAAAGTTCTTTCCCTGAAAGTCTTGTCCTTATTGAATCTAAAACACAAACATTTAAGTCTTGTCTTCTCTGAACTGTCCCCTAAAGTAGACTTTAGCTTTGTCCTCACTGATTATAGAGGAAGTCTACAAAACCACACTCTCTAGGCTAACATTAACTAGCTGAAGTGGCATCCTCCACCCCTTTGTCAACAGAAAACCTCTTGACAAAACCATGTGAGACAATAGGAAAATGCAAATCAAAAACAGAAGAGTGCAAAGGTAAAGATTATTTTAATAGTCAGAGGATCCAAACAGTAAGAAAATAAACAGTGGAGAAAAAGGATGTGCCTGGGAAAACAAGAAATCTAATACCTTCTTTTTCCTGATGTCTTTTATCCATTCATTCATTACAGCCACTAAATGTGGAACTACTTCACATTTCACTACAAAGCTTGCTTTTTAAAACAGAATGGAAAGCTTTGATTTCAAGGTGAAAAGTACATTATATACCAGCAACAATACCCATCTTAAACTGAAAAATCTGCATACACTAGGAGATGTCACAGAGCTGTGCACTGCTACTATGCCACAGTACTGTATCACTGATAAATAAAAAATCAGTTCATGATACTGACATATTCTAAATGAACTGTGCAAACAATGCACTGAGAACAGACGGATATTGCCATTTTTCAAATGGCAGTTGTTTTAGAACTGGTATCATAACTTCCCACTCATACAAAGTCACTGCATCAACTCCCACTATTTTACTTAACTTCAAGGAGAAAAGTCATAAGTTCAAAGTATGGCATGAGAAAATATTTTAGTTTGAGTATATGTGGAATGTGAAGAAAGCAAGAAAGTGCAGTGAGAGAAAAAAGGCAGAATGTAAGCTGCATGAAAGTCACAGGCAAAGAAACTGGGATGCTGTTGCATTAGTGCTAACACATATGAAAATTAAGTCAATGGATCTCCTTCTGCTGCTCCTGAAAATGATCACTGAGAGATTAAAGCATCTGGGAATCATGGAAGAACATCCCTTTGAATATATGTAATAATCTGAGTTACACGATGCTGAAATTCTCCAGCTCATTGCACTTTATAGACTGAATATGATGATTGTTGCTGCTGTGAGAATTAAGTTTTATTGAGCCTGGTTATATCTTTGTGAAAATTATTCATGTTCCTAGTACAGATTCAGAAAAAAATTTTTTTGAGGAACGGAAGAGTATTTTAATTCTTCAGTTCTTACTTAGCACTGTGCTTTTATCTAAATTACATACCCAAAGTAAATTAAGGCAATCCTCCCTGACTAAAGAATTTCTAGAAGGGATTTAAGAGTTGGACTCTATGATCCTTGTCAGTCCCTTCCAACTCAGAATATTCTGTAACCATAAATGGTTGGTGGATTAAATTCAATTTTAAAAAGAACACTTATTTTGAAGTACAGTGTGCTGGTTTTGGCTGGGCTAGAATTAATTTTTTTCACAGTGTCTAGTATGGGGCTGTGTTTTGGATTTGTGCTGAACACAGGGTTGATAATATAGAGATGTTGTTGTTATTGCTGAGCAGGGCTTACACAGAACCAAGGTCCTTTCTGCTTTTTGTACTGCCACGCTGGAGAGGAAGTTGGGGATGCAAGGGAGGTTGAGAGGAGACACAGCTGAAATAGGTGACCCAAACTGATCAAAGGGATATTCCAGACCACATGACATCATGCTCAGTATATAAAGTAGGGGGAAGAAGGAGGATGGTGTTTGTCTTCCCAAGTAACCATCACATGTGACGGGGCCCTGCTCTCCTGGAGATGGCTGAACACCTGCCTGCCCATGGGAAGCAGTAAATTTATTCCTTGTTTTGCTTTTCTTGTTTGCATGGCCTTTGCTTTCCCTATTAAACTGTCTTTATCTCAACCCACAAGTTTTCTGGCTTTTACTCTTCTGATTCTCTCCCCGAACCCACTGGTGGGGGAGTGAGCGAGCAGCTGTGTGGAGCTTGGCTGCTGGCTGGGGTTAAACCATGACAACAGTAATTCAAAAGTTGCATTTATTTCCATTGTATGAACACTATTTTCATTTTGATACACCTCCTGCTGCAGTACATTAACCCAAAGCATTAGTGATAATAGCAGAATCCAACTCACATCCACAGTAACACATCCCTCTCTACCTCACATGTCCTCAAGCAAGTGGTCAGAGCTCCCTTAAGATACATCCACAGAAGAAAACTAAAGCATTAAGAACACAGACCAGAGACTTAAAATTGAACTTCATAAAGACAGAAGGCAATGCTCAGTGCAGAGATGATGCAGAAGTTTGAGAAACAGAAACAATCATGATTACTACTTGTGAAGGTAGTGTGAGTACATTCAGAAAGATTAGCTTCCAGTTTTAAAAACCAAAATGAAAAGTTCATAAATCAAAAATTATTTCAAATATTAATATGAAAATTATTTCTTAACTGAAATACTTATGTATCAGCACAGCAGCTAAAATGTACGTACTTAAAATACTATAAAAATACACCTTTATCATCACTGATATACAGGAATTCCTATACAGATAGGCCAAAATAAATTAGACTTGCATTAGACCAGTGGGAAATGAATCACTGAATAACAAATGACTGTACTGTTTTTGAGGTGTAACAATTTGGTGAGCAGTCTGAACAGATGCTGACTGATAATGAGAAGAAGTGGCAGCAGTAAAGTGCTGTATTTCTAGGGTATTGATTCTTACAAATATTATTTTAGATCAACAACCTAACTTCCAGCAGAGAGGCTGTATTAGCACACAATTCCTGCGGCTAATGATCAATAGTTAATCAGCAGAGAAGAAAAGGAGCAGAGATAAACCATTGGTGCATACAGAGATTTACCAAATACCTGAAATACTTGCACACAATGAAACATGCTGATAACAAGAGTGGGAGAAAAACAACCCTTTAGTAAAAAACAGCACTTTTGCGTGAACTGGCAGTATAAATAATTTATTAACCATATCACCATTCAAACCACAACATAAGTAAGCAGACAGTACTGTACTACTGTATTTTACAGTTAAAGTAATTTCACATATAGTGGAAACTTAAAAATTATTGTTCTGGGGCATTCTTAGATGCTTTGAAAAAATTTTAAAGTCTTTTTCAAACACTCCCATGCTGTCACGTTTATGACTGCCAAACTGAGGACACTACAAAAATGCAGAGTTCCTATAAGTGGCTTTAAAGACCTTGATATGGGCAAGAAAAGGAAAAGATTCAATTATTCTTTTTTCCTTCTGATTATACTCAGAACTTCATTATGACCTGGTGATCCTTTTAATCAAACTCCTTTGTCAAACACTGCCAACACCTCCGAATGTCTTCTTTTGAGAGCAGATCATCATGTCAAAGTATCTAAGAACTAACAGGTTAAGAAATCCAAATCAAACTTTAGACTCATAAGCATCTGGCTTTAAAAAAATGTTTTGTTTTAAACCCATATTCACTCTACTATTCTGCATAAAAAAGCATTATTGGTAGAACTTGAATTATTATAATTAATCCTCTTGTTAAACCTTTAAAACATAAATGTGGGGACAGAATGAAGATCACCTGGGTCTTTTACTGTTAAAAAAAAGTTTTAAAGTGGTTTTGGTTTTGTTAGTATAACAAAGATGACTTTAAAGTCAAATAATTACTTGAAATAACCACTGTGTACACAACCAAACCAAGCAATACACTGGGCTGTGCCACAGAAGATATGCAATAGTTAGATATTAAATCCTTTAAGTAAATGGGGAGAAAAAAGTTCACCACTAAGGAGATCCCATTATCAACAGGCTATAGTTTTGCTCAGAGAACACACTACTGTGGTATGCAGAACACTGTGCTCTGCTTCTCTGATGAAGTCAGTAGCCAAAATAAAAATAGACATCTTAGCAGTATGGATTTCTCTTCAGGATAGGGGTCCCTTTTGTATCTTTTTATTTTATATGTATGTAGGAAGAAATAAAGGCACTGTCAACCATTAATGAAAGACTAAGAAAAATCTAGTGTGAAACAATCCACAAGTTCATCTTCCATTTAAGAAGCAAACATGCAGGTATATTCAATGTAATTACAAGCATTTATTACCCATTGTCTTTCCATTACCTCAAAACTACACTGTTATTTCTTTTTTCTCCAAAAATCAAGGCCCAAAGTTGATTTCTATATCCTTGATGAATACAAGTGTGCACACATTCATAAATCAAGAATACTATGGGGTTTCTTGTGAAGTAGAGACAGAAACTTTAGTCAGTGGCTTTATCAACCTGCACAGCAATTGGTTTTCTTTCCATGCTCCTTACTAAGGATGCATGCTGGAATGTATCAAAGATTTTCACAACAGACAACTGATTCACTTACCAAGTAAAAATCGAAAATAGAAACATGAAAACCATATACTTAAAAGATGGAGCAGTGAGTTGCAAATGTAGCCTCCTCCTCTATTACTTCCAAATTATAGGATTAATTTTTTTATTCTTCTAAGTAAGGCACTAGAATTGGGGCATCAATCCTCCTACATATCAAGCCACATTCATTTCTGGGTTCAATTTTTAGTACTCCTGCACTGTGTTTTCATCACTAGTTCTATGTACTATGCCAGTGGCAGGAGACAAGGAAGTCATTAAAAGGCAGTGGTATTTCAAGGAGTTATGGTTACCTCAATAAAGAACTTGCAGCAAGAAAGAAAAACCCACTGAAACTGGAGAACAGCATGAACTAAAACTCTTCTCTGCCTTTTGCAGAAACGTATTCTTTGCCCTGGTTTAGTAACTGAGAGAGAATTTGCTACAGTCAGGAGACTGAAGCACAAGTCCTGTGCACCATTAAAATCCTACTGAGAACGTTCATGTGTGACATCTCAGTAATGCACAGAACTTGTGCTGGCCATCCAATTAATATCCAAGTTTACCACACAGCAACAGCTTTTATCTGATACCCACAGCTCTAACCACCAGACAGAAAAAAATTAATAGAATGTACTAACATTACCTACGCTTCCAAATTTTTCCAAACAAAATTCTTTTTCTATGATTCTTTACCAACTGAAAACTTACAGAGTTTCATAATTTGCAAGGTCCTGCAGCTGGCTTCTCAGACCAATTATTTAACGAATGTTTATGGTGCTTTAACAACTGCTTTTCATTTACAGAAGTTGAGGTAGTTATGAACTGGAGGAAAACATTAATCCTAATTAGCTTTGATCCCATCACCAAAAAGAGCTGGATCATCACTCTGCCGAAGACTTCTCAACTTAGTGCTTGATTAAGAGTTCCCCTGCTGAGAAATCTATTTTGAGCTCTTGTCTTGTGATGCCATGAGCTTCCTGAATATCCACGTGTGTAACAAGCTTTTCAGAGAAGACTGGAATAAAGGAATCAATAAAGTTACAGAAGTTTCCTGTCAAGGAATTGGTCATGATGACAGTACTCACAAAAGGAGGAGCAGTTTGGGTAAACTGCAGGAATAGGAGTACGCCAAGCAAAGACCCTGCGTTCTGCTTTGTACAATCTTTTCCTCTCTTTTCTTGTCTTTCTTAAATTCAGTGGGGTTTACACTTTGGGATTTTTTTTTTTAATTGCACTCCAACACTGATAAATCAAAGATAACTGAGGAGTTTCTGTGAAGCCAAGCTGTAGGTTCCAACTTTCAAGGTAACTGAAAGAAACCTCCTGAAACACCAGTGGCCCCAGTAGAGCAAACTGGACTAAAAGAGATGGACAAAACAAGGGTTAGCAGGAAGAGAACATGCAGGATGGAAAGAAACTATCCCATCACCTCCTGTCCTGCAGATCTGACGGACATTACCAGTGGTTGCCAAGACCAACAGGCCCCATTTATTTGTACAGTCCTGGTGCTCTCCTCTCCCCGCTACATATATCTGTATATCATTTCTGTACATGAAACACTATAGCTAGAGCTAACCTGCAGATGCACCCTGCTTGGCAAAGCAAGGGGCAGCAGCATGTGTAGCCACACAGGATCGGTATGGTCTAGATTTTACCCAGCCGTGATGTCTGGATTACTCCTCTACTTAATCACCAGTTTCACAACCATTTACTCCATCCCAAGAGCTTTACACCTCTCATCAATGGAAATCAGCAGCCAGTTAATATTCAAGTCACTGGTGGATTTTTTTTTTTCTTTTGGGAGAGAGGGAGAAGTAAAAGAAAAGGACTGATGGACAGGCAAATCTAGTCACAAAAGCCACACTTCCTTAGCAAACCCATACTAAACACAGTCCCCCTACAAAAGATCCCCTTGAAAAATGAACCAACAGACTAGTGAAAGTATTTACATAGGAAAAATTCTTGTATGTTGACAAAGAACATAAACTTCAAAAGGAATACTTGTCAAAAGACCCAATCTATCAGTGCACAAGGAAGGCTAGGAAATCTTCATGTGACAGGGCTGCTTTTCACATGTCTTTAAACGTGAAGCCACTAGCTGCTAACCGATAAGAATGGAGGAGATCCCACCCAACATCTGCTACAGCAATTCGGTTTAATAGCAGTCCTTCACCAGCATTGACAATTACTCCCACGCTCCCCTGTGAGAGACTAATGGTTTGCTAAAAATAAAACAGAAATTAGCATGTACAGCAAGCTGCCCGAGATATATGCTGTTTGACAGAAGGTGATATTAATCAACCTGCTGATGAGCTGAAGTCCAGATTTCACTTGAAAAGATTTTGTCCTATATCTAGAGATTTGGGTCCCTGGTTGAAATGGCAGGATGCAGTATTACTTTTTGCTCATTTTATTATTTTCTACAGCCTCCATCTTAGCACGCAGTAATAATGTTCACACTTACACAGGGGGGAATAATTCAGTACCAACATCAATTTGTGTACAGCAGCTGCTAAAAGCTGAAGTTGTCAAGAAACACGAGATGACAAAGCAAACCACAACACCCTCCAACTGTACCAGCAATCAACGACATTTTCACTAGTATGTGAATCTTTAGCAAGCAGACCAGGGCTTACTAAGTCACAGTGGCAGGGAAGGATGGAAAAAAGAGCAAAAAATACTTTTTAAATTTTTCTGAATATGATAGATGTCAAAACCATCAATCAATAGCTTATATGTAGGATGCAAGTAACGAAGACTGTATCAGTCTTCGAAAGAATTGCTCTTATCTGTTTTAAAATAAAGCTGAATAGTCGTTAAGTAACTAATAGATGATAAATGCAAACAATATATAAGATAAAATATTTTTAAAAACTGTGTAATTAATTAGTTCTGTAAGAAAAGGTCTAATTTTACAGTAAAAAAAATTATACAGATTTTAAGCCCTGCCTCATGTTAAATATTAAGAAAATAATCTAAATTTACAGTGGGAAAATATAATTTTTCTTAAATACAAAAGATGAATAAGATGCTGTATACAAAAAATTCCAACCCACAAACAACCTTGAGCTTGTTTTATGGAAGCAAGCCAAATGAATTCCATATTTCAAATCTACAAGATATGTGTGTCACACAGAAGAAATACTTTACATTAATTATACTTGCTCTTAAAAGAGAGTAGCCATCATATGAAATGATTACTGTCTTACCTGGTCAAGAGGGTTAGATTAAGAAAAGACATCAAGAACTACAGGTCCAGATTTCCCCCTCAAAGATAACAAGAAAATTTCTGTCTGCCTAGGAGGACAAAAATAGCTAAAACTCCATTTGTTTTTCAGCTGTATGAAAAATGTAGCCTTTAAAAAGAAAAGAGACATCATGGATGAACCCACTGGCAACAAGTACATCTTCCTGTACAACCAGGATACCACCAGATTGTAGGTGGCAGTGTCACAAGGTCAGATCAGACAGAAGACCTGAAGAAAATACAGGCAATTCCATAAGAAGAGAAAGGTCAGTGCTTAAGAGGCAAGAGAACTGCAGCCCAAAAGCTGCTTCTTAAATAAGGCTCACTTCTGCCACATGTTCATCTCCAATAGGTGATGTACAGGTTAAACCAGTGGTACTACAGCATTTCACAGTTCTTCCCCACCAACTTTTGACATGTAATGACCAACATCTTGATTTAAGAATTGTTACTTAGCAAAAATATCCATCACTTTCAAGTCACATTTTCTCTAGCGCCTTTTATTTAGTCTCATAGCTACCAAACACTTTTAACTATTTCCAACAGAAAACAGTTCAAGAATCAGCAAAAACATGATAATTAATATTTAACATAAATGCATCATAAAGAGGGGATCTTTCTTTATGGGCAAGCTTGAATTGAAAGATGAAGGTATCACATGATAGGGATGTAAAGTTTTCATATAAGGATGTAAATGTTTCAATCCCACCAAAACTATTAGGTTATTTATTTATACCTCAGCATTTACACTTAGGCAAAACCCACCAAATAAACTGCATTAGTATGATACTAATGTTTCTTGGTAGTGAGCCATTCATTGACCTCTTTAGCCTCCATTAAGACATCATGGAGGAAGTCGCAGTTGAAAATGTAAAGCACAGAATACACATAATTCTTATCTAAGTCAGGAGGTAAACTGAAGTAGTAAAAAAAAAAAAAATCAAGTTTTAAGGCTAGCTTTTACATTTCATGATTTTCCTCTTCAAAATATTTCCCCTGAAGGAAGAGAGAGAGAAAAAAAAAAGGAACCCATCAGAACATCAGAAAACCATTAGTTAAATGGTCTGCAAGGCTAACATTCATCTCTCTGTAAGAAGAACCTCTATGGAACAATGGTGTACTCCCTATTAGGACAAATTACATTTTACCAGAGAGAAAGAAGGAACTTAAGACTAAATTGGCAAATGTCACTGTTACCACAGAAATATTATCAGCTTGTTCACAATGAAGACCTCACACATGATGATTTAGCACACATGAAAAATAATTTTTTGATTCTAAAGTTTGTACTGATTGCAGATAATCTGCCTCTGTCTTATAAAATACTGATAATATGTGCAAAGAAATTAACTTAATTGTATTTTACTATCATTAAAAAAGGTGTCCCCAATTTGTTTGACACAGAAAAGCAAATGGTTACAGTTTAAATTCAATTTTGTACACAGTATCACATTTTCTTTTAATCAAGCAAATTCCTACATTGGAGATTCCAAATCTCAAACCATTGAATTATCTTCCCTTATTTCCCTCTGCCACCCAGATTTCAAGGGTATTCCACATAGCTTCACATCACACCCTAACTGTTCCTCTAACAGACCTTCATGTACAAAGATACTACATAATTTACTTCAGAAACAGGAGATCAATGGGTATTAGACCTCATAGAATACAGCTCAGAGAAACAGATTTTCCCCTTCCCAAATTGATTATCCAGTCATCTAAAGACATGGGTGTACCTTATTTCAGGCAAAGATCAAACACCCTAAAACTTTACTCCACTTTATGTTACCAAATATATTTGCTTAATATCCTAGACTGAAAAGAAAATCCACTCTGCTGTTTGACCTCCAAGTGACTTTAACTGACCTACAAAGAGAAAACCTCCTTTGACAAACAATAAAACTTGCTAAGAGGAAAAGCCTCGAACTCATAAAGGACTAGCATAGGAAGGCAGAGAGAAGGTGACAGCGTGGCTGTTTAGATGCAAACTATTGGCAAACTGCTGGAAAAGCTACATATACTTCTCTCTTTAAAAAAAAAAAAAAAAGAAAAACAAAACCCAAACAAAAACAGAAGAGCCAGCCAAAATAGTTCCAATTACACTGGCAAATATGGTATAACTAAGTTTTCAGAGTGAGTTGGCAGCAATGAAAAACTTTATGTACAGCAGATTAATTTTAATTTTTGAAGCTGAAGATTACATGACTCAGCCTGTACTCATCATCTCTATGAAGACATCGTTCTGCTGCTGAAATGTCAGCTCCTCAGCTTCAGCACGCAGCAGAAATTGAAGCGCAATGTTTGCTATTGAGAATTCAAGCCAAAATGCTATGTCCTTTCTGCAAGTTTGAAGTAAAGCCAATGCAGCATTCTATCCACCAGAAAGTCACATAATGGAGAACAGATTCTGCTCCGTTCAGCTCCGTGGTGGATTGCTCTGACTACTGTTAAGGCTCGTAACCAGTAGTGCTCCTCTCACCTCCACAGGCCAGTCCCTAAGACAGAGTTCAGCATATTAACACAAGTGCTTCCTCATCAGCATCACTATGCTCACTGTCCTTGGCGGCAAATTATTTGCAAATACCCTACCACCTAATAGACACAGACATTATGCACCTGAAAACAAAATAATTCAGAGCCCATACCATCACTGGTTTTTTTGGGTAGGTGTTTCAGACCAACAGTTTCTAGTTCTGGTTGAAAAGCAGTCATGTAAGCATTCAAGTTGCAATTGAGGTAACTGTTCAAGTTGCAGTTTATCACAGTGCTACGCTCATGTAAGCCCTAGTAACATCTTGGATGTTACTCAATCCAGATTTACACATTAATAAACACTACATCACAAGTTAGCTTCAAAGTATAAAAAACAATGTGCCATTCCTAAATATTTCACCATGTTTCTCAGTTTAATATTTTAGTTTCAGAACAAAAGCCATTAACAGAATTACCATATTCCTCCTAAGGTTTTAGTCTACATATAATACACTTTCAAACATAAGTAGCAAAAGAAAAAAAAGAAAAAAAACCAAACAAAACCACAAACCAAACCCACCCCTCAGCATGCATTTAACAATTACCCTGTGTTATGGAAATTAAATATCTACGAAGAAGCAAGAACAAAAGGGGGGGGGAATTCCACTGCAAATGCTCCTATAAGTTCTGTAGATAGTTTTTTTTTTCTCCATTGTAGATTCAAATTAATGTGGTGCAGTACTGCTCTAAGCATCACATCTTTTCCTCTTCTTCCCGCCTCTTCCTTCCTCACTTCCCCAAGCACACCTCCTGCCCCAGAAGATGTAGGTAAACATTTTAAAATGTTAATGGATATATTGAAACAGGAAGCTGAAGCAAGATTGAATTCCTCTATAAGGAGGGTGGTTGCTCAGATCAACTGTTCCTTGAGACCATTCAGTTCCCAAATCTGTCCTTTAAGAGGCTCCCATGGAACCTCCCTGTGCAATTTCTATGGAGCCCACAGCTGGAAAAATATCAGAAAACCCAAGAATGGCTAAAATAGGGTAAAATTCTTCTCTTGCAGGATTCTACACAGAATAAAGAGGAACAAACCAAGACCTCTCTTTCTACCTTCTGTGTCACCGCTTTCAAAAGTTTTGGTAAAGATATCCCAACTTAATCAATATCCAAGAAAATAAAAAACCTAATCAACTAAATACAAAGCAAAGCGAGAGTCTATTTTACAAAATTTGAGATGAAGGGTCAAGGACATTTACTTGACTATATATATATTAATAACTTATGGATGGGGACAGGAATTTATGAGTTTAAGTGACAACTATAAACTCAAATATTGACTTTAGCCAATCCATAATAATTTTGAGAGTTTAAGGTGGAAGTACATGTCTTCTGTTTTAATTCCAGTATCTCTAAAGCAAGTATCAGAAAGCTTTCCATTATATAATTATTAGTAAAGATATCTGCATGACTACACGTGAAGGAAGTTGCTCAGTTTTCCTGCAGAGGGGAAATCAGGTTAATAGTATGGTCAGTAGTGTGAAACAGAGAATCTGTAAACACTGTACCCACTGCTATACTATTTCAACTTTTCAGACCTCCTTTGTGTAAATACAAACTATGTTTTAAGGCTTACAACAATTACCACTTTTCTGGAAAAATTTGTCTGAGGAAAAGTGAAGAAAGGCCCCATCCCTAACAGCATTTTCCAAATACTATGTTTGTACACAAGATTCTAAGCACCTACAGTCTAGGTTCAAAGAATAGGACATCCTTTTTAATGTATTTATTATTTACACACACACACACACACACAAAGGGAAAAAAATTGATTGGTAAATCAGTTGTACTGTCTACCAAGTGCTGTTTTAACTGCTTAACCTAGTACCTAGCATAAGCTTTAAAAAGTGGTAATATAATTCATCAGTGAAGGAAAAAAAAAGCACTACTGTTTTAAACATTTCCAGCATGTAACATCATCCAACCTATCCATGATTTTAGGAAGGTTACAACATATCCACAGCTTAAGACAATTCATCACATCCTTCAATGACTGACTATAAAGCCATCATTTTAGGTACAACTTCAGCCAACTTCTTCCAAAACACATTAGTATAATGTTGCATACTGTAGATAAAGTATGCCATATTTAAATAATGAAAAACATGAGATAGCATCCCTAATTGTGACCCTTAAAGATACGTTACCAAGTGTAGCTCAGACAGAAAAATGCTAATGACAAATATAACCTTGAAACATGAGAGTAAGAGATAACTATTAATAGAAGGCTAATCTACAGTCTCACTTTACATAATACACAAAATTGCAGTAAAATCAAAGTTCACTAACATCAACAACGTACTTCAGAACTCCACCTAGGCTGATGATGATGAGCAGGAAAAATTCTCAGAATTTTTAAAGCATTCTGTTAATGACAATATGACATGACAAAAAGGAAGTTCCTCCTGATGATTCATGAAACTACTACAGTAGTTTTCCTCTTTCTGCCTCTCTTCCTGGAGATCACAGTGAAAACAAACCCGGTGTCATTGTGGTAAAACAACACCTGACCCAAATACTATGCAAAATGTACAAATTCGGGGAAACAGCCATTTTGCAAAACTCTGAGATCACAAATACACTCACACTTTACATTCACTATGATGCTAATTATCTTTCAAAAAGGTACTTTCAGAAAAGACTAGTGACTCAGGTGTGAGTAAGAGCAGATGTGCTGAAGCAAGGTTTATGAATACATTTCCAAATATTTTTCAACTTTTCAATCTTTTGGCCAAGATGTTGTGTTACTGGACCCAAAACTAAAGAATAGATAGCATCAGACATTCTCCATTTATGGGGCTCACAAGATCACAAACACTGTCTCAGCTGTCAAGCCAGACATACTCCTTAACTACTGACATATACTTATTTATAACATGTATTTCAAATTGTGTTAAAAACTATTAATTAGGCAGACTTCTTGATATTCTTTAAGATCTGCCAGATAGGATCTTCTATACCTTTTAAAAGCTGGCATTTTAGGTTTTTTGGTAGCACAGACAGATTTCAAAAGGCATACTAAGTGAAGGACGGAGGGCAGCTAGTGTTTAACTTGACGCCAGTTCGGTGGTCCAGGCAATTATGCACATATGAAATCATACAGAGTAAATTAAGCAAAGCCACCAACTATCACACTGCTACTCAGTAACCTTAATATTCTTTCAAATTACTACTAGTGACCCAATCTCTCCAAAGGCACAGTCTTATAAAGCTGTTATTTTTGAAGAACTAAGGTGGTTCTCAAAGCTCTCTGAAAAATTAACTTCATTATAAAAAAAACCCCTAAGCACAAAACAAAAACCTCTATGACTTACACTTGAAATATAACACAGCATACCATTTACTAGTTTATCAATTTTTCAAAACATGCACACACAAAAGCACAGCACAGTACAATCCTTCCCAGAAAAGTTATCATAGATCAGCTCAGACAGTTGATGTTCCAGTGGGCAGCTGAATCCATTCAAACAGTGAGTACATATCAGGGTGTGTAACCCTAGACCATGCAGAAGTACTGAGCAGCAACAGGAGATGAAGCACAAAAAGCAGAGAAATGAGCAGGGTGTTTCAAAGAGACATGCAGAAAGCTGTGGTAAAGGACACACAAGATTGACAAGGTAACACAGAGAACAGGGTAGAACTATATTCAAAGCAGTAGACTTAACCAGAGGGATACTCCCTCTGTTAGAGCTGACATGGCTATCAGACAGCAGAAAATCTGGGTGGCTATTTATTTAGCAGATACAGCATTACTTTCACACCAACATGAAATACTTCACCCTGTCTGTAGCTGCCTTTCAAGACTTTTCTACACAACATGAGCTACACTAAAAAAAAAGAAAAAGAAAAAAAAAAAAAGAGTGGCCATGGGAACCTGAAAGTGAGGTTCAGTTTAACTGTGAAGCTCCACAAGTGGTTAGTACAGCAGAAGAGAAACACAGGTAAATGCGTTTCAGTTATTTTCAGCATTTGCATCTCAAAATCATAAAATCAAGAAAGTTAACTCTGAAGCAACCAAAACTTGGAATTTGTTAAGGTCTCCCTTTTAAACCTAAGATTCTTCCAGTACAAAGTCCGAAGTGCAAAATGTTGGCGTGCCCATCTAGCTTTGTGAACTGCCAAACATTTCAATATTTTAAGCGAGGACTTTATGGCTCTCTCATCATGAAAATTATTCTGAAGAATACATCATTAGCATTAAAAGCTGGGATATCAACACCTTTTATCATGAAGACTGTCAAAAACTTCTACTACAGAACCTCATTTTAGTTGACTACAACTTCCAGTCTGAGCAGATCTACTTATAAATTCTGGTTTCTTAAAGAAACATGTCACAGTAATAGGAGTTAAAAAATTTATTCTCTATACATTATTCTTGTTATGTCCCACTTTCCTGCACACCAAATATTGACATTAATTGCCAACTCCGAGGAAAAGACTGGGCAGGTGACAAATCTAATAAATGAAGATGTCCATTTGAGAACTGTCAGAAAAAAAATTAAGCTATTTACAATTACCAAAGACATACTATGTACGATTACATACTCTTGCAGCTGATAGATTAAGTATCTAGAAGCAGAAAGATATCCTACAAAGCTCACTGGACAAAAGAAAATTCCACCAGGAAGAAGAATTTAAACATCACAGTACAGCAACCATTCTACAACAATTCCAGTACAGTACAGTACTGGTAAAGACTCCATAAAAAATAATGAATAATATATTGTCAAAAGGGAAAAAGGTGGCAGACTTTACCAAATATAAAATCATATGCACAAAGCCAATTTAAGAATAAATATGTACATTAAACTACTGTAGATATTTAAATAAAAAGAGAATCCCCAAAATCTGGTAAGCATCTTTAAATTTAGCCTTCTATTGAAGTGTTGTTTCAAGGAGAAGGGTCTCAGAAATAAATCTGTGCATTTAACTAAAAATTTAGTAATTTCATTCATATTCACCATCATTTGGCAGTATGTCAGGATACTACCTGTGCACAAAAGATCAATTCAAAGTTCTCGCATGGATCATAATTTATTATGCCATTTAAATTGGAACAAGCAACTGTCACTTTTCATTCTTCCTCTGTGCTGTGAATTTTACTGTGCATAATGACTGCTTGAAAAGACCAAGTTATAACACCAGTACTACTGAACTGAATTTCCTTGCAAAAAAACTGCCTATGCAGTATTACCATTAAAGCCATAACCTAATTTATTACTAAAGCACATATCTTCAGGGATTCATGCATTTACTCCACAACTCTTCATGACCACCAATGAAAACAACAGTAACAGAGCATCAGGACACTGATTTTTTACTTTTTTTTTAAAAACACCTTTGTATCAAACTAATAGCTCACTGGATGTTAAAAAAGTAGAGTCAAACGCCACTTCGGAAGACAACTTCAATGTCAGTAAGAAGCTTTAGTTGTTTTAAATAAAGGAAAAAAAATTATTTTGAAGAAAACATTTTTGAATGCTCTAAGGTCCACAAGGAAACTGCATATATACAACTCTGTAACAACTTCTGTAACTCAGTAACAACTTCTATGGGGTTTTTACAGAATATGGAGGAACAATGTTAGAAAAAGGATCATCCCATATGTCAGAGAAAATAATTAGTAGACCAAAAAGAAACAGTCTTTTTAATTGTTACTACTAGTTTTATTCTAATGTTACCATACAATTTAAAAAATGGACTCAGACCAAACAATTCTATAGCAACACAATCCACAAAATATCAAATTCTTTTTTTAGTCCAAGATGCCTAAAATACACCAAAATCCACCTTCCCTATTACCACAAATACTTTCCAAGCACTTTGCGTGTGAAACATAAGGGAAGCAGCAGCTGGAGGTTAGGAGACAGCTGAGCATCTGGTAGAATTAATTTCCTTAACACCATGACATAACACGTGCCATCCATCAGTGAGATTATTCACTTTATAAAAGTAATGCGATTTGTTTGCTGGAATATAGAGTTTCAAATGCTGAAAACTCTCACTAAATGAGCCATGTGGTATCTTTGGCAGGGGGAACTAAAAAAACTCCAAAGCTGAACCACGCTCTCCAGTAGCTTCTTTTAGATGCACTAAAACGTTCTGCAAACACACTCTCACCAGCACAACCTGCAGAGCTAACAGTGAGTAATCCTTACAGCAGCACCAGACTGAGCTAAAAGCAAAAAAAAACGAAAATGCTGTTTCCCTATGGAGAAACAACAGTCTCACTCATTTTTTAAAAACTCCATGAAAAACAGGTAAAGAAAGGAATAGATGCAGATCAAAGATGTTTTCTCCACTGTCTATTCATATTATCAGCTGAGACACTGTATCAAATGGAGGACTGATGACAAACAAGATAAAGGTGAATGCTAAACAGACAAGCGATAAATTTTAGGGGGAAATAAAAAATTATGCTTTTTGCTCAGTAACTTTTTAAAATATTTATTTTTAAGGATTGAGTAAGACTCAAATACTTCCCTAATTTTGCTGTAAAGATGAGAAGAACTAATGAGAGCAATATGTGGCATGCCTCTTGAACATCACAATGGAGCTAAGATATCCCTTTGCTGGTTAAACAGCTGTAAAAAGCCAAAAGCATCTAATTAACTTAACAGGAAACAGAGTCCTGGAACCAGTGCACAAATGGCTCTCTGAGCCCCATCAATATGCCTCAGTCTTGATCTGCATATAGTCACCTTCTGGATTTGGCATCACTAACTAACCTTATGACCCAAACTACCAAAGGTCTGTGCTACTATACTACTCTTGTCTCCTTCTTAGAACCATTGCATTAAGAAACTGTTAAACAGCTTTCAGCTACAGCCATTTTTCCCCCCCGTTTAAGTCGGGGGGGGGGGGCAGAACGACTGAGAAAATTTTCTTAAACAGGCATCTTAACAAAAACATTAAAGATTAGTTTTTAAGTTGTGTAAAATGTTTACAGAGATTCTTGATAAAAGCTTAAAATGCATTTTCATTTAGCCATTAAAAAAGGCAAATAGTATTTATTATATATTAAGCACTACTATGCCCTGAGGTTTCTTCTTGTAGCTCTCAGATGTAAATACAACTGATAAAATGGATACGACTTAGCCAAGGCAGAAGAAGCATTAGATTGGGAAATGTTTCATCCTCCCTGGGATGCAACACAGTATCATGCTTCTGCTGTTTCTGCTTAGGGATAATTGGTTCCTGGGAGAGTGATGTTTAATTAGCATTAAAGACATCCACTCATTTTACAAACCGAATAATGCAAACAGCACAGGTAACCCTATACATGGAGCACCGTAAAGGTGATTTCTTCACTGCACAATAATGGAAAGTCTCCAGGAAAAAGGCAGATGTAGATACTGTGCCACCACAGTTAGGACCAAATTAAAGACCTTGAGGAGACGATGTCCAATACTTAACAATACTGTTTCACCAGCATTTTTAATATGACTTGATTCATACCACTGCATTTCCCTGAATATCTACAACTACTTGAAATAAGGTTGTACTACGGTGGTGATTGGTCACTTCTCCACAGGAACAAGCATCAGAAAAAGCTGCCCAGGGAAGTGGGAGTCACCATCCATGGAGGTATTTAAAAGATATGCAGATGAAGCATTTGGGGATGTGACTTACTGATGAACTTGGCAATGTCAGGTTAACAGTTGGACTCTCATCTTACCTTTTCCGACCTAAACAATTCTGTGATTCTATAACCACTGGCAGCATTTCAGGGGAGAGGACAGGGCTGGAAGCAAGAAGTGTGACAGCCACAGCATGGCTCTGAAATGCTCCTGGATGTGAAACAAAAGTTCCCATGTAAAGAATAAAATGTAATTAGGTGGAAGGCATGCTGTTTTCCCTCTTCTTGCAGATGAAATCAAAAGATGAAAGTTTGTGCAAAGGAAAACACTTTCTTCTGCAAAAGACAGTAAGGAAAAGCATTAAGCCTACACTGTCACAGCTACTGTGCATGTTAAAGTTACCTCTTACAGACAGACCTCCTTTCAGCCCTGTTTTATGGGGGAGTGCATAACCACCTTCTTAAGTTCAGAGATTAAACACTTGGCAATTCTGCTGCATTCTCTGCACACAGCTCTGACACCAGAAGGCAGGTGTTCCATACCTGCAAACACACACAGACAGGAGACAGCACCTCAGAAGGAACCAGCCCATTTTGAGGCTGCTGATGTATTACTACGCAAGTAGGGATCATTACTCAGAGTAAAAAATGTCATTCACCTACATGACGCATGCAAGAAAAAGCAGAGATCTCTCTCACACCAGAGAAAAAGAAAAAGTCAGAAGGTTTGCTTGACATACACCCTTTGAGGGGACCACAGCATTTTGCTGTAGTCTAGTCATTAATACTTCAGTTTTCTCTAAAACAGATTATCAAGTAAAATTTCTAAAACACTACAACCAAAGGACTAATCTGGAACAGCTGTTGCACCACTACTTAGATAAATTTTTGCTTCATATATATGGATTATTACTTTACAAATGCTCTATTAAATCTTAAAATAGCATTTTTTTTCTGCAGTATCTCTGCCTCGTTCACCACATTCATTGCTATAGCGAATAAAAGAATTTGGCTGAAGTAGATTTACTATTTTGATTACTAAATCTGTCATAGACACTTCTGACTTTACATCAAAATACACACCACAATCAAGACCTTTCCTTAGACGAGATGTATGCAATTTGACACACCCTGTGCACTATCCTCAAGGATAAAATTATTAAACAACTATGTTTAGGAAGGGCTATCCCCACAAGCTTTAACAAGCTAAAGGTTCACAGCAGCAAACCATACCTTTAAAGAAACTTGGTGTCAGTTTTATACGAGAGATAACTGAAGAGACAAGAAGTCACCTCATCTATGTCTAAAATGGTGTTTATCACTCCTTAAAATAAAACTGATTCTCAGAAAAGCATACATTTTCTTTCAGAAAAGTTTTAAATACAAAGTGGACATTAACCAACTGCAATCATGCCTAAATCAAAATTATTTAGACACATTTCATAACACATGCAAGGAAAAAAATGTAACACATTCATATACATTTAGCTGACCACAAGCATTTTGCTCAGATTTTTCTACTGAATAGCAGCTAATGAATCTCTTCTGACAGACGATCATTTTATTTTCATTTTGAAATTCCTCTCAGCTTTGAGGTTTCATTTCAAAAAAACCTTCACTTTGCTCTCTACAGTGAAGTTGGAAAAGCATGTCTGCAGAATCTGAAGTGCTCACTGAAGTTCGTTTTGTGCTAGGTAACTCAGATGACAACAGAAAAAAACTATATTCTTCTCATCAGTTGACCCCTGTATAACTCCCCCTTCACACTTTCACCATTTCTACATATATAAAGCCAAATTCATAGAATGGTTTGGGTTGGAATGGACCTTCAAAGATTGTCTAGTCCAACCCCCTAGTCATGGGCAGACACACCTTCCACTAGACAGGTTACTCAAAGCTCCATCCAACCTGGCCTTGAACACTTCCCAAGATGGAGCACCCATGACTTCTCTGGGCAACCTGTTCCAGTGCCTCACTACCCTCACAGTACAGAATTCCTTCCTAATATATAATCTAATCCTAGCCTCTTTCAGTTTGAAGCCATTATATTTATGAGCAACACCTTAACTGCCCCTATATACTAGGTAATATAACCTTCAGTAATATTTAATTGTTATTATTTCCCAAAGCTTTTGCATTTTCAATCCATTTTTTAAGTAACTTAAGCTTTTTTCTGTTATCTTGACTTCAAACATATGTTACTGAAGCAAAGACAAAACTCACATCACCATAGCAGTTCACAGGCCTGCTACTGTAAGAAATCAGTATGTTTAAGTGAAAACAATTGGAGACAGCTTGTAAATACATCCTTTCTTCTGCATCAATAAAATCTTTTAACAGTTTCATACTCTTCAAAACTTCTGCGATTCATTGCATTCTGTGATTTCTCAAGAACAACAGTATTTTCAAATATGATATTACAAATATTTTCATTAATGCAAGTAAAGTAAGTTTTCATCTTGCTTGTTTACATCCATGTTCAAATATCTTCATTGGAGACACGATGAAATTAAGGTTTGACGTGTTATTAAGTAAATGCAGGTGAATCCTTCTTCCCAGAACATTCAGTAAAACAAAACCTAACTCTTAAAAGTAAAAATCAGCATGAAGCCATCATAAAGAGATATGCCAACTAAAAGCATTTTTAGAGAAGATATTTTAAACAAACAGGGAGGACACTTTTACTAAAAAGTTTAAGACAGCGCTCTGCATATTTTTTCTTACATAGAAAAAAAATACTTTTTGGTTTTTTTAATAAATTGGGTATTCCATGTTATTGCCTGCTTGGAAAGAAAATCCTCATTAACCTATGGAACAAGAACTATGGCAGCTGGGGATCCAACAATGCTATGGGTTGCTAGCTTCCCTAAACAAGTAGTACTGAGGAAGACAGATTTCCAATAGACATATAGTTCATTGTTTTTCATTGGTTTCATTGGTTTACAATATTAGTTATACTTAAAGTGGAGTAAATGTTTTTTACCTATGCCCATTAAATCTATTCCCTCTCAATATTACCTTGAGCCTGTACTACAGTTCCCCCATGGCTTCTAGCTCAAATTCCAATCCACACAGTAGTATTTTTAGTTTCTGCTTAGCCTTCTCCCCTTACATTTTCATATATTCGTAGTTAATCTCCCGATGATTTCCTGCTACTCGCCCTACATGCCCATTCAACCTGCCAGCCACACAAAAGGTACACAAATAGTACTGTAACCACAGCAGTAAAAAGAGAGATCAGCCCACAGCACAGGCATAAAAAATGAAATTATGAGAGGGTTAAAATAAACAAAAGAAATAGAAAAACAGCCAGGAGAACCATATCAAATTCACAACAATATATGACTAGAATAAATCCTAAGTCCAAACAGCAGCAAGTAAGCAATTTGCACTAAGTAAGTACGAATGATAATCAATCACTTCTTTTGCTGGTAAGTCTGCTGCAATCCCATTTAGCTAACCTTAACAATGCTGCACTAAAACATTCTGCAACAAAAACTGTGATGCCACCACCAATAGCCAAGTCCATCTCTTGATTACTAGTTCATGAGGTCTTTCACAAAACATGGCATGTCTTCACAATAAGTAAAATTAGCCCCGTCATCCGGCACCTTCGCAGGACTCACTGCAACTACCGAGAACTCCTAAGCATTAGTCTTGCATCTGAGTACCTTTTGCATGCAAAATAAAATAATACGCATCACATGCTGTTGTCAACTGAAAATCTCTAGTTTCCTCAAGAAGTGGACTTAAACACTTCATAGAGTCTTATGTAGCTCTTAAAGTCCTAGACACAGAACATTCCTGGGTTGCTCAATATGCAAAACCCATTCATTGAACACCCTCAACACAAATAGCTAGCTCAAGAATTAGATCTCCAGTATCTTTAAAGAAACAAATTCTCAGTAACATTTTTAGAGGTTTTGATCCTGAGTAAAGAATTCTTGAAAACTTTGGTCTAAGTAGCATCCATTACGTGGCACTTGGTCTCCTCTCCAAGCAGTTAAGAATGAAAGGAATGTTGTTTATCATCCTAAAATAGCTCTCGGTTAAACACTAATCTTTACCATTGGTCAAAAAGAAAATTTCAGTCATATGGCATTTAAGTTCTAACCTTAAAATATTGCACGTTACAGGTCCTTCCTGCAACTGTATTTTGAGGTTTGACATGCATTTTAAAATTCCTCTTCCCATGATTTCTCAATTTCTCAGTTTCACAAAAATATCTCACATCTCCTTGGAAACCTGAACACAGCACAACAAAGACGCCTGGCTCTAATGCTTAGAAGCAGGTTAGAAAAACAACTGCATTCCCTTGCTAGTTAGGATAGGGTTCAACACTTCATTTCTCTTTACTAATGTATCTCACAAGAAGCTGTCTCTCTCTCTCCCCCAATAAATTTCTTTCTTGCCTTCTCAGCCGTTCACTCAAATCCTATCCATTTCTTCACTACTAATTTGCACTCACCTTGAGGTTCAATGAGTTTTCTAAGCACCTATGTATCAAAAGGTAAGCAATTTATAGAGGCTGGCAATACCCAAGCAATACTCCACTAAGAAGCAAGCCTCCTGCTGCAAAACTGGTAAGAATGAAGAGAACTAAGACCCCTTTTGCAGAGATATTTATAATCTTGATCTACATCAATTGGTTTCTATACCAACTGCTCTTGATCAGCACAAGATACCAAAAACCAACAAAGTAATTTCTATTGTGTTCCATGCCCATCTGTAGATGCCATAACCTCTGGTTTGGGAATTAATGCTGGTACTATCAAAAAAAAAAAAAAGTTTGACTCCCCAGTTCAACAATCCTTTAAGTACTACTCTAGCTGCAGTTAGAAAAAAAAAAGTGCTGCTTCTCATTTTGAATTTATGACTGCCAAGGGAAGCATAGACATCACTCTAGCCCCCCAAAAAGGGGTCCTGCCCCAACCATGTAGTCCTGAGTGTTCAGAGCAGCACTTTCCTGCAGTACTGTTACAGGTTTAGCCAACGTTCCCCTTGCAAAGCCACCTTCACCATTACAACTCAATTAAAAGCTAAAATTCTGAAGATATTTCCTAAGAATTATACATCTTCAAAGGCATAAATATTCTTTCTCACAGGAATCAACAGTGTTTTCTCAACTGCAACACAGTGGGAAATTTGAATCATCCACTACTGCAGTTTAGTTGAAAGCCTTACAGAGACAGGGCCCAAGAATAACAAGCAACACAGAAATATCACTATGAAGGAGAAAAATCAGGAAGACTAAGACTTCTCCAGCCCCTCCAAGACAGAAAATGGCACATGAAAGGCAGAGAAGAATTTCTGCCCCAGAATACCACAAGAACAAGAGATGATGTTCAGCTAAATGAAAGCTGACAAGTTACTGTCAACGTAAAAGGATACTTCTTCATACCTCTCCATAGGGAACATACTGCTAAGGGATACAGGACTGCCAAGCCAAAAGCTCAGCAGCCTTAAAGGGAAGAACAAAAGATAAAATTACATTGTAATAGAAAATATTTGAACAACAAAGAGCAGGAATAGATACCAAAGTCTTTGAGTTTTATGACATAAGTCAAACTGACAGGATCCCAGAGATACACCCCAGAGTATTCTATTGTCATAACTACCTATCGTAGATCTTTTTTTTTGCATCATCATCCCAAGCATCTGTTTCTACTCCTGTTTCTACTCCAAGAACAGATGGTCTGACCCAACATGGCAATTCCTATGACCCTATGCTGATCAGCAGGTGGGAAAATTAAGTTTTGAGGTTTTAAGAAGCAAACAAAGCAAGATTAACAAAAACAGATAGCTAAAGAGCTCTCAGAGCCATCTGGTAAATGACACTTACTGAAAAAAATATTATTGATGATTTCATACAATGGATTTTCCATGGTCTCTGTACTGAGAAAACAGCCTTCCACAAACTCCACCAGATGCAAATATGACTTAAGCCCAGAAATACAAAGACTACCAAGCTAATAAATTAGTCCTTTTTCATGTTAAAACTAGTGAAGGACAGCTATTCCAGCTGTCCAGTGAAATTTGTGGAAGTGAAAGAAGTCAGCATGTTCACATAAAAGTTAGAAGTCATTTTCATTATAAACTTCTGATAAGGTCACTGCACACACCAGTAAAAGAAACAAAGAAAACAACATAGGGATACGAAATAAAAAGCCTAAGAAGGTATACTTTTGCCTATATGTTTTAAGTGCAGATTAGAACTATGCAGGTGCACTTTGGAAAGCTGCATTCCCAAATCTGGTAGCAGATGGAGGAGACAGCTTGAAATAATTCATCTGCACAAGAAGAGAATGTGAGTGAGACTGATACTGACCAACAAGGCACTAACAGCATATGCACGAAGTACACTTTCTTAAGTGAGTAATGTCCCTCCTCCTACAAGAAATCTTTCAAGCTGTAATGGTAAAAAGGGAACTACCCATACGTGCCTGTATGGGTATTTTTTTAATACTCTCTCTTCGAAAAAAAAAAAAACTGGATGAAAAATTGTATGTCCATGAGTCACAGGAACTTCTAATGAGCCTGTATTCTGAAAATGTGCATATCAACCTTATTAAGTTGCCAGGAAATACTATTAATGAACCAAAATAAATAAAAACTGCCCTTTCCACTTAAAAACAGTCACAGGGAATGAGTTAATACACATGTTCTTAAATTAAGAGTCACCTGATGGAGACCAAAGCAACAAAGAGGCTGGTTACTAGGGAATTCTGTGTGAACACAGGAGAAAGATGTTCTTCAGCCTAACCTGAAAGCAGGATTCATCTGGTATCAGCAACAACAGACAACTAGTCAAAACAAGAGGACCTCCTTGCCAGCAATGCAGTCCATGCCAGTAAATTGGCCAATCCAATTTCAGACTATTACCAAGGAGAGTAAAGTACATCAAGCACTCTATACAAATCTTAACTTTCTCTAAATAAACTAGACCAATGAGCTGATTTCTTGCGCATGGAGAAGTTAATAAAATAAATCTCTCTATAATTCCCAGAAAGGACAGCTTAAGTGTGAATACATTTCTATGCTGCAGATTTCCAAGATGGAGAAAAAAGGCTACTCTCATACCCATCACCTCTTCCCTCTAGAAACGTGGACATCATTAATCTGCATCACAGAAGTCTGCTCACAACTTTCTCCATTTGTTAGTTCATACAAATTTCAGCACCTGAGGGAGGAAGGTGGGTATGAGCCATTCAAAGTGTTTCATTCAATTTATCCGCCTTTTTTTTTAAAGTAATTTTCACCACAGTCTTGGAACTGATTTATAGATACAGGGGTTTTAGACTGTTAAAAAAGCCTTAAAATACAGTACTGAAAGTTATTTTCCTCTGTCACTGCTATTTTTCTTTTCAGTCCATTGTACCAGTTATTCACTTTGTCAACCACTATTCTCCTAATATTTTAAAACCTACTTCTAACACAACTAGTAAGCTGCAAAGTCCTTAACTTTCGTATGGCTGTCACTCTAAAGTGTACTCTTAACTCAGGAAAAACCATTGGATGTGACTGGTTTAAGTCAAACTCCCTATCACCTGGTTACCTAATACACTTAGGAAAGGTACAAATTCTTTGTTGAGGATGGTGACTCACCAGGGTGCCAGTTAAAAAGCACATTTTACGCAATCATTTACCACTGAAGAATAACTTTACTACTGCATATAAAAGTTAAACCCCCCAAACGTAACAAAAATTTATTCCACTGCATGAAGCTAAGCATCTCCTTTGCACATATGTGATGGGGGGCACACACAGCGGGAGGAACACAACAAAGACAATAACATTTGGTTTGAATCCATTACTTAATTCCATTAACTGAAAAATATTCAAAGATACTCTTAAACATGGAAAAATTGACATAGAAAAAACAAGTCAAATGATTGTCTCAAAAATAGTTTTGGTACAAGTACAGACTGTTTGCATAAAGCACATGGAAGAAAAAGGAAGTTCTGAAGTTTTTGTTGAACGCACTTAAAAAATCAAGGCTTTTGTAAAATCATCTCCTAGTTCAAATTCCTTCACATAAATTACTCCCTGTAGTTTTACATCTGAAAACCAGATCACTAGAAATACTATGAAATCCCTTCATATGAAATATGAGCGATTAAGCCAATTACTAAGGCTTTGACTTTTTTGTTACTCATGGCACGAATGTGGGGTTTTTTAGATGGGACAAAGGTCCAAGGATTTCTGTGTTGGAGGCTTCAATAATCTTGCTATTATTTGCAGGTTTCACCATTAAGGGTTTATGCAATAAACCATCCATATTTGTCATTCAAAAAGTCTGGTAAGAATTTTAAATTTTGAATTATATAGAAAGCAACAGAGGTCACAACTGGCATTTTTATGGTACCACAGCTATGACTACTAAATTCATACACCTGCTTGCATAACCACAGCCCAGTTCCCTCTCAAAGGATTGTTAGAAGAGATAATCCATTTTTTTCCTGTTTTGAGTCGTCTGTAAAGTGATTCTGATTTTTAGAAAGGCAAGTCCTATTCCTTAACTATTCTCTGGGTCACTTAGATGATGTTTTTAGTTATGGGTGCTGTTCAAACTGTTCAGTTTATTTTTTATATAGTTATGTTACAGTAGATGGAAATCCTTCCTATTAATAGAGGAATATACGAGGCCCTGTTTTTAGTCTAAGACGAAACCAGTCTTCCATTCTTTTTCTGCATGAAACTTAGTATAAAGAACACCAACTGGGTAGCAGTCATTAGTGAAAGATAGGAACAAAAACAGATGTTTCAATTCAAGTAAGAAGGAACATCACATCAATCCATTACCAGTGTATGCTCAGACCTGTCCTCCCTCTCACAGTGTGGTAGACTGGGGAATCAGGGCTGTTCCTAGCTTGACCCATGTCCTCAGTAGGCCCATTCCATCACAAAGGAATTGCTATTTTATTAGATAAACACTGTATTATTTTCAAGAGACCACAGAGGGGTCCTAGCAGGAAGACACTACCACGAGCATACAGCAGTTGGGAAAACAGGAGATACTATATCACAACACACACATGCAAAAAGAAGTAATTATGGCACTAGATGCTACCTTCACTTTTCGTAGCCACAAGTCCAGAGAATTCAATATTTCATCTCAACAGTCTCCTAAAATGTGTTGCACCACAGGATTTCTGAATATTATCTTACAGTGGGAGAATACATAGCTTTGTTTTCCTAGACTTTCATATGTTTCTGCACTGCAAAACAATGTTGATTGTATGTGTCTCTGCTCTCAAGCTGTTTAAATGCCTCCCATTGATCTATCCAATCTGTGTTAGGGACAAAACAGATATTGACATCTCTGAGGCCCACAGAACTTGCACTGGGGCCCACACTGAGTCCAGGACTGCAGTTTAACATTACAGCTTCAGCCCAGTTGGCAGCTGGTTGCTGCCAGGAACAGGGAGACAGAAACTTCCCATCTCCTCCATTCCCACCTTCTTCATTTCTGGCCTTCAGTCATCTCCTCACATTACAAACACACTCAGCTTCCAAACCAGTAGAACAAACTTTACTATATCCTAAAGATTTTAAGAATGTGTATATGCCTTCCAAGTTAGAGAAGAAAAAGAACTGTAACACATGCATACAGAAAAGTCATGGCTCAACTAAATTGCAATTAGCCTGCATTACAACCCTCAAAGGAATGTCTCCTAATGAGGGAAAAATACATGTAAGGGTCAACTTACTCCACAAATTCCTATTGCATAGCTATTTGTGAAGCTGTTTATTTTCCTGAAAATGTGTGCTTCTAAATCAGGGAGAAAACTCTCATTATTTTTCTTACTCGAGCTGAAGCAAGCCTCATTACAAGCATGTATAGTCCTTTATCTGTACTGTATCATGTGCTACAAGCACTATCTCACTAGCTGCTGACCTTACACTATGAGTTTTAGAATGAAGTTAAGACAAAATACAATGTTTAAAGAACTGATTAAGGTATAGAATGCATCCAGAATGTAAAACTCAGCACTTCCAGAAGAGAAGCTTTAATGATTGGCCTTCATAATATTCACGTCTGAAGAAGCAAATTCGCAGTTCTTCAGGAATTCCAGTGAACCCCTACTTCCACAATTCAACTTAAGTGAATTTATTAAGTGGATTTAAGTGAAAATAAAGACCTCACTGGGTGCCTATCTTCATAAACCTAGATATTTGCACAAAAATGGATACTATACACTTGTGATGATCTAACTAGTTCTGGGACTGCTGGCAAACCAAGTTAAGTAGGCAACACAAGTGCCTCCTTTTATCTCCTCCTCAAAAAAACCAGAAAATTAAATCAATCGCTTAACTCTTCTCTGGTATGGTTCTTACAATCCAGAGTGGAGCTTTTGGGTTTTATTCCAGTATTTATTCCCAAAACAGAGCTGCAAAATATAAAAATCAATTAATAATGTTTTGATATAAGACAGCTCACCCAGACACTACACAGGACAGATTTACTGTTCTCATCACTAAAAAAACCATTCAGAAATCTGCAGAGACTTGTTTTTCACAAACGTTGACAGACACAAGTATTGCTTTTATTAGCACTGTCTAAGCTTATAATAGAAGTAAACTATTCATTTCAAATGACCAAAGCAAAAAAAAAGGAGCTTCCCCTGAGCATGGATCATTATTCTCAACTATGAATCATGAAAATCATATTATGTACAAAAAAATCCATTTTTTTTACCATTTTAGACTTCTCTGCACACCCACACTCCTATTAACACATTCAACTAATTCATTTTATGAATTTTATGTTCACAGAAAAGACCTCCATTTACAGAAAGACAGTTCCTCTTGGAAATACCACAGGCATTTGAACAAGGACACATGCAATCTCTCTCTCTTAAAAGATGCAGCAGCCAGTAAAACAAACTTAAACAAAATATACAGATAAAATACTCTTGTTCAGTGTTAATTAATTCAAGACCTAGATAGCCAATCAGTTGGAGAACAATATTCCTGGAAAAAAGAACCTTCCACTGAGAGCACCTGCCACAAAATCTCAGCAGCATCAAACAGCAGTACTTTTACAGGAAAATCATCCAAACCATCCACAATTCTTTTAAACCAAAAAAGTAATTATTTGCATTTTTCCTATCCTCAGAACCTCTTTTGTTACTCATTGCTGCTTGCTGCTTCTAAATCAACTCCTCTCACCTCTCCTTGTCCTGTTCCTTCCTTAGTCCCTTTTTTCTTTTAAACAGTCTCTGGCTCTTACAGTCTTCCTTCCTTCCTTCCAAGAGCCTGCCCTCTGTCTCCTAGCCTTGCATCTTCTCCCTCCTTTCTGTTCTTCAGCCTTGGTGTTTGAATCATAACCGCTTCCTCCCTCTGCTCTGCAGTGGATGCCAACACAGACAGCACTGCTAGTACTGAACAGATTGTCCCTGTGCTCCCATTTTGGAGAGCCACAGCTCATGGAGTCTGATGTTGCACATGAAGACAATGCGAGAAGACACGCTCAGACACTGGAATAAGCACAGGTGGCCCATCTGACCCTACAAAGTCTGGCCAGCATTGCAAACTGTGAGTGAAGCAAAATGAGCGTCCTTCAGGAAACTTAGTTGCCAGAACAGTGAACCTAATCTGAGTGGGTGAAATCTGTGCAAGATAAAAGTCTTAGACAAAAGAGGACTTGAATTGGGACAGCTCTCTCACAGTACGACAGCCCCTCTTCTCAGTTCCAAGTGATGGGACTGCTAGAGCTACTCTTCTAAACTGTGGAGTAAGCTAAACAAAATACTAGGTATTCTTCCTGCACTGCAAATCAGAGCTCTCACTCATAAGATTTTGAGACTACCATTTTCAAAACAGCAATTAAGACCAACCTATGCAGACTTGCCTCGCAACACTAGGTTATAAACCTCAGAAAATTTAGGACTGACTGATGAACAACTCTGCTTTCAATTCAGCAGGGCAGGAGAGGGCATGTGGCTGTAGGCAGCCAACTCAAGATATGTTAACCCATTCACCAGGCAGAGTCACTCAGAAAAGGACAATTTTTAAGTAGTAAAACATCTCAACCAAACCCCAAAATAACAGTTTCAAGAACGAAACCGTACAGCTGTGTAGGACATTTTTTTTCCAAATGCACCAGAACCTGCACCATAATCCAACCCACCATGAAATATTTGATGAGCTGAACTAAGCAAGACATCTAAGAGATGACCTCTGTCTTTAACAAGGCAATACCAAGTGCATGTGCCGTGCAATGCAGTTCAGACTTACCCCCCCATACTCTCCCACTATTCCTGGGTGAAAGACCCTGAAACAACCATCAAATCAGCAGACAGGGGCAAGTCAGAACCACCCCTTCCAAAGGGGGCACCAGTTCAGAAGTATTCAGTGAATTACTGTGTAGGCCAAGCTCAAGACGTTCTATGTAATATTTTCTCCCATTTAAAACTTCTGTCATGTAAGCTGTCTCCGTTATCCTCTGGTGGCTTTGGTTTTTGGTTTTTCTTTTTAAATTTGCTACGGACTTTCACGAAAATGGAACAACTACAATTTGAGTAACACATTTTATTATTTCAACAGCTGTTCATAAGTGAGATTAATTCCACTAACAATGAGGAAAAAATAAACAGAAAAGAAAAAACTCACTGAAAAGTGCAATTTTTTTCTTAGAATCAGTAACAATTCTGTTGGTTTAGGTCATGCAATTATTATTTTTAGTAAATATCCTTAAATTTTCTTTCCAATTAAAAAAGGCAAACTAATGAAAACTCTGCTTGCAGAACTATATTTTCAGTCCTTCAGCCATTTGAAATTATTTTCTACTTGTTTTGCACTTAAAATGCCTTCCCAGACATGACAGATTAAACAGAAGCCCATGTGTCAATTAGAAGTTATCAGAAAACTTACAAGAAAAAGTACTAAACCAGACTGATTTTGCATCTGTTTATCTTCCATTGCTCTTTAATGTCTTGAAATTATCAGCATAGTCTATTTGACAGAACTAAACAAAGGAAGAGAAACAGTATCGTTTTGGAGCTGGGATTTTTAGTGTTCTGTTAGAGAGGTGTAATTGGCAACACCAGCAAAGGATGTTCAACACTGGTTCAGTAATTCACAAAAGAAATTTGACAAACAGCAACCATTTAGAAAAAGAGATTTCTGGATCACTTCCCGTCACCATGGCTTCAGCTTTCAGCACATGTAGCTGTGTTATGGCTATTTGAACAGATTTTTTGAAGCACAGTGCTTTACTAAGTGGTTCCAGTCAGGAACCTGGGGAGACCTATCAGCCAAGCGGTCCCAAGATCTATATTACAATTACTTACATACATACATTTATAAGATACTCAATGTATCCTATAGCAATATTCTATGTTTCTTAGCTACAGCAAGTCTGTTCAAATGACAGATAAAGTACAACAAAAACAGTCATATAGGCCATTCATCTGTATGGCGTTTTATATCTCTGCAAGCCAAGAACCTCCTTCTCTGTGCTCTTTTATACTGTTCTGACTCAGGTAAGAAGACCTTTAAGTCATGCCTAGTCTTGCCCAGACAGGAACTGCAGAAAAACATTGTACATGCAAGTAGGTGGTTAGCAATACCAACACGGAATTAGTTATTCTCTCAAAGTCTTCCCGAGTGAAATACCAGTCCAGCAGAGCTCTGCAACACTTCTTTGGGGGCGGCAGGCTACAAATCACACTCCCATACAACAGTAAAAAAAAAACATTTTCTTTTTAATTTTGAAAAATACCAACACTGCTCTCAAGTTCATTAAGAATTAGTTACGTAATGGTAGCTTTTAAATAGCATGTTAGCTTGGACAGGCCACATTGATTGATTCTGGATCCCACCCAGGCCATCAAAACATCCAGAGATGACTAAACTTGTGGCACATTGAATTACCAGCCAATTTTAGAATCTGGTCTCGATATTCAGGGGCCCCAATACTCTAGGGCTCTATAAGGAAGAAGCAAGAAAGTTAGCAAAGTAATACTCAAAATAAATTCTCCTCAAAAAACCAAACTGATGTTTGAATTAGAAAAATTAACACATAGTTTAATGCAGCTACTTACAATAATGCATACTAGACTATATAAAAGAACTAGTCCAAATGATTTCTAAGCTATTACTGTTCTGCTTTGAAAACCACTAAAAGACAGGGATCCCAGAGCAATATGAAACAGGGTGTATGTCCTTTAACAATAATAAGGAAGTGGGAAATTATGTAGGTAAGGCAAGACAAACAATGTCATTCTGATGCTTAGAAAGACCTAGGTATATTGCTGGGGGAAAAGAAGAGGGGCAAAAATTAATATAAGTTAGGGGAGAAAGATAAATTACAGTCAGGAAGCCACAAATGAATATAATGTTCTCTCTTGAATAAATGTCTTAGTGAAGCAGCAGGTGTTGCTTATGTAAATGATGTTTCTGACACTGTTCAACATAACCTGGAGACCATGAATCCAAAATAAGTAGTGCAGATAAGGGTAATTACTAGAAATTTTGCTTTCAGAGAACTAAAGCAGTGGATCAGTATTAAAAAAACCCAAACCCAGAAAGCATTTCAGGCAGGTCCAGCTAGAACTTGACCTGTAGCAAATTTTGCTTAGTTTATTAATGTTGGTGATCAAACAGCAGCCTCACTGAACGATCTACAAATTGCAACTTCTGCTCCTCCTCAGTTTGGTGTAAGATGTATGAAGGAGACAATCCTGATTCCAGGCAAGCTTAGGAAATCAGGGCTTCTAAACTGCACTTGATAAAATCCATGCAGGTGAGAGCAAAACAAAATACCGTAAGTCTGAAAGAGATCAAGTAAAGTAAATAAAAACTCCACATATACAAAAAAATAGCCATCTAAAGAGTAATAAAGCAGAAAGGAACTTGAGAAGCAATACAGGATCAGATTAAAGAGTTATAAACCTGATATTGATCCTGAAAGCCAAATACAATTTGGGAAAGTGATAAGACCACTGAGCACAAGAAGTTAAAGTATTTCAAGCCTAGTCAACACCATTGTCCTAGTTTTGAAATACCACATACATCATCCTTGTGTATTCTAAGGAACATATCCTAAAACCTAGTTCTAAAATTACTAAAAACAGATTGACAACAACTGGAAGGAAAAAAAAACAAAAAAACACTCATCTTCTTAGTAGAGTTATTTGACTTTCCTAGCAGTGACTAGAGTAAATGAAAAAAAAAAAATTAAAGGGGTCTTTATGTATAAACTCATTTTTATGATTTATTTTAGGTGACAGTGCACATGAACAAATTTCTCCTCCCCTTCACCTCCCCGTCTCAAACAGAAAAATTTCCTTCCAACTTCAATCTCCTCTTTTCTTGGTCTTCTTGTAAAATTAACATGAAGTTCTTTAAATAGAATTAATCAGTGCAGTTACCAGGAAAATTACATACTCTTCAGTATTGTTGATATCCATACTAATTCTACTGCTTTTCACACTTAGCAATTCACCTCTACACAGTCACAATTTTAAACCAAGTTTCAATGTGAGGGTTTTTTTTCTTCTAGACAGCAGTTACATTCCTACTCCAGTTGGTATCATGTTTACATCTATTAATATAAAATAATTTAGACTTTAACTATAGTTGTGTATGCACGCACTTATTTTGGCTCTGATCATGCATGTATTTTAGCTTTGATTTTATTTTTCATCTGTTCTATGAAACAGCAATAATATTCCAACTCATACCAAAACCCATCAAGTATCTACATCAGCTCTAATAGATGCTCAGAGTGAGTCTGAAGTGCCAACAGCACATACCGAAGTATGACATCATCTTTCAGCCTTTTAAAAAATTCAGATTTTCAGTAACTCTTGCCTACATTTCAGACCACCACCATCACAATTCCTTCATTAACAGTTTTTTCTGCCAGAAATTTAAGAACAGTAAGTTATTCACATATACATATTGGTTTCTGTGAACAGGCATTATGAAACCAAGTGGCAAACGCAGGCACTTATAACAATCATAAAGCTAGAAACAGACAGCATTCCCCTTTTCCTTTTAAAATACGTATGCATATTTACTAGTTGACAGATCTAAAAGCCAGAACAACATATAAAAGCAGTCTGAAAACCCAAGACTCCTGACTTATCATGTAAAAATATTTGCTGAAGGACAGAACAAGACTTTGATCACATCTCCAGTGCTATTCTAAATCATCTGTGGAACCAGATCGTGAAGTCTGGGTCCAACAGACATTTACAAGAAGGAATGCAAAACTCCTCCAGTTATACAAAGGGCACCTGCAGTACTGCAAGAGGGAAGAAGGTAACCACTGGCATATGTACAAAAAAAACGCTATTTCTCAGATGAATTAGCATCCATTTCAGAAAGAGAACTCAAAACATTCTAGTTACCTATCTGCATGTATGACAGATTCTGTAAAGCTTTAAAAACAAACCTTCTTACATCTGCATTAACAGAAAAAACATAAGGAATCTGGCAAACAAGTTAGAAAAAACCCCTAAAACAACATGATAAATGTAAAACAAGTTACCCCCACAAATTACCACATCCACCTGAACAGGGCAGCACCATTACAACTGAAGAGAGAAAAATGCTATGGAAAATAGGGAACAGTGATTATTTAACCATTGTCCTATAGAAGGCAATCTCTCTCCTAACATTGCATTTTCCATCAGAAAACAATTCTCAAAAGTATTTGTCTCCTACATTTTCATAGAATCATAGAATCAGCTGGGTTGGAAAAGACCTCTGAGATCATCAAGTTCAACCATTGATCCACTACCGCCGTGGTTACTAGACCATGGCACTAAGTGCAACATCCAGTCTCATCTTAAAAACCTCCAGGGACAGAGAATCCACCACCTCCCTGGGCAGCCCATTCCAATGCCTGATTACCCTCTCCGTAAAGAATTTCTTCCTAATATCCAACCTAAACCTCCCCTGGCACAGCTTATGATCGTGCCCTCTTGTCCTACTGCTGGTTGGCTGGGAGAAGAGATTGATACCCACCTGGCTACAACCTCCTTTCAGAGAGTTGTAGAGAGTGATGAGGTCTCCCCTGAGCCTCCTCTTCTCCAGGCTAAACAACCCCAGCTCCCTCAGCCTCTCCTCATAGAACTTGTGCTTGAGTCCCTTTACCAGCCTTGTTGCTCTTCTCTGGACCTGCTCCAGCACCTCCATGTCCTTCCTGAACTGAGAGGCCCAGAACTGGACACAGCACTCAAGGTATGGCCTCACCAGTGCTGAGTCCAGGGGAAGAATCACTTCCCTGATCCTGCTGACCACACTGTTCCTGATAGAGGCCAGGATGCCATTGGCCTTCTTGGCCACCTGGGCACACTGCTGGCTCTTGTTCAGCTTCCTATCAATCCAAACTCCCAGGTCCCTTTGTGCCTGGCTGCTCTCCAGCCACTCTGTCCCCACTCCGTTATTGTTTGTGAATTTGTGAGACAGAACAAACAGTGGTAAGCTCAATTATAGCAACACCAAGCTTACTGACCAACAAGTCTTCCCAACCACCAACTCCCAGGTATGATAAAGAAATTTGTGAAGCTCCAATGCCTCTAAAAGGTAAAAAAACACTTTATGCAGAGAGACCAATGATTAAAAGAGACAGTAGTAGCATTATTAATCTTTGGGAAATCAGCAGTATAATTCAAAGCTCATGGCTCTTGGTCCAACATTTCCATTTTTAGACAACAGTTTTTCTACATATCAGGTAAATCTTTTAAGAATCCTTCCTCTTAACCACAAAATACATAGAAAATAGAAAAAGAAAAACATAATATTAGAGAATAAACAGCTGTCCAAACATCTACTTAAGTCCAGAAAATAAATCCTTTATCACTGCAAGGGCTTTCAGTCTTGAAAAGATTAGTCAGATTAGCCTAACAGTGCCATGAATAAAACTCCCTATAACTTGCTTTTTGTTTTGGGGATGGTGATAAGGTGTAGTTAAGCTTCTCTCTCAAAAGTATTTTGTCAGAATAAAGATGATTTTACATTAGACCCCATTCCAACAAGTAAAGGTTAATTTATTACTGGATTTATGTCTGTACCTAAATACAAGAAAGCTCCATCTGGTTTATATGAATACCACAAAATATCGGTCTATGTGTTACATATTATATTGATTGTACTGTTACAATAAAGGCAAATGATTCTGAGGTTTCTCCTGTTCTTGCCTGTGACAGACCTATCTATCTCTGTATACTCTTACAAATATAATTCATGTATTAAAACACAGACTGCAAAATGCCTCAGACTAATAAAAGGGATTTTAAATACTTACAAAATCTAGTTGATAATACAAAATACTTTCCCTGATTAACAAAAGGAATTTACAGCGCTTTCTTACACTCAGGATCATCTTTGATTCATGTAAACTTACATTAGAGATAGAGATGAGTTTATGAGCTGCTCAAACCAGGAACAATATTTCTATAAACAACCACCCTCCAGTGTAATAACAAATACAATATTTTACATAAGACACAAATTAATATCTCTGTGCCCGCTATTTAAATTTTGGTATCATGAAACTGAAAAGAAATCCTATGTACTCACGTATGCTCTTCTATCACAAAGTATTTTGACACAGCTGTTTCTGATTTTTTGTACTACTTACTACTAAAACCATTTCAATATAGTTCTGTAATTCCTTGTCAGAAGCACTTACCGTAAAAACACTATTTTTCAAACACTAAATGGAAATGGCAGGTGTGGTGTATTTGTGCTAAACTAAACTATTACTGTAAGCCACAAAGTTAAACTGTAAAAATGCAATCAAATACAGATTAAATAAGAAGAATATAAAAACTTTTTTACTAGACAACTGGGCTGAAATAAAAAGCATGAAAGAAGGGTATTTTTTAATTTGTATCAGCCATGATTAGGGTGATCCTGAGCTCTACCGACAATGCAAATGCCAAGCAAGATGTATTGTTTCAACCAGTCAATTTAGAACTGACTCACCAGTCTATTTAGAACTGAAGCATAATCACTGTACAGGTAGTAACACAGAATAAAATTGTTTTATAGGTAAATTGTATTTTCAGTTGAGATGACAGAACAGGCAGCAGTCCCTATAAGGCTCATAGCTGGAGCATCAAATCCAAACCTCAGCCTCAAAGGTTGATTCCTTTTGAAAAAAGGAAGGAAAAGGAGTCAGTTCTTGACAGCTTACTAAAAGACATGAAAACTTGTCATATTTTTGTTATAACAGAAATATGGCCAAAAAAAAAAGTCAGAAAAAAACAAAAGCAGTAACGGTAGTCCTTCGGTTACAAAAGAGCAAGCAGCTTCTGTAGCACCCTCAGATTTTGTCTAAAGTTGATGTTTGTTAAGACCTTCCATACCAGAATTTCAAAGTATGTATTAATACACACTTGCAATTTTCCACATGCACAGTAAAGCTCTAAGGATCTCAAAAGGTTTTTTTACATTGATTTGCCTCAGAATTCAGTCATTCAAGGGAAAGACTAAATCTCAGTTTTCATTTAATAGGCAAAATTAGAAAACAACTTAAATCCTGATTATATAAAAATATTAGAAGAAGGTCAGCCATAATCCTCTTTGCTTTGTAAATGAACAATTCCAGTAGTGTCCTTAGAACACCGAGATCATTTAGTTCATTCTCTGGAGGCCCCTATGGACTGAAGGTATGTAACTGCACAGGTATCATACAGAAATGAAGAACCATGTTACTTGATGAACATGGAATAACAGTATAAATAGGTAATTTAAATGCAGTAGGCATGCCTTTGGATATGTCAGTAGAGATATTATTAATCTGGGGTAAGCATAGGAGAGTTTAAGCCCTAACCATGAAAATAGGGGCCCAAACTCTCAAAAATTTTACATGCTGCAATGATTCACAGCTCTGAAGCACCCACTGTTAGGTGGCTATACCAAACAGATAATCAAATATGAAAAGCAGACCCATTACCAATACAACCTGGCATTTCTCAATTCTTTGCAGCATTCTTTTTATTGAAGACTGTGAAGACATTTGTATCCATCATATATTACACTCCAAAGCTCACAAAAAAGCCCCCCCAACCCACAAAAACCCAAACCAAACCAAACAAAAAAGACCAAACCCCACCCACCAAAAAAACCCAACCCAACAACACAAAACTAACACCCACACATTGACAGCATTGGGAACTGTACTGAAAAGAACACTGGTTCTCTATCTTATCATCGTATGAAATTTCTACCATCAGTACCATACACAATTCTGCTCTTCCCAAGTAAAAAAAGCTATTGCAGAATTAGGAAGGGTAAGAGAAAGGCAAAGAACAAAAGGTACTGGATTTCCTGATTCAGAAAGTCATGAGATAGAAGACATTAAAGTTTACAGCTATAAATCAGTCCTATCTTCCTCCATCTACATCAGTTGCTGTGCTCTGTCAGAGGCAGCACCATTACGGAGAGGGAACTTCAATGTGACCAAATACAGTAAGCTAACTGTAACACTGGGTTTCTAGATGAAAGACAACAGTTACATTTTCATGTACAAGAAAATGTATCCAACTTGTCCAAATATTTAACCAGCTCTTCTGAATACCTTTCCAGTGTCTATCAAGATGGTCATGAGCATCAACATTACTTTCTACATCCAAGCCATTTTAATAAAACCAAAGCTAAAATAGCCAGAATAGCCTTTACTAATGAAGAAATGACAACTGCTTTGCAGAATAACCCAAGAGAGAGCATTTGGCTCACAATTCCACAGCAAAAATATTAAATAGCCACTGCATTTACCTGCTCTTCTCTCTCACGTTTTCAGTCTGACCAAATCTACTGCTGCTTCCTTTTTATAGTAAAGGACTCCTTGACTTCTTATAGACAAGGAGCAAAGATTTCTGAGGAACACTCCCTCACAGCTGAGCATGTAAATGATTAAAAAATACTATAAGCTTCTGATTCTTAATTAATCCCAGACAGGAAAGCGCTCAGGCCACAGTCATTTTGCAGCTCATCCTCTTTCCACACAACCTCCTCCCAATAGCAAGTTGTTTTCAGAGAGGAGAGGTTAAAGCATCAGTTCTCCCTTCTCAGAGAAAGGAAAGGTGCACTGGTTCTCAACTTCAGACTTTCTCCTCAGCAAGTCTCTGAAAAGAATTCTAACACAGGTGTTAGAAGAGAGAAAAGGAAGAGTAAAAAGAGAAAGCTATGCTGAAGAAAATAAATGCTGAAAAGCGGTAAAAAAAAAAAAGGAAAAAAGAATAGAGTAAGAAAATAAAAGAAAGAGCACAAAGAAAAAAATTATATTAAACTTCCTCATATCCTGAAAAATCATACCTACACTACCACATATACATACACACACTTACTACACCTCTGAGCTACAGGCTTTACAAACACATTACAAAGAGCACAGCAGCAAGTGGCTGTTCCCCTAAGGTATCACTGTCACACAAAGAAATCAGGGGCTTTAAGAGCTACGCTACACCAATACTGACAAAGGCAAAGAAGAAGGGGAAAAAAATGTCTTCTCCAGCATTTCCTGTGTCGCAGATATGCAACCAGAAGCCTCCAAACAATTCCACGTGTGTGATACCAAGCAAACAGGTTGGTCCAACATGGATGAGGAAGTGGCTTTCCTGCCTTTATTTCATGTGCATAGGGAGTGGAGGCACTAAAGGCTGGCCAGTCCAGCACACTGTAGGTGCAGCGTAGACCAGCTGACACATCCAGACACTCAGCCTCACAAACAACAGGACACTGATGTGGTTGAGGGAGAGGATCATTCTCACATGATCCCAGAAGGTTTATGCACACACATACGCTAAACACCCAACAGCAATAAAACAAAAGATTCCACCATAGCACATTCCAATTTAATTCTATCCAAGCAATTCCTCAACTTTAAAAGACTCTGCCACCCTAGACTTGCCAGTTTAGAGAAAATTTTCCTCTTGTGCATTTTCTAATATATATAGATGCTAAAATGTAACTTGATGAGATTTAATGACCAACCTGGCTTCTTCCCTTTCCATTTTTTTTTATGAACAGGCTTGGAAAAGGCTACAGCTCAAACATGTTAAGCTTCTATAAAAATGCCATACGTAAAGCCAAAACTGAATTTTTGACTACCCTGATGAGTTAGAAAATCATAAGCTTCCTTTGCTTAAAAAATCCCTATTTCTAATATAAACTGAAAAAGACTAAGTGATGTATTAGTGATACTAAAGGTCAATATAATAAATAGCAGAGTTTCAAGGTACCGAAGAACTGTATATTAGTACCAAGTCTTTACATAGGGAATTGATGGAATGAACTAGTGACTGATAACAAATTCAGCAAACAGCATATACAAGGCATAACACTAAATAGATCAACAGGCTATAAAATCTACACCCATTAATAGGAAGCACTATTTATTAATTGCATTACTATTAGTGCCCCAAAGATGGCTGAGACTCCCTTTTTACAAGAAATCACATGGAAAAGACAAAGGATAATGGCATCAAGTTGCTCCTGGGGAGATTCCAAGTGGACGCAAGGGAAGTTTTTCACAATGAGAACAATCACACATTGGAATAATCTCCTTGGGGAAGTAGTGGATTTCCCAACATTATACACTTTAAAGATTTGGCTGGACAGGGTGCTGGGCCATCTTGTTTAGATCGTGCTTTTGCCAAGAAAGATTGGACCAGATGATCCTTGAGGTCCCTTCCAGTCTGGTATTCTCTGATAATGCAAAAACTATACAGTATCATTCACATTATGATGTGTACAGACATGTATGCTATGCTATATACATAAAAAAACATGACTAATACCTGATGCTGATGGCATCTGTAAAACTAGCATCACACTGTCTAGTAGGCACTGATCTTTATCTTCCATCAAATGGAGCAGAGTTAAGTTGTGGGTTTGCATTATGCATAAGCAGTGAACACAATTATGTTTAAAAGCAAGCCGATCTTCTCTGATCTCAAGTGGAAAGTGTGAATTCTGATCTTCACAGGTGACAGCTCTGTGCATCATTCCAGTTTACTAGTTAGCTTCCTTGAATCTGCGTCCCCAATAGAAAACTTGAAACACGCAGTCACGGCTAATGTTACGCAAGCTAATATCTACACGAGCAAGAATATCAAATAAGAGGGCAAAGCAGTTATTTTACTTCATCTGGCACAGAGAAACTGCTATGAGTTCTTGATTTTACAGTTCAAGACGGATACTAAAGGATAAGAAGGGAGTGATCAAGAAAAGGAAAGAGTTATAGAAGGACTGCCAGTGACTGGACATCTTTTGCTTTTAGGTAGATGTAATCATTTAAGAATTGGTCATCTCTGAATACCCAGAAATATTTTCATTGAAGCTTTCTTTAGAAATTCTGTATTTCAAGTTGGTGTATCTGTTCTAAAGCATGAATTTAGGAAATTTAATGGTCAGTGCAGGTAAAGTAGTAGCAGCTGCATATGTTCTCAAAACATTTTACAAAGGAACAAAGTATTTTGCTCTCTAGGGATAAAAAACAAAGCAGGGGAATAACACTAATGGTCCAAATGTTCCTAATCTATTGTCTCTTCTGTTGGGGGTTTGTTGTTTGCTGGTTTTTGTTTGGTTTGGGTTTTGTTTGTTTTACTTTGGGGGAGGGGGTTTTGGGGGAAGAGGGACTGTTTGTTTTTGTTGGTTTGGTTTTTTGTTTGTTGGGTGGATTTTTTTTTGTCCTTGAACTTACTGGGGTTTTTTCTGCTTCACAGATTCCACTTCTATTTAATGTCTCAGATTTATTTAATTGCTGAATATTATTACTAACCTGCAACAATGAAAATATTTTAACTGCAAAAATGTGCTGCTATTCAAGTTTAAGAAGCACAGCACAATGTACTTTAGCAATGTGCAAGCTGAACAATGCAAAAAATCAGAATACCAGGGTTGCTCATTCTTCACCAGCCAGTCCTACAAAATGTTAATATAGCAGAATCAATAAAAGAACACATCTTGTTTGTTAATCAGTGTATATTTGTAATCATACATAGTCTTAAGTACATAGTTACTAGTTCTAAGTTACACTACATTCCACACTTTAAATGTAAAGCCAGGGGAAATTCGTACACAGAACAATATACCTATTTAATCTACCAAGAGCTCTGTACATTTATGCAAGCCACAGAACTCAGTTTTACAAAACCCAGACAATTTCCAGGGCATAGGATTGCAGTGATTAAGCACCCAGAGTCCCAGCCAGTCTCAAACAGGCTGTGCTAAAATCCATGCTGTTAAATCCTTGCAATCATTTTTAATCTAGGCTAGCTAGATTAATGCTGACTTGGGTGTGCCTGACTATTCAGAAATCAGGAAGTTTGCAGACACAGCATGCCTCATTCTGGGCCTGCCTAGTCAACAGGTGCCTGTAACATAAAAGAGTATGGATCATTACAATCCATATCATTAAATCTTCAGTCATTGTGGAGTAAGAAAACAGCAATCAAAGCATAAAACTCTCACCAGCTAATGGGCAGCCAAAAATTAATGGGATCCAGGCTTTTCTCTTTTCGTTCACTCATATACACTTAGTTTCTGAATATCCAATTCTTTCAGTCTCATACACAATGAAATGAAGGTGAGACTTTTACCATGAACACCCATTTCCTATTACAATAGACACAGTTAGCTATTAAGAACATTATTCAGTTTTGATGAATGGTCTTATTGCTATTTTCCAGTTCTAGAGTACTTTAACTAATCTCTGAACTACCACATGCAAAATTCTGGTAACTCATGACATTTTTATGTTTACATTCTTTACATGTTTACATTCTTTACATATTTTATGTTTATATGCTTTTCTGTTAAAGCATAAAAGAATGTAAAAATAGACTAAGCACTTTCTATTTCTTTTCCATATAAAGATAATTACTGCAGATATCATTACAATACCACAGTATAAAAACATTACACAAGGCAATCACTAACCTGGGAACAAACATGCATCACCTTGGGAACATACATGCATCTAAGACACCTATTTCCTTTGAGTCACAGGTGCATATGCATGCAAACGAAACATATATGTGCATTCCTCAAGCAATACCCTTTCTTTATAAGGAGGCCAAGACAGTAAGCACTAATTGCATGGGTTTTTGCTAACTTTCTTTAGACTCCTCAGGGAAACAACTTTAACTGCAAACCTACACAGTCCTAATAACAGAAACCTTTATATAATCACCAACTAAACCTTGGGGAAATGTCTGGGGAAAAAAATTAAGACCTGCAAAATGTAAGCAAGGAACACAACTTTGTACATCTCTCCTGGCCACTCAGAGAAACAGTACCCAAATAGCTTCTGCCTCCCTTTGCAGGGAGCACAGCACTACATGTCCCTAAGCACATCCTTGTGGAAAAGCAAGAATAACTGAGGCAAAACCTTTCCCACCTCAACCCCACCCAAACAGTCTTTATTACTAGGGATAAATGAAGCCATGGGGCTTCAGCCTGTCAACAGCAAAAGAACAATACCGATAAAACCAGCAGCTTTAAACACCATCCTACAAAATGTAACTTAAGGTCTGCTTGCACACAGTGGTCATCCCTTTCTCTTTCCTCCCCCCAGTCCTCCTCTTCATTTCAAGTGCAGGTCAAAAAGAAATAAGCAGCCTGAGTTCAAGTTGTATGTAGAATTTTACAAGTTTTATTCTGTCAGTATTAACTAAGTTTATGCTGCTGAATGTCTTACACCTTAGTATCTCTACATTTTTTATGGAAAGTATAAGACAAAAATCCTAAACTGTGGAATCCAAACATAGCAGAGGGAAAAACTGCTCACTTACCTTCCACCAGTAAGTTAAATTCATAGCTAAGACTGCTTTTACTTCATCACTCAAGACAGCCCTTTTTCACTGTCTGTGCCCCACTACACAGTGTTCAGGTTTGCTCTGATCCTAAATAGTCTCTTGGGACCACAAACTTCAATAAAAAAACAAAACAAATTTTTGTATGGCATCGTGGGAGAGAAATGGACACTATTTTCTCCTCAGTCAGTAACTTGGAGTGCTGCATATCACAGAAAACCACAATAATGATTGTGTGAAAAATCAACACTAAAGATGGTGCCAAGTTAAAAGGTAAGATGATTCAAAGGGAAAGACAAAATAATTAAAATAGCCTTTTCCAAGGGCTCCGCTAGTTCAGTGAACAAATACATTTGTTTCCAATACATATGTCCTTTGAAGGAAAGGTTTTGTCACTACAGTAAGTCAAACCTCAGAAGCTGAGCCTCTGCCAACACAATGCAGCTTTGCTGACAGTATTTCAGAAGAACAGTTTTAAACTGACACTTTTGACACAACAACATCCTCTAAAGCAACAGGGTAGATTCTCTCACGTAAGAAACCTATTTATTTCTTTAGACAACTAACAGACTGATGAACTGATGTTACAAGGGAGGGTTTGTCTTTGGCAGCAGTGTTTACACTGTCACTTCAACTGGGCTTCCTTTGCATACCCTACATCTAGAGTTTTTAATATTTGTTAATAAACATGTGATTAAAACTTGTTCGGGGGGGGGAGCTGTGGTTTTACTGCCTGGTTGCAAATCTACTTAAACTGACCTAAGTTAAGATCTCTAATGCTGTTCTTCCAGCAGTCCCTAGCAAGTATTCTGGTCACCTCCCTTCAGGCAGCACTACTGCTTGCACAACCTGTTAATTCAAGAAGTTGATCCATCTGAAAACAAATCCAACCCTGCCTATCTTTGCAAAACCAACAACACTGCTCTCTATCCCTTCTCCCTCACCCTCCAAAACTGCACACTGAAATTTTCCAACCTTCTTCATATGTCACCTCGAACCACACCTGCAAAGGACTTGCATTAGATACAAGGCAGAGGACAAGGCTGCATGGGCAGAACTGGAGCATCTCACACTTGCAGCATCCTTTTTATCTTTTCACAAACTTCCTAAAAGTATATTACATTTCTCTGCAAAAGGACAAATCATGTACTAAAAGACCAAAAGTCTTTTTCAAGCATCAGACACATTCAGAATAATCATCCCTTTCTTCCTTAAAACATAAGTTTCACAAGTAGAGCAAAAGAAACCACCTACAAAAACTACTATGTTTTAGAAAACGTGACAAAAGCAGGCATTCTGTCACAGCCTGAACAGAGTCCAACCTGCTGTTACAAACACTTCAACACACACAGAGTAGAAAGGGGGGGAGGGAGTAGCCATCTAGTCCCCTTGCATCTCCCTCCTGGAATAAGCTCTCATGTACAGAGGATGCATTCAGCAACAGACTGGAATAGAGTATGGCACTCGGCAGCAGCCAGCCTACCAGGGGAAGCCATCCTGCTGGAGACCACTCCTTATGCATTGTATGAAACACTACCAGCGCTACCAGCAGTCACAAAGCCAACACTCATTTTGCGGCAACTAGCAGTACTCCAAAAGGTCAGATGGTACAGAAAGCAGAACATGCACTCTTACCTATTCAAATTCTTGAGAAGGCAGGCACATGGAGCTTTAGCAAAAGCTCCAGGTGGATGTCATGATCAACTCCTGATGAATCATAACACAGTGAAACCTAGAAACAGAAAGACCATGGGCATGAACAAAATCTAAATGGGAATGAACAAGTGAAATATTTTTCAAAGGTAAAAGGGTACTCTGAAAATTTTGCTTATAAGAAGCCAGAAGCAATAATGAAGACTTATAAAACTGTGAATCTATTAATTTTTTGCACTTAACTCACACATCTGAGGGAGCCTACACAACAAGTTTCTCACTGTAACAATCCCAACCTTTCTTTATCACCGCTTCTCTGAATCAAGTTATTTTCTTCCAGAACACATTCTGCCAGGCATTTGGAGATTAAACACACATTGGGTAACACTTGAAAGAAAGGGGACATCTAGTAGTGCTGTGGCCCACTTTTTTTCCTCACTGCTCAACATAAAACTATCACACATGTCAAACAAGGGAGAGCAAGTATTTATCTAAGTCACCAGCTGCAGTCCTCTATGAAGTCTTGCTACTCTGAAGAGCAGCAAGAAAAAAAAGATTTCAAAGCGGTCCTTCCTATTTACTGGGTCCTGTAATATAATCTGTATTGTTTCAGCATTAGCGTTAACATCTGACCTCTGTCTATTGCTACAAAAAGCTTGCATCTCTAGATGATAGGAGGCCTCTAAAATTAGACTGGGCAAACAGATGTAACCATGGAGATGTATGCTGCATTCCCTAGAACTCTGCAGAGGCACAAGCTGGAGGCAGAGCACATACCACCAATGAATTTTTGTCCTCCTCTACTCCCACCAAACACACGAGTTAGAGAAGATGTACAGTGAATCACATCAAAGAGATAGATTATAATCCAACTCTAAATAAGTAGACTAAAGAAGACCTAGATCATTTCTCCAACCTGGTTTTCCCCAGTCCAGTTCACCAGACAGCTACATGAGCATTTGTGCTGACATGAGGCAGAAAAGGTACAAGATAGGATAAGCAGACAAGAATGGTTCCTTTTAGCTTCAATGGCAGCATAAACTGCACATAAAACCATGGTACAAGTGCTATTTGTAATAATTGTCACTGAAATTTGATAGGTTGATAAGCAAATGATTTTAAGCCATGCATTGCTACTCTCCCAACAGTATTTCTTTACGGAGTTGAATAAACTTTGAATACCTGGTAGCAAGAAAATTAACATCAACCAGAATTCTTTAAGAAATGCCAGACAGCATTATCAACAGAGTTCAAGAAATTAATTTTTGCTATCTTCTTTTGAGCAATTACAAATACGGTTGAGAGGTTTTTTTTATTGCAAGTTAAGTTTAGGCTTATTTACAAAATATTGTGTGAAATCAAGACCTTGGAAAAATGAGAAGCATCATCAAAAGAGCTGCAGTACACAAAAAAAATAATGATCCAGTGCAGCAAAAGCAGTTTTGAAAAGGTATAGAAAACTAAACTCATGTTTAAAATAAGGTAACACTCCAGGAAGAACTGCATTTTAACTTCCATGTTACCAACAAACAGAGTTTGTCTTTTTCATTAGAGTCAAATTCTAATCCTAGGATAGAAAGCTCAATTATAACTTTAAACCAATGAAGCAAGTGTAAGATTTCAACTCTGTGATTGCTACTGACATTCTGTCAAATCATTTGGGCAGCAGGTAAAAAAATTATTTCCACGGGTGTCGGTCTTCTGTTCAAGAAAAAGTTTCCTTGTGATTTTTAGGGTCAAGTTCTTCACCTGTTCAACCATTACTAAGATGCACCACAATTCTAACCCAGAACTCTCCATTTCCTTTGGTGTTAAATTATAGACCTGCTGCGTAAAGACGGGGTTTTTTTTCTTATAAGATTGCCTGCGAAGCTCAATTGTGATTGGGAAGGCCGCCTACACGGCAGAGAGACTGAGAAAACACACACTTGTAGAGCTGAAAAAACATCAGTGTAGGCGTATTTAAGGAGGGAGGAAAGAAAGAACTTGGTCCTACTGAAAAAGGCTATTTTCTGACATCACCCTTGAAAGAACCAAATGTGTTACTTAAAGACAATTCAAGGATTGTTTGCTATGTTCCAGCTATCAATATGCAGTACTACAAGCAAGATGAGGAATCCTTGCAAATTCATGCCTCTGATCTCAAAATCTGCCACCTACCCAAGAAATGCTTCGTTCTCCCACTTCTCTGCCACAACCTGCAAAAGCTATTCTCACAAAACAGCAAGTCACCTGCAGAACAGCAGTTCAAAGCTTTAGAAGCCTTATATAATTAATAACATCAGGAAGTACTGAAATTGTAGACAAAGCCTTCTCAAAAATATAAAGTGCTGTCTAAATAAACACCAAGAATAACTATCTCAGCTAAATCTAATAGTATTCAAAACGGCAGAAAAAATAACCACAAGAAGTTCAGATGTATCTTTCTCATAGAGACTTAGAAAAAAAAATATTTTTCTCCCTGCCCTACGTAGCCCTCAGTCCCTTCATCTCCTAAGAGAAATATGAAGGCCTTTCAGGATGCCCTATTAACAAATCCAGATTTGCAAAAGAAAGAAGGAAGCAGCATCAGTGGAAAATATCCTTCTCAGTTTACTTTAGGAAGGCATCACCTATACACATTACAATTTCTAAATAAAGAAGCCTATGGAAATATTTTTAATAGGTTTGTCTTTCCCTTCACAATAAAAACAAAAGGTTTCTGACATATGTCTGTGAGCTGATTTATTACCGCAATTACTACCAGGGGAACAAAGACAGCCAGGACAAGTTTCATCAGCGAACTTTTGAAGTTCATGAGATGATTCACTGCAGGGAAAAGGTGGTGCTGCTCCCATGGTGTTGGACACCAGCCTGCAAACTATTTTGCTAACACCAGTCACAAGGAGATAGGACTTCAGCACCTAATTCCTCTGACTGGTAACTTCAAAGCCCTGTGCCAGCAGATGAGTGAATGAACCCTGCAACCACAGAACATTGCCACAATAGAGAAGAGCCTACAGAGCAGCACTTCTGCGAGGGGCCATCTCCAACCAAAGCTTTCACAAGGCACTAAGTTTCATCTCCAGCCAAACATATGCTGCTGCTGAAGATGCTGAATGACAGACACTGATAAATAACACTACTACAACATAAACTCCATTTTTATACAACTTTCCAACTATATGATTGTTAAGCACTAATGACTCATACACATCAGAAACACAGACAAGATAGGATATTTAAAAGCACCAAGCCAGCTGACCTGCACGAAACTATATGGCAAGCAAAAGCAGCACACTCAGATGGCACAGCTAAGTTCTTAAAATTACTCATAAAATGCAAAACCGTTGCTCCTGAAGCTCACTAAGGCACAAATTCTTCTGGGTCAGAAAGGCAAATAGGGATGAAGTATCAAAGGGAGCTATAAAAAAAACCTCATCAGCAGTAGAATCTCCTGAAAAAGGAGGATCTGAAACAATGAATATGAAATGCTGAAAAACACAAAAAAAAGAAGGGAAGTAAGGCGAAGCAGAAACAAGTACAAAAAATAAAGGTCTATAAAACGTAGTAAGAATTGAAATCCCTTATTCTAGAAAAAGTAGAGTTGTTTATAATAAAATAAGATGTATAGACTCCTACTAAACTTTGAAATCACAACCATCTCGACTTTCACCTTGGTGAACAGTGAAATACTACTTCTGACACATTAATAAAACCTCTCTACATAGTAATAAACATGTAATTCTAATGAACCAAAATGTATTAAAATATTACACAACAAATTAATCACACATAGAATTTACATCCTAATAAAGTGTACTCCTTCATGTTTGGCTTATCAAGCTAAAGAACATTTGCTTCAAGAGTCACTGCCAGAATAATTGGATCTCTTGTATTCTCCATAAATTTTGCTTTCAGGTAAAATGAAGTTTTATTTCTTCTTAGTGAGAATAGAAACAGCTCAAGGTAGTTTGGAAGGCTGTCTTTTACCTTCAGGACCTAAGACTTCCTGTCAGACTAAGGCTATTAGGAAAGAAAAAAGCTAGAAGTGCACAGAAGGCTGTCAGACAATACTCTGTTGCTGCTGACATCAAAATTCAACATTTACCTTTTGCTTTTCAGACACTAAGACCTTCAGGAATTTCTCTGAGATGTGCTACTAACAAAGAGGCAAGCTGAACTAGTGAAACCTTTTTACCTTCTCATATACTTTTGTAAGATAGCTCAGGTTGGGGGAGTGTCTGGGTCTTCCCATTTTATGTATTTTTCCTCTCATCAAGGGTAAACTAGAAGACTCGTGCAGATTTCAGCCTGATACAAATTCAAATACCTTTGACATCATAATTACACAGTATCAATCAAAATTAGTAACACTGTACTTAATTCATTAACTACTCTGCTGCCCTGTCAACAGGAGTCAATTATTGCAATTCTTAACATTTTTCTCAAAAGTGGTAATGGAACAAAATTTCATTTAAACTCATTTAACAAGAAAAGGCTTCTTCTGATGTTCACAACATCATTTTAGTGCATTATGTCATAACTTTTCCTGGTTATTCACAACCACCATGGTTGAGGCCAGTTTTTCTAACCACACAGTGTGTGACTGTGTGGTGAGCTGACCTCAGCTGGATGCCAGGTGCCCACGAAGCTGCTCTATCACTCCCCTTCCCAGGTGGACAGGGGAGAGAGAACAAGATAGAAAATTACTCATAGGTTGAGATAAGGCAGTTTACCAATGCAGAAGCGAAAGTTTGCACATGCACAAGCAAAGAGGAAAATAACAAGGTTTATTCTCTACTTCCCATTAGCAAGCAATGTTCAGCTACTTCCCTGGAAGCAGGGCTTCAGCATGCACAGCAGTTTCTCAGGAGGTAAACATAGCAAAGAACAAATGCTCCCCCTTCCTCCTCCTTTCCTTAGGTTTTCTATCCGAGCTGACATCATATGGTATGGAATATCCTTTTGGTCAGTTTGGGTCAGCTGGCCTGGTTGTGCCCCCTCCCAGGATCTTGCCCTCGACTGAGGAAGGAATGTTACAGTGCTGATGCTGTGCCCAGCAGGAGCCAAAACACCAGTGTGTTATCAACACCCTTCTAGTTATCAACACAAAGCACAGCACTGTGATAGCTGCTATGGGTAAATGAACTCCAGCTCAGCCAGACCTATACAGACTGTAACAGGATACAAATGACTTCATGTTTACCTGAAATATAACTGCACATTCTACGAGTAAAATACCTACATGAAGAACATACTGCTGAGTTGAAAGAGCTCCTTGTCTATGAACTAATGCTTTTGTCCAGACCTGAACTAACTGAAGTGAAACATCAAGGAATTTACAAAGCACAAACATAAAAATACGAACTTTGGAGTTATTCCTGACAACAGTAAACACTTTAAGGTAAGCAATGCAAATACATCAGTTTGAAATTAAGAAAACCAACAACAAATGCAAACAGAGTCCACTCTTTCCTGCCACTTAAATTAAGTAATGACCAATCCTTTATGCTAGTATTTCCTCTTAATTTAAAAAAGTTAGTTTTTCTATTTATAAAGTTGTTCTATTGCTTTTCAGCCTAGCTGTCACAGCTAAGCTATGAGAGAACGATAGGATTTTACACTGCAGAAGGAGTTACTATTGCCAAAAAAAGAACTAATAATTTGTCTATGGCAAAAAATACTGGAGAAATAAGTAAAAAGCACAGAATTTGCACATTCACAATTTGAAAGCCTCATTCTGTTCCCCCATCCCTTTCTCCATGTAATTTCAATCCATTTGATTGCTGTTAAAAGAAAGACTGAGCTGGTGTTTTAACTGACTTGGAATTTTAAAGCTGTTTGTCAATAAAAACAGAGAAAGCACCATAGAGAGCATGCTGCTGTTAGGATACTTTCATCAGCTGATAAGAGTTCAAAGTGCTTTGCAGATAAGGTAATTATCATTAAACCAAATGCTAAGAGAAGGAAATCAAGGCAAGAGAAAGAAAAGGAGTTGCCAGGGTCATCCAGCAGCCAAGTGTCAGTCAAAGATATTAGTCTTCCAACTTCTAGCACCCATGGCAAAGGACCATAATGACTTCTCTTTATATGAAGGCTTTTCATCAACATGTTGATGAACTGGTAATACACCTAATTTGGGCAACAACACATTAGCTAGACAAATTAGGTGCCCAAAACAAGCAGGCAGAGAACTGCCTAACAGTGAACAAAGTAAAAGCCCTGACGCTGTTACTGAAGGGTACCAACGCATATCGATCAACCAGTGGGTTCCACTGGCACATACTAACGTCTGTCAGCAAACAACACCCCAAACCACATTTGCCCAGACTTTCACAACATACAGGCACATTGCAGAAGCTCCACTACTTGATCCTTTACCACAAAAGGCATTTAAGGCAGGAATACCGAAATGTAGATTCTGGTTAAGTGCATATGTGCTCTGAGCATCACTTCTATAAGCCTCCAGTCCCCATCACAGCACACCAGAAACATACACCATACAACTGCTACAACAGGAAGCTTCACATTAAAAGTCATATAGATGCTTACTGCCTGTAAAATTCATTAAAACAGATATTAACTACTTCACTATAGTTTCAAAATATCCAAAATAATATGAAAAATTCCACTATTGAGGAGAATTTATTGTCTTCAAAAGCTTTAAAACTGTGTCAAACTGAAAATTCTAGTCATCTCCAGGAAGTTTCACACTCCATAAGTCATATCTTCTTCTATCCCTAATTGGAAATTCAACTACAATAACAAGACAATTCTTTAGCTAGGAAGTTTTTTGCATATGTAACCAAACTTCTGCTCTGCTATTTTACAAGCCTTCCTTCAAGGGAAAAAAAAATTCATCTACACTGCCTTTGAGATCAAGCAGAACTATATCCTACTGAAAGAGTCAAAAGTAATTCAAGATATTCTTTCCTGCATTGCACAGGAACTGATAATCTGTTATTTTATAAGACACAAGCACCCTCTATCTCCATCCCCACCCCATTTGATTCACTTGGTAGACCTGGTCATTTCCTTTAGAGCGGAAGTTTCTCTGACCATTCAAGGACCTTCATCCTCTTTGCCAGACTAAAATAAAATTTAAAAGGATTCTTTGACTGTTCCCCCAGGAAAATTTAAAACTGTTTTGTACTCTTCTCAGTAGACAGCTCATTTATCCACATTTCAAGATATACTGTTCTATAACAGTATTTAAGTTGTCCTCTTAGTCACACAACACTTCAGGAAACAAAAAAAAAAAGTATTTTTCTGTCTGCTTAGACAGTATCAATATCATTATAGCTTAAATTTTAAAAAAAGTTTTGTAAAGAATTTATTGAAAACAGGCAGTCTAGCAATTTGACCATGTGTCTAGAGCTCTGCATAATTCAAACAAGCAATTTTACTTGTCTGCTTTGCTATTTTCCTATTAATGAAAATAATATTTACCTCACAGGGGGTCAGAACGATTAATTTCCATGAAGAGCTTGAATCTAAAACAGAGGGTAATTTGATATATCTCTGAGGAGAGGGTGAAGGAAAAACAAATTAGATTTATACTCAGTTTCAAATGAGAAAAATATTTGAGTTGCAGCAGAACCAGCTACAGAATATTAGCAAAATTACACATTAAAAAAAAATAAAATTCAATGCTAATATAATTTCTCTCAAACTACATACCCAGCTATGAACAGCAGCAGATTCTTCAACATCAGATTTTTATCTGAACAGACAAGTTTTGGAATCTGCCTTGACTCCAAAGTTGCTGCAGTTTCACTAATAAAAGGAGATGTTACCTTCTGAGAACTTGGTGCTCATTTATTCGTGAGAAGAAAGGGAAGAGAATTGCAGAACACTCTGAACATAATATAATAATAATGGCCAGTCTTCGCGAGCGAAGATTTGGGAAAGGTCATTAACCCTTCAAGCCTGCGCAGTGGATTTTTTTTAGGTGAGACACAGCATACTCTGAACATAATACTTTTAATAAACCCAAAACAGAAGAGAAATATAAAAAAGTACCTTGTGAATCTAAAGACTATTAACACAGCTAACTATTAGGGATCCATGAAAATTCATTCCCAGCTTCAACTGTTCCATTCATGGCCACAAAAGATTACCCAGTCCATCAGTGTACTTCATTGACACCGATCCTGACACTAGATCCATCATGTTTGAAAGTACCATGGTCTGTAGGTAAAGGAGTAATTACAAGATACCAGACTGAACCCAAGTTAGGAGACGGAGATACAAGGAAGTCGGGGGCCTTTTGCTACTATTTTTGGAGGGGAAGGGGCTTAAAATAGCACAGTTGTTTATCTACAAATGCTGCAGTTAAAACACTTTGTAACTAAAACCCTTGGATAGAGAGAAACACACAATGCAGAACAACTCATGATTTTATCAGAAGATAAATACTAGACAATCTTTTTGCTAAAGAAACTGCAATACTACGAAAGAAACTTAAATAAGAAAATTGTTAATAAGGGAAATTAGATTATGAAGAAACAGAACAGCAAGGTTATCCATGCTTAATGAAGTACATGAAACACTTCCATGTTGTCAAAAACTGAGATTCTACACTTCAGTGTTTGAGAAAAACAACCTAGAAATAAAAGAGCAGAAAAGAGTGACTTAATATAATGACAACACAAGTTTTGCTGGGGATTTTTTATTTTATGTAGAAAACCAAGTTTACTTTTACTGCACAAAAAGATACTCTTTAAGGAAAAGTTTTCCACTGTTATAAACTGCAGACCTCCAGCACCAGCCCAGTGTAATCCACCACAAATGACAGAAGTTGCAGAAGCTCCATAAAACTAAAAATGGTGTGTGGGGAGCACAACATGGGCAGTAAGGCAGCCTACCTATGTTTTTTTTTCAAGCCACAGAACCACAGAGGAGGAGATGCAAACACCTCCACCAGCAGCAGCACTCCTCCAGAAGAGAGTCGCATTGTTTTCAGCAGCCAGAGCAGAAGAACCCAACTCATCCACCACCCAGAAGCACACACTTCCATATCAGTTTATTAGAAACTGTGTTTGCCAGAAATTTCCATTAAGAAGGAGAAAACTCTCTAATCTTATGCCAGGCTAAAAATTTCAAATGTAGAAGAAGAATTAGTAACAGCAGCATAAAACCCATACACATTGCAAACGAACATTTCTTTTTAAATAATTTCACAATCCAAATAGCATCTTCTGCTCTAGTCTACTTGAGTTGTTGTCCACCACAGCGAGGAATCCACAGGCACAAATCAATTCTTGACCTGCTTCCCTATATCCCTTAGGGCAGAACATGTACATCCTTCTAAATAAAAGCTTTGAGAAGAGCCTACTCCCATGATTCATCCAAATAAGCATGCCAGCAAAGGTTTATATTCTACCAGTTAAATGTGAAAATAAATAGTGGCTATAAATCTTGAGGGAAAAAATTAACATATTTTTCTTTAGTTTTTCATAGATTTATTAGTCCATTCATATCCAACAACGGAAAAGTTGCACAACTCAGTGAGCTGAAACAAAAGAGTTAAATATCAATGCTATTAGGTAGAAGTTACGTACTCCACATAACATGTCCCATTCCTTTAAATATATAGATACAGGAACGTGTCTTTAGCAAAAAAACAAAAAAAAATCATTCCTTTAAATATATAGATACAGGAACGTGTCTTTAGCAAAAAACAAAAAAAATTCATTCTCTTACATGAAATAAGAACAAACCTGATGACAAGTATTATTGAGATACTGTCCACATCATTCTTATCTTAAAAAAGCTTGCCTGCATGTCTTAAGTGAAATTCAGCAAGCTTTACTTAAAATGTTTCAATTTCAAGAGAACACACAAAGCTTCAAACTGTTTCATGAATAGGAAAATAAAAAAATACCATCTCAGCTTCATTGTGGCCATTTGAATTACCTAACAGCATTTTTTTCCCCCTATACTTTTGGAGACCCATTATGAAAATCTATAGTGTTATTATGTGATGCCACTGACAGTGTCTACAAAGAGCCTATGGTAGGTCTTAAATTATTTTTATCCAGCCTTAACAATACAACAGCCTCATTACTATAGATGCACGATTGTTAGCTTCTGATGGGCTTAGGAAAAGCATGGAAAAGAAAACATTAGTAATGCATTACATGGAATTCAAACAATCTAGAGCAAGAACATGGAGCACAAGCACAATTTGAACAAATCCGCCTATAAAAAACCCAGACATACCATAAGTAACAGCTGATTTCAGAAACATCCTATTAAGGCCATACAGGGCCAGTCAAACCCATTATAAAGCACGTATGTGCTGCTGCAGGGGAGGGGGGAAGTTCTCTTTCCCCTTCTTTGGAAGTACTGGCTTTCAGCAGGACTGATCCCTTGACTCAGCCCACCCTGCAGCTGCACACATCTGTAAGCACAGGCGGTAGGAAGAACAGCTAAGCTGAGGAAGGACAAAAGTACAGTGTGCCCCTGCAGGGGCTACATGGGCTTGTGCCAGGCTGGTGTGGTTGCACCCCCACACTCTGGACTTCCAAAGCAAAAAAAATCTCCGTTTTGCTAGGAAAACACAGGTATTGCCCAGTACTGCTACGACAGCAATTTCCTAGAGTGGGCTGAGCTCCAAGACATCCAAACAAAAAATCTCATCCTATTGGCTTTACTAGTTACCCCAGATTACTATTGATTGCTTTGAGGGAAAAAAACCTGAACTTTAGCTGAAATACCAATTTTATCAGGTACAAGCAAGCTTAAAATCTGTTAATACATTCCAAAGTTAGGTTTGGATGCACTTTTGACTCTTATTCCAAGAGATTCAGCAGAAACATTTGAAAAAAAAACATAGCAGGTTACTGATGTAAGGGGAACTGAAAATGAGCTTCTGCAGGCCTGATGTCCCATACGGAAGACAAACCAAATTAGCCCAAACTGGTGTACTCTGTTAATGGACCTTCTCCTGACCTGTGGTAAGAAATCTTGTCATTCATATGCATCACAGAATCACTCCTGGCCCTGCACTGGACACCCCAAGAATCACACCGTGTGCCTGAGAGTGTTGTCCAAATGCTTCTTGAACTCTGTCAGACTTGGTGCTGTGACTACTTCCCTGGGGAGCCTCCAACTCCCTCCAGATGAACAACCTTTTCCTAATATCTAACCTAAATCTCTCCTGACATAGCTTCATGCCATTTCCTCATGTCCTGTCAGCAGTCACCAGAGAGGAGAGATCACTACCTGCTCTTCCACTTCCACTCATGAGGAAGGTGTAGACTGTGATGAGGTCTTACCTCAGTTTCCTCCAGGCTTGAACTCCAGCCAAGTGACTTCAGTCACTCATATGGCTTCTCCTCAAGGCCCTTCACCATCTTCATTGCCCTCCTTTGGACACTCTCTAAGAGCTTCATATCTTTCTTATATTGTGGTGCCAAAACTGCACACAATATTCAAGGTGAGGCTGCCCCAGTGCAGAGCAGAGTGGGACAATCCCCTCCCTTGACCAGCTCGTGATGCTTTGCCTGATGCCTCTCAGGACAGGTTTGGCCCTCCTGGCTGTCAGGGCACTGCTGACTCACATTTACCTTGCCATCAACTAGGACCCCCAAATCACTTTCTGCAGCACTGCTCTCCAGTGTCTCGTTCCCCAGCCTGTATGTACATTCAGGGTTGCCCCAGCCCAGGTGCAGAATCTGGCACTTGTCTTTGTTCAGCTTCACACAGTTGGTGATTGCCCAGCCCTCCGGTTTGTCATGGTCTCTCTGCAGGGCCTCCCTGCCTTCAAGGGAGTCAACAGTTCCTCCCAATTTAGTACCTCTGGCAAACTTATTTAGTATGCCTTTGAGTCCTGCATCCAAGACATTTATGAAGATGTTGAAGAGAACCAGGCTTGAAACGAAGCTCTGTGGAACCCCACCAGTGACCGGTCACCAGCCTGATGTAACCCCATTTACTATAACACTTGTCTTTTTGTTGTCACCCACAGTACTGCCCAGGTTCAACTCCAGCTGAGCTCTGGCAACACAAATTTTCTCCCTGCAGTGGCAAGCAACCCCTCTGTATTCCTCCTGTGTCACCAGACCTTGTGTCCACTGGGCATACACTTTTGGTTTTTTGCCTTAGCTTCAAAAGAAAATCCCTGTTCAGCCAAGCCAGCCTTCTGCCTTGTCTGCTGACTTCCAGCATTAAAAAAACTGCACCACGGACCTACTTTTTAAGAAAGATCAGAAATTATTAGCTAGCAATTACATACAAGAATGACTTCCAGCCTAATTTCAAATACTTGGAGAACACAGCATTACTAACATGTTAAAAAAAAATATATATGTTTGCAATCTTGAATAAAGAGATCCACCAGCTCATATCTCACTTCAGTGTCTGAGTACAGAATAATTAGCAGTTGCAGTTTTGGCTTGGTACACATAAAGGTCTCTTCTTGACAAGGAAAAGTTTCCAAATCTAAATATATGTATTTTTATGCTATTTCAAAGGGCACCACATACTTTATTAAGAGGATGACCTGAAAGAACTTTCCCATCACCAGGGTCTCAGTCACCACAGCCATGTAAAGCCAAAGTGCTATGAAAACGGCACTCCACTGCCACAGAGAAGATAACACACAGCAAACCCATACACAGCATAGGATTGCAATCACCATGTTCATACAGCACTCTAAGATGCATACATTTTTAACATTTTTTAAGATTTTTCAAGTATTATCTCCAGATAGATTGGTTGCACACTGCATACCCAAAATAGCTGGTAAGATATCCAAGAAAAGCTATCAGTAATAACACAGTTTACTCTAGAGGAGAAGGGCTCCTATCATGCTGACCACTCACTTCTTCCCTTACAGTGCAATAGGGTCTCGATTTGCAGTCTCGGGTTGCTTTCAAACACAAACATACTTTGATCATAAGTACTCCCCACATCTCCCTGGCTTTTTGACATATTTGGATTTTAATAAAGCCCAAGTAAGGGCCTTTCCTCACATCTAGACTCAACACATGAAAAACTGTCCCATGACCAACCTCAAAAAAACCCCACTCGTTACTTGAGTGCACTTCTCCAGATGTAATTGCTTTTATCCAAAAGAATGCTCTTTGTGATCCCTGCACCAGGTAGTAGGCTGCAAATATGGTTTCACTGAGGAGAGCAAAGGAGTATCAACACTGCAGCTTCACCAAAGCATGTTGTCAGGATAGCAAATGCTCAGACTCACTCTTTTCACTCAAGCAAGTCACATTTTGTGTTATGCAGGTTACAGAAAATAAATCTCAGTATGTTGCGAATCAAATCTTAAGTAACTCTGCATGGTAATTAGAAGACAACTATTAGAGCCCATACAAAAGGACCATTTCAGGAAAAAGAAATAGCTGTAATTATAAACATCAGAGATAAAGAAAGTCAATTTGACTAAAAGAAAACATTCCTTCAAAGGAAAAAGGTAACTCAAAACAACAAAAACCCCCCTTCAGATTCACGATTTCACCACTCAACACAAATCCTGAAATGCTTCCAGGCAGGGAAAAGAAACACCAGAGACATCTGTGAGGCCCTTGGGGGAACCCTACCCTCTAAGCATAATCAAGGTAAACTCTATTCCAAGTCAGTTCACATTGAGAGAAAACATGGTTAGTGTAATGGAAGACTAATTTGTCTGTATGGTGATGAACACAAAATAATTCTGGCTATTGAGAAAATATTATAGGAACTCTTCCCTTAGAAATTGTCTACCAGCATGTGTGTGCTGTGTTTACACTTAATTTTCCATCAAGCCAAATTCTGATTCACATTCACTAGTTTGCCAACAATTGTGCCTAGATCTGGAAGGAAAGGGGAAGAAATGGGAGAATAGCAAGATGCCAGACCCATTACTTAACAGAATTACTGGCTAAAGCCTACTCACTTTTTTCAGAATTTTTTATGGACTTGAAGAAGTTTATAAATATGTCCTTATATTTGAGAAACACAACCATTTATGATTTCCAACAATTTACCTTTAATTACAGTTGTTAATATTTTGTTAAGCATGCTTATATTCACAGCACAAATACCACACTGCAGGACTCGGAAAGGGATTTTTTTTTTCAGCTGTATTTTTGTTAGGCTCATTTCACAAACCATCTGTTTCTCAGTAAAATACATACATAATGTTATATCTGCCCTAAAACAAGCTCTCAAGTAAAAGGTTCCACCTTCCTCCTTTTTCCTTTCAGGCCTTAGTTCACAGATGGTCAAGAGGATGTTTATAGTAAGAGGATGTTTATCAACCAACCTTCATAGGTTAGAGAAGCTGGTGCCTTCATAAGAACATTTAACAATGTCTTTAGCAGCCGAAGTACTAAACACGTAATTCATTCAAACGATTTTATTTTAAAAATACTTGGAAAATACTGATCCTGAATTCACATCTGCAAAGCTGCCTTCTTACACCTATGTGGGTTTCAATCCCCAAAATACAATCTTCTGTCATATTTAAACATTCCTTTAATTCACAGTAAGTCTCAACAACCCTTCTAGAGTAAACAGCCCCCAGCGATTCACAAGTCTGAAAATGAAATACTTAAGAATTCCTGGTTGCCTTCATACTGCAATTTCGATTAAATAGCCTCTTCTTTTTACCAAACTTTCACCTTCTGTCTTCAACTTATTAACCAGGTCACAGTCAGACTTGCATAAAATTTACCAGGCTAACCACAGAAACACAAAAACTATGCTAGCATATTGGATTTGCATGGATCACATGAGACATTGCTCAACCTTACAGACCAGAACTAATCCATATTCAATGTGTAACTTGCTTACTGGAGTCTTCAAACATTCCTCCTTATCATGCTTTTGTGAAACAAAAATTACGCCACTTCCGAGAGACATAAACGAGGTAACAAGCTGACGGTCAGAGTCACTCGCTGGGTGTCCATGGCCCCCTCAGGGACTCCTCAACACATCCAACCAACAGCCCAGTAACACACACTGCTCCTGGAAGAAGTGGGAGCTGAGAGGGCAGGAGTCTTGGCTCTTCCCACTCTCTCAGTCCTTTCATGTTCTGTCATCAATAGCCAGCTGATGACACAGTAAACCAGATCATGAGAGCCAACTTAGCTGGAACCCAACATCTTCTCTGGCAGGTTAGCTTTGACATAAAAAGCAATTTCCAGTCAAGTTTGCTGAATGCCTTCCAGAATTCCCAGATTAGCAACAGGCTACATGGGAAACTGCAGAGGGGTACAAGAACACAGGTTTCAGTATTAACTGAGTAAATTCAGGCTTGATTAAAATTGGCCAGGGAGCTACAATATTAATCACCTACATTTTAGTAAGTCCTTTTCCAAAGTTTCTCTTCCTGTTGAGAATCCCATCTTATGCCCAACGCCACCTAAACCAGTAAATTGAGTATGGCTTTTCAAACAAGATCCTTTTCCATCACATCACCAGGGCCTAATCCAGCACATCCAGCCATTAAACTACAGTCTAATAAAAGTGCATCTCACACAGAACAAGAGGACTATGATCCACATGACTCAATTAATACAGACACTGCTAGCTGAAACTTCAGCAGGGGTGGTAGTATTGGTTAGAAAGGGTAAGTAAGCATTTGTCAGATTTGTGACAATGCAATTGATTTCCACCCCCACCGCCATGTACTTTTTCTTCAGTGGGTCCAGGTCCTATAATGTATGAAAACTAAGACTTGGTATGCAATGAGCTGATCACTCAAAGTGACTGCTCACAAAACTGTCTACTGAAGACTTTCACCTTCAAAAGATGTTAAATTGTATTTTAGCTCCTAAAAAACCCCCAATTTATAAATTTTTTTGTACATTTTTACAATAACTATATTAATATATATCTAAAAAGAAACTTCTAAATAACTTTTAAATTTAATATACTCCTAAAAGAAAAATACCATATATAGAAAGCTAATAAATAACAATATGGGTGACGCGTTCAGCAACTTTCGAATTGGACTAGAAGTATAGTTGTCACACATGTATGGCACGCTACTTGTAAATATCTAATATATCTGGCTCTAGGGAACAAATTCATGTTTTAAAAACACAGGAAACCAAAAGTTTTTTAAGGATTTTTAATTGTCTGTGACCTAGACAAGGGAAACTAGTATCCTGCTCACCAGGTATCATTCTTACTGATTGCAATACCAGTAATTTCCCTGTAGACCAAGGCAGATCTTATCAAATGACTACTATGCCCCAAAGAGGTCATAAATTAGTAATAGTGTGCAGTGACTTGATACTGTATGGGGGGGAAGAGGAAGATGAAAAAAGAATACATGTTATGTCAATGAATTCCAACTTGCTTCTGAACAGGATTCTATCACCAATTTCACCAGCAACAGACAGATGAAACACATAAATGATTTGCAGGCTCCCACATGGAGATAATGCAGCTCTTAAAAAAAAAAAAAATTCCATGCAAGTCACATCAGGTCAACACCCTAGTGATCTAGAAGACATCATTAGTGCTGAAGTGACAGCATGTTACATCTTTCAAAGAGTGACTTGGCTTTACAAAGGGAACAAAATTAATTTGTACATTTTAAGCCTTGTAAAATAAAGAATTTAGAGCATAGCTACTGCAGCAATACAGATATAGAAGGCCACCTTAGCAGCAGATATACTTTATCAGATACAGAAATCTGAAATATGTTCCATGGACCAAAATACATATACGTACAGACACCTGCACGTTCTATACTCAGCTCTGCTCCTAAAAAAAATAACAGATTAAGAAAATCAGGTATGCAGAAAACAAAACAAACAAAAAACAGTGGAAACAGCAACGTTTTCATATTTCAAAGTTAAAGCCATAGAGGATTGAGTTAACAAGCATTTGAAACATTCTGAGGACATGCAAAAGAGGGCTCACATTGGCAAGAACTATTACTTATGGTTTAAGGGCAAAAAATGCAAGGAGTTAGCATGAAGGCCTGTACCAACACAAGAAGGTACTAGATGAACTTAGGAAACTCAAATGCAAACATTGCCAAGGAGATCCATGTGCAGTCTTCCAGTTCCTTGCTGTCAGCAAGAAGAATGTTTAGCCTTCATTCACAGCGAGAGAGAGGCTGAAGGTTAGCTGTGGTCTCAGCTCTTGCTGGAGGTAAAGTGCTCAGTACAACTTGCAGAAAGAGCACTACCTAAATTCACTGTTTTGGAACAACGATGTTTCTTTCAGGTGCCTTTTGCTTATATCTGTAAACTCACACACAAGAGGTTGGGCACAGAATGACTGGAGAGCAGCCAGGCACAAAGGGACCTGGGAGTTTGGATTGACAGGAAGCTGAACAAGAGCCAGCAGTGTGCCCAGGTGGCCAAGAAGGCCAATGGCATCCTGGCCTGGATCAGGAACAGTGTGGCCAGCAGGAACAGGGAAGTGATTCTTCCCCTGGACTCAGCACTGGTGAGGCCACACCTGGAGTGCTGTGTCCAGTTCTGGGCCTCTCGGTTCAGGAAGGACATGGAGGTGCTGGAGCAGGTCCAGAGAAGAGCAACAAGGCTGGTAAAGGGACTCAAGCACAAGTTCTATGAGGAGAGGCTGAGGGAGCTGGGGTTGTTTAGCCTGGAGAAGAGGAGGCTCAGGGGAGACCTCATCACACTCTACAACTCCCTGAAAGGAGGCTGTAGCCAGATGGGTATCAGTCTCCTCTCCCAGGCAGCTATCAGCAAGACAAGAAGGCACGGTTTTAAGCTGGGCCAGGGGAGGTTTAGGTTGGATATTAGGAAGAAATTCTTTACAGAGAGAGTAATCAGGCATTGGAATGGGCTGCCCAGGGAGGTGGTGGATTCTCTGTCCCTGGAGGTTTTTAAGATGAGACTGGATGTTCAACTTAGTGCCATGGTCCAGTAACCAGGGTGGTAGTGGATCAAGGGTTGGACTTGATCTTAGAGGTCTTTTCCAACCTGGCTGATTCTACGATTCTAAGAATATTTATGCACAAGATGCTGACAAGTCAGTCCCAAAGTAGTGAATATTTGCATTTCAGATGCCCTGGACATTTCACTCACAGCTCTCATTTGTGTCTATGGCCATTGCTGCACAGAGTCATTTATACCAACCTCGCTCTTCTCACCACCTTTTAAACTACAGGTTGGTCAACTACGAGTTTGCCACTGACAAAGCTGAGTTTCTTTCTTTATTATTTTATTTCTCACATCCAAAAAAAGTTATTTATAAATAAGTGGGCTTTTATTTCCCCCCAGATTTTTTTTCATATAATCTAATCTACATTACATTGACTTAAATCCATGCTGATATCTTGTTTTATCAGATTTCCTCAAACATAAATGAAACACACAATGCCATATTCCTTTTTACACATAGAATAAAATAGAAACATTCAGGAAGTGACTGATTTTTGTAGGGCATTGTAGGACACTGCTGCAGTTCATTTATAATTCCCTTTTGGAAAGGTGAAAGAAGGGAAATAATTATTTGAATTCTCATGCAATACAATCAGTTCTACTCAAATACGTGCATTACTGTCAAAATAGGGAAAAAGGCTAAATATCAGCAAAATGTTAAATCATACAACATTATTTTAGTGTCAGATTGTGTTATTCTAATCTTGAATCAGAAATGTAAAATTCACATCAATTCAAAATGCATCCTTCTGCCATACCAATAAAACAGATAATATTCCTAACCCCAAATTCCAAAAAAAAGACATTAGAGTAGCTGGTGATCTTAGGCCTTTTCTCCCACAAGCTAAGCAGAAAAATCATAGAACTAAAACAAAATGCTAAATCATATCAGTAAACACTGGGTTTGGTGGACTTTGCAAGCACCATAGCTCGATGTCAGATCTTGAGACACTACATAAATGAACATAAAAGGTATGAATATATTAATGTTCACAGGAGTTGGACAAAGAAAAAAACAAAAATATTATTTCTAATCAAGCAGAGGTAATTGGGGATTCTGGTAAAAAGTGGCAGTTAAAAAGTAAAGTCACAACCAACGTTATTTATATTAGTCAACGTAAATAGAATCCCATGTTAACTAGGCACGTCACTCTCTCTGATTTCAGACATCTCCAGCAAGGCAAAGGGTGCATTTACCAAAATTACTTCTACTTGTACAAGACAGATATCCGTGCCTCTGAAGCTTTCCGCCTCCCACATGCTGATCTCACCATTACCCACGAAGCCACTGAAGTGAATAGCGCACTGCAAGCCAAGCCGGAACTTAAACATGTAACAGAAGAAAGAGACAAGCAGTACAAAGAAACAATTCTGCAAACCAAGCTCAAGGAAGAAAATCTTATCCAGTCTCAAGGGGAATGCTGGAGTCTAAAGATCAAGTACTTTTGTACACCGCAATGTTTCTATAAACACCTTTCTTTGAAACAAAGTATCTGATCCGTCTTTCCCTCCAACTCATAAACTGCTACATGCTGTCACCTTAAGAGGTACTGTGAGCCCAGAGAAAAGAGGACAAGCCTGAAAAAAGCAGGTTCAATTGGAGCAAGTTGTAAAACAGTACACAGATACAGCTACTTGCTACGTAAGACAACAAAATCATAGTTTAAATTCTCCTGCTTTTAACAAAGTGTTCATAAAAGGTACGCCCCAAGAAAGTGACCTTTATAAAAGGTAATGTTTCTATATCTTGTAAGAAAAGGATAAGGGAAGAACTAAACTTCTGAAATAGGCAAACAACGAGAATTACACAGCCTCAATGTGTGAACATAAATTAACTGCTGTTGTAGGTTTTTGGCTTTTGTGGCTGGAAGAACTAGTCGCCCAGCTTATGCCAGATTAAAATTAAACAAGAGCTTCAGGTACACATAACCTCCCTGCTCTGCAACAAGGGAAGCCAGGGCCACAAGAGGCTAGCCAGTTGTTCTTTACAGTCTCATAAAGTTGCAAAACTAGAACAGAACACAAGCTGCTAACAGTTCTCAAGCAGGCTTCCTGAAACAGGACAAATTCAGGTAATTTTTTACTTCTGAAACTTTACGTAACAATGCTACTTAACCCTTGATAAACTACTGCTTTAAAATACAGTAAAACCCAAATTTAAAAAAAAAACACAGCCCCACAAAATGCATGTGAGTAATTTTACTTACAGGAATATTATTGCTGAATTTAACTGAACTGGTCACAGACTACATGGCCTCCCATTGTTACAACTGGGAACTAACTTTAACTTCATGGAAGATACCTCTCCTTTGATGATTAAAAAAAAAAAATGAACTTTTAGTAACTACTCCATAATCTTAAAACAAATCAGTTGAGCAAAAGAAAAATAATATCCAAAATGGATGTTTGGCAACATCCCATCTGCTTATCCATTAGTCTTGCCTAAGTTGGCTCATTCGTTATAAGCAAATATTAAAGGGGACCAGAAAATTATCATACTGAAGTCTGAACATCTAAGTATGCACTATGTAAAACACATCCCAACTGCCTGCCAAAAAATACCAGTAAATCAATAGACAATAAGCAACAATATGTACACCTGACTTGAGAAAACTCTCATCAAGTTTTATTTTGCAAACCTGTTCACTGATGTTGTCTGGAGCACCTTTAACACATTCACTCAACCTAATACATTGTACTAGCTATTCCATGCTTTTAATTCTCATTAAGCTTTGCTGTTGATTGTTAAGGTAAAATAAAATTTCTGCTAAACTATAAAATGGAAAATATTTTTAAAACTTTTTTTTATGTTTGGTCAAATTAAAGCATCTTTGTTTTGAGTCAGCCCTAAATAATTATAATATTCCAAAATATTATGTATTTAGAACGATTTCCAGATATTTCACTCAGGAATTTCTACCTAATCTCAAAGGAAAAAAAGGCTGCAATTTTATAGCTAGAAATCAATCAGATAATTTAGCAAGGTGAGTTTTTCCTCTTTTCTCCAGCATTGCTTACATTACCACCATCATGGAATACACAATCAACCATTCCCTCAGTACTAATGAGGTCTGTATAATGTGTAAAAAACATTCCCAGGATGTCCCAATTCTGTATGCAGGTAGAGATTGCACAAGCTGCCTACAGGAATCTGAATGTTCAGTAATAGTATTCAAAACTGTGACTCTACTGGAAAATATCTGTAAGGAGATCCTTTGAGTATAAAATCTACCTTCTCATTTTTATGGTGTTTTCTTAAACCTAGAGTAAGAATGCAAAGTCTTTTAACTTGAAGGTGTACTCTCAATTTAATCTGCTTTCAAATTTGAAATTGGAAATGAGAAATGCAATACACCCATTTCAGCTACTTCGATTAAAGCATTGGTGGAAAATCCTGTCCCAATCATCACTTGAAAAAAAAAAAAAACAAACACAAAAAAACCAACACATTTTAGGCATATTGCCTAGTTTTCCCTTTGTAAACATGAGGTTTAGGTAAAAAAATATTAGTAAGCAAATTGGAAATGAAAAATTTGCAGTGCAGTCCAAGGAAAATATCACCTTGTCTAAAAAAGTTTATGGTAGGTCTTTTATGAGAGGCTAAAACCTTCTAACTTGTTTTGCTAATAAAATAGAGCTCTTTTATAATTGTTAACCAACAAAGAAACAATCATGGTGTGAATCTTGGGGTATCCTGTGCAGGGTCAGGAGTTGGACTCGATGATCCTCATGGGTCCCTTCCAACTCAGCATATTCTATGATCCCTTCGCCATCCAAAACTCTCCTAGCTGACCTAAGAAATCCACAAGTTATGCCAGGCCAGATGAGCACTGCTCTTTATCATTTGAAAAAAACTTTTGCATGCCTCTCAAGTAAGATTAAATTTATCAACAAACAGCCTATTTTCAGTGATTGCCATGCTGCTATTGATCCCAGGTGTATGCTCAGAGATAGATACTCGTCCACTAGTGTGGCTAACACAGCCACACCAGGATCACTAGGGCAGCTATTTGCTCTGGTTCATGTATGTACAGCTGTACTTCTCCCTCTTAACTCCTAGTTTGCAGCTACACTCAGCCTTGTATAAACAAGATTTACCTAAATGCCACTCTAATTAATATTTCAAGAGTTTTTGTTTTGGGATATTTTTTCCTGATAATTGATTCCAGACTTTCCATTTGTAGAAGATAACCACAGTTTCCTTTCCAGTCCTATGATCAAGGCAGCCAAGGGTACGACCAGATGAGCTAGGAGATAATTCTTCAGTTCTAAGATAAACCAGTGAAACATCATGAGTAGGAGTTATAAAACGCCAAATATTCCCTCAGCACACACCCTGGGTGTGTCCATCACATCAATGAGACCTGGCACTCCCTACAGTTGCAGTTGAAATTCAAGAGCAAAACTGTTGTGGTTGGACAGAAGTGAGGAGACTGCTGTATTCACTTTTCTCACCTGACCTTTAGAAGATTTTGTAGCAATGATGGAGCTATAGGACATGGTGCATAAGTGCTCCTAACTGCACCAGAGGAAGTTCCCTCTGGTATATCCCAGATGTGGAACATGCAAGATACTCTCAAACAGATCTCATATTAATTGTTTTTGTATATTCGGGCCTTGATTTTCAAATAGCCAGAATTTCATTGAAATCACACCGTGTCACTTAGCATGTTTACAGTATGTTTTAGAGGAAACAGATGTGTCACTGAAATCATCACATTCATTAATATATTGTGCATTCCAAATTCCTTTCCTGTCCACGAGAAAAAAGGAAACAGGTTAAACAGTTGAATAAATATAACTGTTTGACCACAAATAAACTCATGCCTGGATATCAAGTGCCTGTATTTCACTCTCCTTTTAAAAAGGACCTCTCTCAGAATGGAGATCTAAATACGCATTAAAAGATTACTTCTGCGGTCCTTCTAACACCCTTTACATCAAAATACTTAAATCAGTACATACATTAGAATTCTAACGATCAAACTACAAAAACACAGGTAATGGAAATAAGCCAATAGACTTGGGTTCTGATAACCCAGAAAGTGGACAAGATAGCGCAGAGAACTAGTTTGAACCCTTCAACTTCCTATTCTTTCCATGCATTGTGGAAGACTTTACCTCTGGTACCACTTATGATTTTGTCCCCAGTTCTGAGAAATTTTGCTTTTCTGCACTGAGGAGTAACCTAAATGTGAGCTTATTTTGCTCATAGTTGCAATCCTATGACCATTCTGTTGTACTATTGTAGATTTTCTTCTTTGCATGCATTTCTGCATCCCTCTGAAGAAGCCTTACAGAGCAGTGTGTATTCGCAGGTATGCTGTTGCACTGTTGTATCCCTTGTAACAAACGGTAAGAAAGAACACACACCTGGAGAAAAAAAGCACATGTAGACTACAGAGAAAACAACAACAAGACGTGCCTTTTACAGAAAGAATGTCAAAATGCTTAGAAATGACAGGACTTCTTTAGAAAAGAAGCTACAATGAGACCAGTTCTAAGGTATAGAAAAAACTGGGTTTGGAGACTCTAAAGAAATGGAGTGGAGTTTCAGTGTTTTGGTCTTGAAGACCTTTAACACCATAGGGCTTTAGTTGTCTCAATCAGGTACTTCACAATATTGTCAGTGAACCAACAGGTCAGTCTAGCCCCCAATCCCAGCACACATCTAAATGTTTGAGGGTTTCAATGGCATTACCAAACTTTAGCTCAAAAATAAATAAGTTGCAGACCAAACATACAGACCAACCATAACAAAAACAAGCAAAGAAACTTGGAAATTCAAGTGGACAAAGTTTCCATGAGAGACAGGCAATGTAACAAGGATATCACAGGGCAGCCCTTCACAAGAGACCTAAAATTCTGATTTGCAATTGCTTTTATTTACAGTTCAGAACCTGAAGATTTCTGAGTATTTCCTAAAAAGAAATCTTGCCAAAATGAGAAATCCAACAAAATGGCTTTATTTTAAGGTGCATCATAATTGAAAAACTGACTAGAACACTCTGGAATTAACATACATTTTCTTAAGGAAAAACAAAAGAAAATTGCACATTTCTTTTTCACTGGTGTATCCAACACTAACATGAAGGACTGCAAGAAGTCTTGACAGTAAGAACCTCATTGAAAAGACGAAAGAATCCAGTTTTGAAAACTGCCACATTTGGGAAATGACAGAAAACATCTCTTGGGGGCTGGGAGGGGCATCATGAGGATAAAAATCAAACTGAGGACTATTTTAAGTATCAGACATCTTGTTTTTATGAAAAAATTATCATATCAATATCTGTATCAAACAGATAATTTTACCTATTACATGATCAATTAACATTTAAAAATTTCATTACAAGCAAATCCTCTTTACCATCTACATCTCTGGCTTCCAAAGATACAAGAATAGATGGGAATGCAATGCCCAGTATTACCAGCTTAGCATGTATCTATAAAATGTGGATTATGGAAACTTTTGCAATACCAAGTTAAACAGAACACTTCAGAGCTTTGCCTCAGTCACCTGTAAAAGACAAGCTCCAGAAATGATGTAAAGGTATGATTAAACCTCCATGGTTATAGACATCATAATATGCAAGGTATGAATCCAAGCTTGGGCACCCACATCTGGTCATGCAAAGAATCTACTCTTTCTTAAGTTTCAAAAGTTGCAGAGCCCCACATGTTTCCTGGACTACAATTTTTTCCCCACAATATTAGCTAATAGCTCCCTAGACCTATTAACATTACATTTACTGCCAAATTAAATATTGTTCTTCAGCTTAACAACTTCCTTTCTCTTGGAATATCTCTTGGCTGTTACCATTGACACGGTCACATTTACACAGCTCAGGTATCTAGACAGTCTTCACTATTCCCCTCTGTTGCAAAGCATAACAAGGGCAAGGGCTCCAGTTTAGACACTAGACGTGCAAACATAAACTTGAAGATTCAGATGCGACTTTCAGCATTAGGCTAAGGTGAAGAATGGCATTCTGACAGGGCAATCTTCAACCTGAGTATTATAAAAATCAAAAGAACTGTATGCATGCCAAATAGCAGAACAATTCTACAATTTATCACAAGTCCTTTTTGATAAGCAACAGACAACCCTTGATGGGCAAGAACATCCAGACAACCCTTGATGGGCAAGAAAGAACATCCACCAGTCCAGTCATTCGATAACAAAGTACAACTCAAAGAGAGAAGCATGGCCTACCGAAATTGGTCTCAATGGAGCACTCTTCTGGGACACAAGAGGAAAGGCAATTACTGGGAGTCCACAGCTAGAGTGCTATGGTTTTGAAACACATTCATAGTCTCCTGCAATGCACAAGTATGCTCTAACCACCTACCCAGAACACAAACTTAGCAACTTAATATTGCTCAAAGGTCCCTTTTATTTTGTAAAGAGGAGTATACTACTACTAAATCAAGACAGAAATAGATTTTCTTTTTACTTTTATTACTTTAAAAAGTAGGCATTCCTGCCTTCCTGCAACTACTACGTTACCAACCGCAGGGAGCAATCATCCAAGGAGCAGCACAGTATTAAGAAAATTACTCTTTCCAGATAAGTATGCTTAGAGCAAAGTTGAGGAAACATTTAGTGAATAATGTTATATAAGGTATAGAACTGGTTATGCTTTTTGACATAACCAGTCTTATTTTGACTAGCTGCTCCATTTCTTTTAATAAGAAGAGAGACAAGCATCCAGTAAAGTTTCTAGATGTAGTCAGAAGTATCAAAGTAAAAGGGGAAAAAGGACTAGTAAATTGGATAATTATGAATAAAATAAAACATGTAGCCTGCATTTTCAGATATCATAATAAACAAATACTTTCATAATAAATACCACATACATCTTACCTTACCAAAAGTAAGGAAAATATGATGTCATAAAGAATGAGTGGTTCAGGTGAGGTTGAAGGAGCGCTAAAGCATAAGTTAATCCTTAACCTCAACAAATCATTCCACAGGTAATCAAAAGTCAATTACTTAGTTCTCCATCCGTTCTTTCTATCTGTGCATTGTTTTGTAGAAGAAAGCATCTGCTGTGACTTTCATTCCCAGCACTGAGCAAACCAAGTAAAGTTCAGTCCCAGCTACCTTCTCCACAACTACAGCGGATCCAAAGGTTTTTCAAACCTGCATCCCAAAAAGAGATGTTACAAGAGCTACAATGCTACTCAGTTCTGAAAGACCCCAAGAATCTAGAAGTCTTCATGACTCACAGAAACAAAATGCCAAAATGATTTCAGAGCAGCCTGTTTCCTGGATTGGACAGGAACATCGAACACACTGCTAGAAGCTGCCTAGAGAGTCTGTAGAAACTCCACCCCTGGAAAAAGTCAATACTTATCTGGAAAAAGTTCTGAGCCACCCGGATTAACTTCATCCTAGCACTGGACTACATGACTTCTAGTGGTCCCTTCAAAGCCTTCAGAATTTTAACATCTTAAATATACTCAATTTCAAATGTTCTAATGACAGAAATACATCTTCAACAACCCAAATCTTTCTTTATAATAGCCAGACTATTAGTAAACTCACATGTAACTACACTTAATAACCCACTTGATTTCTTCTTTCAACACATTAAAAATGCCAACTAGACAATCACTAGTTACGAGTTTTATCATAGCAATGGATTTTCCCAGCTTAAACTTAACTGCATTTACCAACAGATACTTTCTTCATTAGACAGCACTAGTACACATCAGAAAGTCAAGACTAACATTAGATACTATTTAATTAATATAAAATGTTGGACAAGAGATGAACAGGCAAAAAGAAAATCTAGACTTCTTACTTTCAGTATCAAGTAATTTGATTACCATCATAACTAATTAGAAAAGCAACCATTCCTAATTAATCTTCTCCACATTTACTGTATTACAGCTCTTCATTACCAATGAAACATGCATTTCGTAACACGCAAAGCAGAACAAGACCAAAACAATTCTGGAAATATGACTTATGCAGTAAAGTTTTATGCTAAATGGGTACCTTCAGTGCCAAATCACAATACTATTTCAGGATGCAACTGTGAATAAAACTCTCACTTTGTCTTGAGGTGTCACATTTACTATAACCATGCACTTCAGCTTTAAGCCAGACAAAATTACATTCAAACTGCAAATTCCTAGGAATAGCCCACCCCAGAAGGAAAAGATGTTTTGACAGTACTTGCACTTCCCCTGAGATTAGATCAATGTTTGCTCTGAAACCTGAAACAGTCTTACTGGGAGACATGACCATTTTTTTCCTATTCAAGGACAGTGGAGAAAATACCAGGAAGAAACATTGTCTATCTTCCAGCTTGTGTAAGTTTCCTCTAAACAATTAAAATTTTAATAAAACTTTAGTACTATTGAGAAGGTGCATGCCCTGTTGCACAAAGACTATCATTATCTTGAGTTTCGCACTTAAAATGAAGCACAGGGGTTTGGAACTAGATGATCTTTAAGGTCCCTTCCAACACAAACTGTTATATGATTCTATGATAGCTGCTTATAAATCAACAAAGTCCTAGCCTTTTAAACAATCACTGCATTAATGAAACCTGTACTACAAAACTCATCTCCAGCTAGGTAGAAGCATACCTTACAGAAAGATATCTAATTTATGTTATTTTTTCATTTTATTTCTGAGATAGATAGATACAGGCATAGGTATAGGTAGACCTATGTGTCATAATAAAGTGTGTGTACATATATGTGTCTCTCTCTCACAGAAAGAAGAAAAAATAAATATCCTTCTATCTCCAGAATCAAAGCTTTACTCACTAGAACAGGAAACACGTCCAGAGAGGGCTGTGCAAGGCTTTTAGGTTAGGCAGAAGCAACTCGCCTTCTAAAAAGAAAACAACAGAAATTGAACTCGTGAGATTTTGAAGAGTATCCATACTGAGGATCCTAAGAGCACAACTACGGTGTTCTTTCTCTAAGATGGAATAGAAGACCAGAAGATTTACAGGAGAGACATAATAAAGATTTTTAAATAATAACAATTTCAGAAGTGGAAAGGTATATGGGAAATTTTGCAAAGAGTCTGACAAGAAAATGTTCCCCCATCTGTTACCTTTACAAGTCTCTGTTGTGACGAGACACAAGAAAAAAAAAGCACTCTAGCAGGGATCCTCCTATATATCCACAGAATGGCACCACCATCCTAAACAAAACCCACAGTAAAACTGATGCTTTCAGTCATCAAGAGCAGCACAGAATTTCCCCTTTCATTTCACACATTAGTGTCCTGTGTCTAATTATTACCTCTCTCCTCTTCCGTGGCATAACCATTTGTGCCTGAAGATTGGGCATGTACATATTTAAAAGGCACTTGTGCTGAAGTATCATGGGAAAATGTTTTATATTATGCCTTAAAGTATCAAATGACTTGAGAATCGAATTAATACCACTGGTTCCCCTTTCAAAAATATATACTGTTATTTTCCCATTTCAAATTAATTAGTGAAACCAATTCCTCTCATTTGAAAAAAAAAAAAAAAGAAGTTAGTTTTATTGTATAAACCCTTGTTCCCAAGGGTATGAGAGCAACACATTAAATGGCGATTTCACTCAGCATTTCTACCTTCACCTTAACTACTAAAGTACAGAATAAAAATAGCAGGGTGATATGTTATTTGAGAAGAATCCTTTTATGGAGCTTTCGGTTCAATGAGGGATTTCCTTCATGCATTCTATTTTTGAAAATCCACAAAACAGGGCTGAAGAGTCAGTTAATCTTCCTTTCAGGTGTCAGTTCAGAAATAAGAGGAAAGATCTGCTTTCAACTTTGAGCAGCTTAGCTTGCAGGTCCATTCCCGAGAGAGGCCTAGCTATTACTCAAATCCACACAGCCGCAATGAAGTGCCCAACTCCCCCTTGATGCGCTGATGAAACCCAAGAAATGCATTATATAATCACACCGGCAAACACAAGAAGGATGTGTGAATGCACAAATACAGCACATGACAATTCTCTCTTCTGGTGAGCTACAAAATCTCATGTAACAAGTTATGCTGTCTGTCTAAAGGCAGTCTACCTTCAGCCAGTCAGGTCGTAAATTACTGCTCTGACGTACCATACCATACAGATTTTCACAAAAAAACTCCACCACCCTCCAGATGATTTAGACAGCAAACCATACAAAGGTTATATCTGAATAGTCACAGAGTAATTAAGTAACGTGAACACCATGCTCAGGAACAGCAGCTACATGAAATATAGGGTGTAGCATAAAAGCGTTCAATTTTTTTGTGAAACACAGTACTTAGGTTTCTGGAGTAAGAGTATCAAAATGTTCCTCAAAGGACATGAAAATTCCCTGTGTTTGTGCTTTTTAAAGCACACGTAGTAAGAATTAAACACTATTAAGTACCCCTACTACCTTAGTGCATAGCAAATTAAATCAAAATAGGGCCTACTTTGTACTAGGTACAGCAAAAACAAAGCCAGTTCCTGAGATAATTACCTAAACTACTTGTCATACTGCGAGTATGAGGCAACCAATATTGAAACTCTGCTGTCTCTGCCAGAGGGAAAGATGCCACATAGTTAAGGAGGTACAAGTTCACTTTCTATTGTGCAATCCTTGTTTGGATTGCTTGTTTCTATCTGATCTGCACGAATTCTGTAAAGTTATCATTTAATTATGCAGTACGCAAATCCCTGTGTTTCAGTTGGTTTAAGCTGTTGCAGTCAGAGCCCAGGAAATCATCATCTCCCTAGTAACACACACCTGATCCAGAAAAGACTCAGGCACAGCAACACAGGCAGACAAAAGCAATTTCTGGAAGCGACTTCAAAAATACCTTACCTACCAGCAGAGGAAATCTGCTCCAAATGACTAAATTAATAGCCTCAGGCTTTTAAGCCCCCTCCAATCCAGCAATGTTAAGAAGTGCTTTCCATCAACCCAAGCCAAAATAGCGCAGCCATCCTAGCCTGACAATCGTAAAAACCAAACTAAACCAACTTTGTAATGACACCAGCAGCAGCATTACCAAGGAAGTTACCTGGGGCTAACTCAAGGCATCCCTGAGAGCTACCTCACCACATTGTGACCTGGTGGTCCTAAAGCATCACTGCCTGAATGGAACATGTTTCAGGACAGTGCCATCCTCTGCCCTGGCTGTTAAGTGTCATTGCAGCTTCAACTCACAGCCCAGTCCCCATACCAGCAGCAGTCATTGACCTCATTTCCCATTTTAGGATGACCCCTAGATAAATGCCAATAAATATTGCTGCTAACACTCAGACAGGAACATTCAAGTCCTCAGTGTCTCCAGACATCCTCTACAGCTAATTGAGAGGGGGGAAGGAGACAGGAAAATCAGTCCAGGGCCACCATGAGATCAAATGACATGCAACTCCTCATGCTGCCTGAAGGTGAACTTCTTCAAAGCAAACATTTCCCCAGAAAAGATGCAGCAGAACTGCAACAGATTCAGTACATCCAACAGCCCTCAGAAGTGACAGCATCTGTTTCTATGTATGAAGTTTGAAAAAGAACAGGAACAAGAAACACAGAAAAAATTCAGATGATTTCTGCTTTGTTGTTGGGAAGCCTTACACTGGAGCAGCACAGGCTCCTTCTAAACTCCCTAGCAAAACAGATGTTGCTAAGAGGTTTTTTTATATGCAAATATCTCACCTTTAATCAGTTATAACACATCTTCTAATGAAACTCTGTTCTAGTACTCAAAAATTTAGCTTCTTTTTCAAGAAACAAGAAAGGTTCTGTCATCGTGCAGCCAATTAACAGAACTGTATTTTCTTAGAAAGACAATAAAGGAAAAAAATTATTTCCTTCCCAACAACTGGTATACAATTTTTCAGCAAGGCCTCCTCAATTCAGCTCTATTACTCCAACTGAGTTATGGGGGGTTTCCCCCAAAAAGGGTGTAGCAGAATACCTGTGAAAGGTAGGATATCTTGACCACCATTTACGATGTGAAAATGTAGCTGCCAGAAGAACTTTTAACACATTAGTTCTGCAAATACATAAAAATGTTCTTTAAACTTCCAATACTCTGAGTATTTACAACCCCCTAAAATTATCCCAAGGGCCAAATTACTTTATAGAATTAATTAACGAAAAATCCCAATGAACCAATTTTTAAATGTATGCAAGAATTATAAAGTACATTTTCTTCCTTCTACTGTAAGTAGCAGCTGTCCTATTTATCTTTCAGGCTTTTTACTGCACACTGGGACTGTTTACACACAAACTTTGACAGAAGTGGGAGAAAGCATTTTTAAGAGACTTAAATAAAAAAATTTTAAGAAGACTATGTGCTTCAAGAGTTTGAGATAAGCATCAGAAAACATTTAAAAAGAGCTATATACAACTTTCACATTTTGAGCTTATCTCCATAATTCTATTAATTCTATTTAACTAGAGAAAGACAGGTTACAGTTTGGGGAAAAATAATACATTAGCCCACACTTAGAAAAAGTGATCCTTTGAACTTTCAAATATTTTTATTTCACCACTACAAAGATTTCTCCCTACCCATTGCCATCTTGCAACCCTTCACAAGGCACTATTGCCTGAAAAATAAAACACAACAGTCACAGCCAGCAAGGTAGTTTAGCCAAGTGATAAGCACTCATAGCACTGGTCAAAGTGCAGTGGTTGTACTGCTGCAGCACAGTTTTTACATGTCATCACAGAGTTACACAAAATACTCCACTAGCCCTAGCACCATGAAGGTAGGCAGCATTTCCTTAAAGTTATGGTACATTATATACATACAAAAACTAGCAAAATTGAGCAATATTCAGACATTTGTTAACCATAACAAATAAAGAAAAAAAGGATAACACCAGATTCCTGAATTTTTAAGCACCTGTCATAACACAGAACTGCAATTCCCTCCTCTTGCAGTGTTTCACCACTTATTTCTACCATCCCTTCTCGGATAAGACATTAAAAAAAACAATCTGAACGAAGCATCAGCAGTTAAATACACACACACACCCCCTAAGCAGATGAAGTCAGATTAATTCACGTTGCCTAACAGTTTGCTATTGCCACAGGCCATAACCTGACAGACAACTTATTTCCTCTCCACACCCATCTTTCTGGGCTACCTTCATACTGGCTCAGCTGACCTGGACAGAGTCAAGTCAGACACAGACTAGCATCATGAGAAGGGAAGACATGGGGAAAGATAAGATACTGGAGTAGTAGTTATGGAGGGGATTTCTAATTCCCTCATAATGGAGTTTGATACACAGATATATAGGTAATAGATATATATCGGCTTCTCTGGTATCACCTAACAAGTAAACCTGACAGACTCCAAAAAGCACATAAGCCATAAAGGAAAAGGGAACAGACATACACAATGATCACACATGCAGGGATTCAAAAAAGGCTTTACCAAAAAGCAAGAGGCAATGGTTTGCAAAGCAGAAAGCTAAAATTGCACAAGCCAAATTTCCACAGCTGGGTTTCTTTGATAAGTCATCTTTAAAATCAGGAAGTTTCAAACTTACTTTCAGAGGGCACAAACACAATGTTTCCCAGAATCCAAGTCTCAAGCCTTTGTTCCGATAGTAGTTTCAACTGACTGGCACTCAGGGCTTGGAGTTTAATAGAAAGAGACTTGTTTGTTTAAAAGATGACTATTAAAATATCTTTCAACTTTAAAACATGGCAAAAGACTACAAGATCAAATAAAAAGAAGCAACAAATTTTCCAAATGGCCCCCAAGAAAGTTTCTAACTGTGGAGAGGAAAACTGACACATTAATGTTATATCGCTACTACCCATGTTGCTTCCGAGGAAGAGCTAATCTTTCCTTGTTCACATGTAACAAAATTTTGGTTTTTTAAAAGCCCATTTGGTGGATTTTGGTAGACATGAATTTTGCCCTATAAAACAACTCAAGTTTACAAGGAAGCATGTCTCTTAGTATAAGCCATCTAAAAATGTGATGTCTTTTCATCATTACACAAGAAGTCTTAAACCATCTGTTCTATTGTACTGCTTTTGTTCCCTGGTCATTCAGCATTGCCTGCTACTGAAGTCTGTGGTCTTTTATCAAGCACCTGATGCACAGGGTTCATTTTCTCCTACATTTTTATCAAATATGGTGCTAATGTTGAACTTCACGAAGGGGAAAAAGTGCAAATATTCCACAGCAAATTCTACTGTGAATTTGCCAAGACTGTGAATAATTTTCATGTGATATTGTATTTTTCTGTCCTTCTGCTTAATCTGGACTTACCTACTCAATAATAACTACAACTCATTTGTTTTCATATGATCCAGAATTATTCTGGTATGCTAACAGTTAGACTTAAGCAATCTTGGGTATTTTAACTGACAAAACTTGAACTCTGAAATTACAGCTCTATATCTCTGTTGGTTAACTAAATAAAGTTTATATTAATTTTTTTTTTGTTTGTTTCCCAGAAAAGGGAAAAACCATGGAACAAGGAAGCCAAGAATTACAATGTAAATGAACAGGATGATATAGGATTTTAATTTCACATAATTTATTCCTGTTACATTTTAAAAACTAGCAAGAGTCAGAAGAGGGCTGAAAGCTAACCCAAGGAAACTGCAAGTGATAAACTTCCAATTGTCTCTTGGCCACCAGCCTCTGAACTTCGGCACCACTGGCAATTGTACAATGACTTGAAATGTGAGTTGGTAATTGCTGTTGGTCTCTGTATACAACAATTCCAACATATCAGTCAAATCTTTCATCAAGAATTAAATATGCCTTTTGTTTTCTGTAGTTATTGTACACATTGCCCTGCCACCGAACAAGATTTCCTTACTATAGAAAGCCTACATATTTTCACAACAGAGCACTCCCTGCATTTCAATTCCACCAGGAACAGATTGAGTCAATCAGATTGTACTGATCATCAAGAAAAAGCAGTCCTATGTCCTACTGCCACAAAGAATAAATTTTAAATTGATTGAAATGTGAATCTACCCTGGATTTTTACTTCCAACTGAAGGAAATGTACAATCCTCTTAACCATGCAGGCAGTAAGAATGGTAACATCTAAAAAAGCAGGTCTTGGCACTCTGTTACTAATACAATGAACAGGTTTTAAGGGAGGTTTGGAACTCACTCAAGAGAAAAACAACCCCGTTGCTGTTGCTGCCCTTTCGTCATAACCTGAAAGGCAGACATTCGGAACATGAAGCCTGCTCTACAACAGTTCGAGCCATACCTTTACAGTCTAGTTTACCTTCACTTTCCTCACACGCTTCTCCTTTTTGTTGCATTTTACGTTTAATTTTTTGCAGTTACTTGAAAATCCTTGTTTCACCACTCATTTTCCTCGGTAAGAGAAACGCTCATTGTACACTCTATATATTGCCATTTATACACTCCAAACAAGCAGAAAAGTGCCTTTCATCCACAAAGGCCTGTAGAACTATTTCCAGATACATAAAACATTTTTTCAGGGGAAAAAAAGCATAATGGTGTCTCTTTCAGCTAAATTATGTCTCTTGAATGCTAAATTCTTTTTTAAAAATTTTAAGTGCAATTAACATTCTGAAGAAAGAGTGCAAAAAAAACCTAGGATGCCCATGAAAAATTTTCATACATGTACATAAGTCTAATTCTGTAATTTAGATTTTTTTGAACTGAGTCACATGGCCAAAATACAATCTACAACTGTGTATCGGTCTCTACTTCACCTACTATTTACGATTACAGGATTTCAACCTTTACCCAAACACCCTCTGAGAAAGTCTGTGAAACTGTGCCACTATAATGGAGCTGAACAGTAAACAACCAAACCAAAATGCATTTCACTTCAGACAATTTTAATGTGCTAAGGAAGAAGGTGAGGGGTTTGGTTTGCAGGGTTTTCTTTTTTTCAAAAGATTCATATACTCGAGTTGCTTCATTTCATCAACCATTACAAAGGCATTGTTGAAATACAGTGTAAGAAAGTAATATTGCTGTGTTTTTCTCAAAAACACAGGCAAGTTTCTTGGAGAAAGCAAGAAGGTACGGGTCAGTAGCACCAATTTAGGATTTAAAAGTATTAGAAACAAATACATTTTGGGAATAAATTAATATTTATACCAAAGCAACCCATTCCTTCCTTTAAACTATACTAATGACAACATTCGGAAGAAGAACAGTCTCCTTTTCATCACAAGTTTCGCACACATAAGCTCCCATAAAAGTGATGGTTCTCCATTATTACTGTTTTTCATTATATTCCCTTATTACTACCAAAAAAAGTATGCTAGCATTCACACTAAATGCTTGCAAACCACCTACATTCAGCTGACAAACCACATGTTTCTCTGGCAGAACTCTTGATAAGTTAAGTACTCCAAGCTCAGAACCTTGGCAGAGAAGGTTCTAACTTCTCCTGTTGGCTTCTGCCTCCAGCATATTATTTGCATCCACTGGGTTCCATCTCTTTTTTTTAAATACAAAAGAAAAATAAGAAATGAGTTCTTGAAGAAGAATTTCACCTAGTACTCTTATTTGGGATGGCAGATTTAAATCCACTGCATAACCCTGTGGGATGCAATGGATGGCAGAGCAACCATTTCCCAGGTCTGCTTCTTTTCTGCTGGCCAGCTTCTGCAGTGCAGTGTCCTTGGCCCTCCTAAGCAAGTCCTTCCACCACACCTCCAACAAATTTCGAACAAAATCCCAAATCTGTCATCTACAGCTACCAGAAACACCTCCTCAGATTCACCTGCTCAGAAACTACATTTCTGTTGCAAAAAGAGTTGTGTGCATGTTAAATCAAAAGGAGCTAATAAAAACCTGAAGCCAAGAGGCAACTGTGGTAATATGAAGATTAGAAAAAAAATACGGGGGAGAGAAGGGTGAATGAGCGCCTGAGGTTCAAAACTCCTCAATTTTAAACTGAGGGGGACAGAGCGTAGCTGTACAGCTGTATGAAGTTAAGTAACCAGTACTGAAAAGCCTGCAAACAAACAATATCACCAGTTACTGGTGTCTTTAAAAAAAAAAAAAAAAGGAGGGGAAGGGAGAAGGGGAAAAAAAGGAAGTTTTCATGGACTGATTTCCTATATACCAGCTACAAACGTGGTAAAAACGGAATATAGAAAAAACAGTTTAAATACTAAAACAAAACAAAACAAAAAACACCACCACACCACAACTAGCCAAAACTATTTACCCTACACTTTTTCTTCCTCCTTTTTTAAAAGGAGACCTGTTTCTTTCTTGTTTTGTTATTAGTCTGGGATTAAGGGGAAACAAGCAGAAGAAATTATGTTGAAATGTAAAGACAGCACTTGAAAAAGAACAAGGCCTTCATTTTTCACAATGCTGCAAGAACTACATTGCCAGTCTTCTCCTCTCGCCCTCTATTATTGTGTGTGATATAATCACATATTATATACAGTCATTAATCAAAAGCTTCTCAAAGCTTTTCACAAACATCTAATTAGGCCTTGTAGAAGAAACAGCATTTTTCCATCTTTCCAAACAAAGACAAACAGGGACCTGATCCAAGACAATGCCTTGTCTCAACCAGAACTTGTGCATTTACTCTTCACTGCTGTGCTGCCCAGAATTTACCTGGATGTCCTTTTGGGTCTCCCTCTGAGAGCTCTAAAAACACTAGTCTATAAACATACACTTTAAAACTATTTACCAGACCAATCTAGCTGCAGAGAAACTGTTGTTCAAACAAGCTGGAGGGTTTTCTTTGTATTAGGACCAAAGCATATCACACAAAGCATTCTAAATACAACTATCAACAGTGCTGCTAAAAACCAACCTGGCTAAAACAAGCTCTTCAGCCCAAAACCACACATTAAGATATGCAGGAACTAAATGTGCCATGAGCTAAAAGGACATGAGCTTCACTTGAAAAGGAAGTTAAGATTTGAGACCATTCCTTTCCTTGAAAGCACACACAATGAAAACACACCTGTCCAACAAACAAACCCAGACTCCATTTCAGCAATATTCTGACTAATATCTGGGACCTTTAAAGGTCCCTTCCAACCCAAATCACTGTATGAACCATTCTAATACTGATCAGCACTACATAAAATTAATAAATAGGAAAATCCATCTCCTGCATGTGAAAACAGTAGAAGACAAAGGTTGTATTTTGCAAACAAATCCCTTTGCTGTCTTCTTTAGACATGCCATTGTTACCTCTGCCACCTCTGTGCAACAAAGCAACCTTGGTTGCCACCTTGTGTCCTACAGAGCAGGCATTTGAAAGAGAACCTACTCAAGGCTGAAAAAGAGGGGGAAAAAAAAAATCTAACCAAACCTCACAGGGCAAATCCAGGTCCCAGACAAACTTTGTACACAGTCAGTTTAGCTGGAGATATTAATATCCCAAACCACTTGCTTACAGCCAAGGATTTGCCCTTAGTAACTTCAGTCTCACTTGTAAGGGCAAATTAACAAGGCACACTTGGACAAGATCCAAGCCAGCCTATCTTAGACAGCACTCACACAATCCCTGCAGCTGAAACGGAGAAGATGGGGAGGGGGAACTATTTGGTTGTGGGTGAAATACAGTGCCTTTGTCAAACACGCCTTTGGTCTGCCTCGATACAGTGTTTTTTCTGAGAATCTGAGCAGTCATACTGCAATGGCATGACTCAACAGGTGCAGACATCTGTCTCATCCACACAAAGGTGTAAAATGAAGAACTGTAGGGTAATGCTAATGAAAATATGCAACACTTTGAACCACTTCACATCATCCCCACCACCTTTATAAAACTTTCTCAATATAGTCAGAAAGTAGTCTCTAATAAAGCTTTGTACAGACAAACTCTCCTTTTCACTTTTTTTATCATGATTTATACCTTAAAAACAACCACATTCCTGAAAGCAATTTACTGAATATTAGACTCAAAATTAAAAGGCAACACTCTTTTCTTTATGGTGATCTGACAAAGAAGACAAACAAAAAAACAAAAGTTAAAAGAAAAATCATAAAATTTACAACATTTATTACACTATATTCACTATATACACTATAATAATACACTGTATTATTAAATAGCTAGCCTTGCAGCTGAAGATGCAATATACCTACTGAGAGTTTAGAAACACCTTTTATAATAAATCAGAATGCAGTTAAAACACATAAAGGTGAGAAACCCAAGGAAACAAGAAACATTTGCGAACATGGGCATTTTGCAACAAGCTTAAGCATCCAATCCTTATGTCACTCCTCCTTATCTTTCAGAGTCTCACAATACCCGTAGAAAATGCAAACATTCAACTATGAGTGAGCTGCTATGCAAAGGCAAACCCCTTGCCTCCAGTTCCAAAACAGGCAGTGGCTTTGACAGCAAACTGTTATAAATACTCTAGGGGGGGAAAAAAAGCTGCTGGTGCACTTCCGCAACAACACAGAGGCCAGATAACTCCAGATATAGCCTCTACGTGTCCCACACCATCCAAAAGTCACTTTAGTCTCCTTAACCCCATGACAAATGATAGCCCTGGATCCTCCTAAACCGAGAGACCAGTGCATGAATTCCTAATGCAACCGTGCATTCAATACTAGTGGCTGAGCACATTTCACTGCCTTTTAAAAGAGGATAAGAATACATCATATTCAATAATCCAATTATGAGCATCTGCACCACCTTCACAATAGCACTCACATCCACATCCTGGAAAATTGATTTTTTTACATATTCATTTAGAAATCACACCATCTTTCCTATTTTACAGCCCCATCTTTTCTATTTCACTATCCAGTATTAACCATAAGATTTGATTATCTAAGGAACCAGACAAACAAACTTTAGTAATTTCCTTTAGAAAAAGTAATTTTATGGGTTTTTTAAAATGAATATGAGCACTAAGGGAGACTAAGTCAAGTTCCACTTGATAATTACTCATTTCTATGAACATGTGTTGACATTTTTCAGCATATGGCCATTTTTTCTAAAGCAGAATCTCAAGCTAAATTTCATGTAAGTGACTTAAACTGTTTCCCAGCACTCATGCTTTTTATTCTTATCTTTACCAGACACAAGACTGCAAGATTTCCTGATAACCACCCACTTGGAATTGAGGGATAAAGAAACCAACACAAACCTAGAGACATTTTGCTATTCTTACTTTCCAAGTGAGCATACTTGGTGCCTAAAAGCAGCTCTACTGAATAGGCAAATCACTTTTTTTTTTAAGCACAAACAGGAAAGGAGGGAGATGTATGTCCAATGTTACCACAACACAGTTGCACCTCCTCATCCCAGTCATATAGGGCCCCCTTCCCTCAACAATATGTACAAGCTGTCACTTTCTGTCCTCTTTACACCTCTCTTCCCACAACCGATGTCTGCCCGTTCTGAACAACCCCCCCCACTGTAACATATGTTTCAGAAATATTTGCTAACTTCACTTTTACTTCCAGTTTCAGCCTAGCTCTCATTTCAAACCATCTGCAATAAGGATCAATCCAATAACTCACTATCATCAAACCTCTATCATAAGAAAAAGCATGAGAATATTAGATGCAATAGCATTCACAAAACTGATGAGAAAGTATGGCAATCCAGAAGTGTAAACAACTACAGGACATCCTTTCCACAAGGAAGCCAAGGCACAAACAATTTAGACAATGCATTTTACAGAAAGCAACATTTAGAGAAGGCACGATACAGTCAAATCTTTTATGGAGTATAGCAAGCAAAACAAAATAACAAACAGGAATATAAAGAAAGTAATGAATTCAAGATACAGAAAATTATGTTTTTAAAACAATTATGATTTCGATACTATTTTTTCAGTACTTTTACTTGAATACATTCCCTCAAAAATACACTTTAAACAGCACAAGATAGGAAATGTCTTTCGTGCTGATATGTTGTGTCTATCACTAGTTTAAAATTTAGAACTTTTTTTTTTTTGAACTTCAATTGCATGGGCCCTATCAGCCTATACCGTATTTTCTTGTCTTACAAATTTTTCTATATTAAAAAAAACCAAACCAAACCAAAACAAACAAAAAAAACCAAACCACACAAAAAAACCAACACAAATCTATTGTAGTTCTCTGTTTTCTGGAAATAATGACCAGATATAGAAAGGAAGTTAATGCAACAAAACTGCAGAAAATTTTCAGATTGTTTTTATAAAGGAGAAAAAGGAAGGAAGGAAAAGAGCTATTCAGAATTGAGAAGCTTTTCTAAAAAGATTTCAGAACACAGAAACTCACTGGTTTTAATCTTCATATAGGTAGATTATTTTCTTGCATTAAAATTATATGCAAAAGCAAATTTCTATGACATTATAAACAGTAAAATACTGACATTTCTCAACTGCATTGGGACAATCCAACACTGCACTCATTGGCATATGATGCTGTGCCTCAGCCACACAACCTCAATTTTTCCTTGTGTCCACACCAGTATGTAGTAAGCAGCAAGTTGGATCACTTCACTGCTCTGTCTGAGAAGCAAAAACAATCCAAAAGTCAAATAATGGAGGCCTGTGCAGACCCATGAGCTGATGTGATTCATTGTTTATGTGCCAATCTATTAGTACTACTGCAAGAAAGGTAAGTAGAATGCTTCAGCAGAAAGAAATTATGGAGCAGCAGTGCAACTGTAGCCCTGGTTTACCTTCGGCTGGAAACCAAAGCTACATAGGACATTCTCCAAGTTTGTGCACTGTGGGAATTGCCTTTTGAACAAGATGCACATTTAAAGAATGTCTGGAATCAGTCAGCTCTGTAACCTACCACAAAGATCAAATCTCATTTTCAATAAAGGTTTTAAACTTAATTTTAGGACTCTTGGCCAAATTTTAGCTAAATTACTTTTTTGCTCGTGGTTTCAGAAAAATGCATTTCCACCAGGGAAATCAGAATCTGTATTAGACAACTATGTAGTAGGAAATGGGATATTTAACGAAAACTTTATATTCTCAGACATTTCAAATCCCACTGCATTCATGAAATAACTTTTATGTTTTGTCCTTCACCCTATCTTTTCTGCTCACAAACTGTAATTGCCACAAAACTTCAGGTCAAAGAACACAATAACTTTAATATTATTCCCTGCTGAGGTAGCAAGCCAAACCACGAATTGCAAAGCATCTACTACCTCTAAAAGCCAAAGAGCTTTACAGAACTAGGTAATATTCACTTTCAAAATGTCCTGCTTACTCAGAACACTAACAAAATTCTTAATCTTGTCTTAATCTTTCTTTTAGAAAGAAATCATCCATAACTTCAAAATATTTCGGAAAAGGTATTAGGTGTCCAAATGTGAAGAAACATCACACAACTGTTGGTTTTTATTTTTCAGCACGTCTGTACTGAAAGACTAACTTATATAATTTTTTTTTAAATAACAGACTCAATACTGTTGTTTTTTCCTTCCACTTTTTGTGGCTTAATCCTGGCATGAAAAAAAATTCATCCAAAGGATGGCATTCATGCCGCCAACACACATACAGTTTTTGGCAGGCTACAAAAGAAGTCGGTACTCCTCACAGAGCAGCTCTGTGCTACACAGAGGTTGATGTCAGTAAAATATTAGCCCAAACTGAAGTCTATTATATAAAATATATGCAAACAGAGTCCATACTATGAAAATTCATTTCTCTTGAGGAGTAGCAAAGTCTTTAAAGGTCTTATAACTAAAAATAAATTATGGAGTTTGTCTCACTCCACATTTCATTTTTAACTGGGAAAAAACCACTAAATAATACAGAAAGAACAAAAACCACACATGGAAAGCACAATCAAAGACAGAAGATTCCAATGCAAGATATTTCTCTCTCACATGCCTTTAAGTAATTACTGCTCTTAAAGCTCTTTGTCTGTCCTTTGACACTGGAAACAGATGAGGACCTGTATCTTGAATAGAAAAATTGATTCATATAAAGGACAAAAAGAACAGCACTGAAGGTCTTCACATTAATTTTTTTTTACTTATAAATTCAGTAAGCAATAGAAGTTTTTCAGTTCAGCTCATCTTTTGCAGAGTAACACACTTAGTAGCAGCATATAAAAACATTAAACAAAACACAATAAGAAATGCACCGTCCTCTATTCCCTGATTCCTCAAAAGCTGATTCCCTGAAATCTGGTACTTTGACATGGTTGCAAGCTTAACTCATAACTCAAGCTACTAGATGGACTTTGCTGCTCAGATTTCTATGAGCAGATACTATTTTCAGGAACTAACAGACCTGTTTGATGAAACAGACCCATTAAACAGACATGAGAGTAAATAACCTTTATTGGTACTGCATGTAGCAACTCTCTTCTGGAGTATGGAGACCATAAGCACTCTGAAATATGCATATACACATATTATTATATAAGTATATATGGTTATATATGCTTATACTAATATTCTTGGTAATAATAATGTTGAAGCTGGTCTTAGTGGAACCATGTTCAACACATGAACCAAGTTCTCATGTTGTTTTACATTATTTGTCATTCCTATCATTTCTTCTAGAAACTGATAAAAAAAACCCCACCACATCACATTCTCTTCGAGTCCAGCTCCTGATTTTTATGCACCTATAACTTCATTGAATCTGGATCAAACTATTTGGCTCCAAAAGATCATCTACCCCACTCTACACTGCAAAATAAAAAGCATTACTATGCAAAATATGGCACTGTGCTCCCCACAAAGTCAAGGTAGGTAGTTATAAACTTGGACAATAAATAAAAGCACAAAGCACACATTCATGGTCAATTGTATGACACATAAAACCAGTTTTCTGTTCATTATCCATGTAGAACTCTCATCAAGTCAAAACTTTCTTGTGTAAATATCTATTTGCATGTAATATTTGCATGCAATTATTCCGAGGCAACAAATGGACTTAAAAGGTTGTAACATTTTATGAGATCGTCTTTATGCTTATGGGTTATACGCTTTTTAAAAGCAGTGAAAAGCAATTTATTCAGAAGGCAACAATAAAAGAACCTATTTAGCAAAATATAAATTCAGAAAATTAATCAGAGCAAATGTAATGATTTTTATTTACAATTGTACAACAAATTATTCAACTATTTGCATACTCAAAAGATATGTTTGAAAATTCACTCTCAAAAAAAGAAAAAAAATTTTCTGAGGCCGTTAATTACAACCATTTCAAAGTTTCGAATAAAAATTCCCCATTCTTGGAATGCAAAGTCCAAAAAATGAAACAAGTCTAAAATTGAAATTCTTGTTGCCAGCACTGATCTCTACATAATTTATTACAGACTATAACAAAAATAACAACAGAAAGAACCTTTGGCAGCATAGCACTGTTCTACATTAATTGGTCATGGCAACCAAGTTTTGCTTTTAAACCCATCTGATAATGAAACCTTTCCAGAAATGTGAGAATATAATGCTGCTTTTCTTAAGAAGTTACAAGGCCTTAATACAGTATGCAGATGAGACACTGAAATATAAAAGAGTCCTGTTCCTGATTATCAGTGGATATGAGGAATCAGGTACACTGACCAGGCTTCAAATTCTTTGATTTTTACAAGTCTGTCATTTTTTCATAAGTGAACTACTTCAAATATGTTTTAGGAAGAAACATTATTTTCTGTTTTATTAACTTTCCAATTGCAGAATCTTACAATTTATCTCTAAAATTCAGTATGTAGTTTCAGAAGATAAAAATCCTTATACTAAATCTTTCAACCTCACTAGACAACTACAGCTTGCTAAGGGAAGGTCAGAAATAGAACCATTCATTAAATACACTGTTCTGGACCAGAGATCCCAGAGATTCAACCCTAATGCTCAATCCCATATAGTGTTAACTGCCATAATAACATACCTAGTGAAGCTTGATCTCATATGCAATTAAAATGTACACAGATTACATTTATGTGTTTTCTTGAATATGTCAGAAATGCCTCAGATCACCAAAATTAATTTTAAAATATTTTTATTTTCAAATCTGTTAACTAACGTCTTCCTCATTGACAAAAGCCTGTTAAAATTTCTTTACTAGAACACTAAACTCCAAATGCTAAGAAAAGTCTTCTTTAATATAGCTTAGAAATTAAAATTTTGTTTTATTATTACAGACTATTACACAGAGTATCATGGCATATCAAGATAATACTGCTTCTGTTTTTAAAACTCAGTTTATTGCACAAGTATAGTGGAAATGTGATTACTCACATTAAACTAATTACAACAAAGATAAATACATTTAAATGGTTCTTTTATCAGTAAAAAAACACTATACAACTATGGTTTTAATTATTTTTAATGTAGGTTAGCCATATCACACTTTCCACTTCCTCTCCCAACATTTAACAAGACATAAATAGCAGAAAGTAGTACTCTACTTATAACAGGGGAGAAGGCTGTGGGGTGTGTACACAAAAATACAGTAAATATTAATCCATGATAGGAACATCACAAAATCCAGCAACAGCATATACCTTGCTACATTTTGTATTCTCCCAGATTACCCAAAGCTGCTCCACGTCAAGAAATAACTGTCAACAAGTAATTTGGAGGGACCATTTTGCCTCCCAGTAACTTCCTGGCTGAAGCAGCAAGTTCACAGATTACTTTACTGTCTCTTACACTNGTAGATGGGCAAAACCACTATGCCTTCCTCCCTCTTATCACTGTGCACAAACACTGTTCTTTGCCCAAACACTACAAATTATTTTCAGTTCCTTATAGTCAGTTTGCAGTTTATGGTCAGCCTGCATTTTACATGTCACCTCCCTATTCAAAAGTCATGATAACTATTAACATCAGCAGAGCAAGTCAGTGGCAAAGAACCTTACAAGCATCAATTTCAAAATATAAGGTAGATACAAGACAGATAGCATTAATTACAGAAATTTACCTGTAAATGTTTTTTTTGTGGGGTTTCTTTCCACTACTTTCATTTACTTGCAGCCTATCTCATCTGTGAAAGCTAAGGCAGATTCTTGGAACTACTGCTGAACTGGAACAGAGTCCCAGGACCTAGCTGGGTATGGAATATCCAAAGTAGCAGGTGACAAGCAGTAATTAAAACATAAAGCAAGTAAACTGAAGGCAATCAAGTGCACAGAAGAACAATGTTTCCAGTTAGATAGTCTCCTATCTTCTTCAGGCTTCAGACAGAACCACATCAGTCATTTTGCAGCAGTTCTACACACTGGCCCATTTTTATAGAAACTACCATTTTGTTTTCTAGCACTTGAGCTGCCAACAAAAGAAGTTTGACTGATCTTTTAAGGCAGCAAAGAACTAAAAAAAATTAAAATGTATGCTTGCTAACTATCTGCAACAATGACTTGGGATATATGACTAGTAAAAGAAATATCATGGGATATTTCTTGAACAACAGAAGAAGCATTATTGCATTATTATATTACAGAGATCTCTATTCTATTTCTGAGAAATAATTATGTGGGAGAGCATATCTTCAGAAAACAACACTTATGTAGTTTACTTCAACAGGTACTATTTTTTAACAATAAAAGTATCTAGAAACAAAAAATTAGATGCTTTGGTAGAAAGCAATATAGCCACTGATCAGCAAAAAAAAAAAAAAAAAAATCATTCTTTGGGTACAACAAGAACAGGCCACAAAGGAGAATGTTCTCTTTGTGGATATTGACATGAAAGTTTGAAGGATTTATTTGGTTTATCTTGAAGTCATGTGGGTTTTTTCTGCAATACAAGAGAACAGACTTATCTCAGAAGTATCACAGAGCATCATCATGTTTTTGCAATTAATTTTCAAAAGCAAAATGAAATTACACAAACATTATAATCCATGAAACACTAATTGCATTAGGATTATCATGTGATTATTCAGAATATAATTCTAGAACTAACATATATCACTTGAGACACTATCAGAAACAACTTCGTTCATGTAATACTTCACAAGTATTATATTCGGCATTTTGCAGCCCCAGAGCCCAGAGGTTTACTCTCTTATAGGTTATCTACAAGTCTCAGAGAAATACTTCTGAAGGCAAACAGACTAGAATTATTCTGATCATCTTTCCCTTACTGTCTGAAATGTAACATGGTGCATTTCAGGTATCCTCAAAATCTAGTGCAAATGATTTCTTCACATTATTATATTGGCTTTCAAAGCTTGCCTGCTACATACCTCTCTACATAGTACAGCTCTGACTGTCAGCTAACCACTGGAATACTGACAGGTCTAAAATACACCTGTCTATATGCAGCATACCGATTTACCCAGCCAGGGAAGGGGGCAAGGAGGGAGGTTCAGGGAAGGCAGCACCCTGGGAGACTTCCCCTCCACCTGAGTGCAGGGAAGAGGTACAAAGGGCTGGCCCAGCACTATCACAGTACTACCTACCCAGTTAAACTTAATTGATGTCACACATTTTATTCATCAGTTTAAAGTGTTCAAACAAAAGACCCTGTTAAGTAGAGCTGAGATTTACAGTACTTGTTTCTTTCAAAAATGTCATTAAATCAGCTCCTTATTATGCAGCAACAATGAGGAACTGTTTACAAATCAAAAACGCACCTTCCTAAGGGTAGCAAACAAGTCAGGGTGTGGTTGCCTTGCAATTGGCAGGGAACGTGTGTCTTTCAAATATTTCCAGTTCTACCGTGCAGCAGCTTGGGTTTAAGGTAGCATAATGAAACAGGTTAAAACGCATTCAGAGTTATCTCATGCCATTGCCACAACTACAAGGTGTGCCTTTTGGCTCTGCTAGAGATACTCTTTACTATTAATCTTACTTCACTTGCCTGTTCAAAGAAAAACATCATTTCTTTACAATAAGTTATGTAGTAAAGCACCCTGATTTCCATAAAGAGAAGTCCAACCATTTAGGATTTGTTAAAGGAGACAACAAGAACACAAAAACTATTTGATGTAATATATCCGAAAAGTTCAGGAACATACATGGAAGTTTAAGAGAATAGCAAGATCTCTCATTGAAGGGTCTCACAGAAATGGAATTCTTACAGGGTGAGAGCAACAAATTATCTGGAAATTACAACTGATCCACAAATATGAAGTGGGAGATAGGCAGAGGCAATAAGGTTTTTCAAATGGTGACACAGGAATGAGAAAAGAAGGGAAGAGGATGATGCACTGATAACCTTCCTCAAGGATCTGCACTTTGACCTATGCTTATAAATATAAACTGACAGCTGAAGAAACTTTGTAAATTTTGCCAAGCTAAAAGTTTGAGATTTAGTGAGAATAATCTTGTCTGATTATTCTGATTAGCTACAGAAGGCTTGCACAGCAACAGGCTGATTGTGAAATAAAATGTTAGATTAAATCTATTGCCAATAAATGCCATAGGAAGGGTAAAGTAATCTGAAGTGAATCCATGTATTAGCAAGTTTCAAATTTTAGAAGGGAAAACAGAACAGAAATCATCACCACAAGTTTTTCTTGACTACTGTTTGTCACTTGCATTGTTCAAAAAGATAGAGGGACTAGAGAAAAACTTAAGAGATATAGCACAGCTTCTACACAAACAAAAATTATGGATAATTATGGCCTTGGAGGGATTAAAAAAAAGACACGGTTAAAATCATGAACACTAGCAGGAAATAGTTATCCATTACATACAAGGACTGGTGAAATCTTAGCAAGATAATCAAAGTTTAACAAGGAATTTAAAAGCAAGTTTCTTCCCTGCAATATATAACTTTTACCACAGGACAACATCGAGGTCAGAATTCCAGTTTGATTGAAGAAGTGAATCTATTGAAGATCAGGCACTTTTTAACAGAGCACCCTAAAACTGTCATCTCCAATGCTGGCAAGTCCTTAAGCTAGTAGAACACTATAAATAACAGCTTGTAGTACCTTGTATATGACTTGTAATAACTTCTCTAACATTTTCCTCTCATATTAAAAACAAATAAGGGAGGGGGCACGTTAGCAGTGCTTAGATTTAGCAGGCTTAGATTTAACAGTCCTCAGAACTGATACATGTGAAACAGTATTGTTTGATATGTAGCTAAGTCACTCTCAAATGAACAAAACAATTGTTGTTCTCTCTTTTTTCAGTACATATTATATGCATTTACTGAATGCTACCAGAACTTTCTCCCATCAAACCACAGTTTTCTAGACACCATTTGGAGCAGGGCAGAGGGTGGAATGTCACAAGGGTCACAAGTGAGTCACCTGAAACTACAGACTAGCAAAGTTGAACAACTTCCTTCATTAAGGAGTCCCTATAAAATTTGAAACAAATCCCACACATTCCTGTATCATGAGAAGGTTTATACTGGGTTGAAATATGCACATAATGAAAAAAAAAAATTAGATTCTTTTTCATACACCAAATTTTCAACTGCTCAAGGCTTGTATTCAATCCATAAGAACATCTCTCATTTGTAAAGCACATAATTGAAGATTATGCAACTGTATTATGGCAGTCCCAAAATACCATGTGCAGAAAGCACCAAAGCGTTTACAGACAATACTTGCCAAACAGTCATTCCATCAAAACCACAACTCAACCACTACTTGAACTAAACTTGTTTGAACCAGATTGAAATATAGATGTAAAGTATGTTCATACTGAATTGCAAAACAAATGCCAGGAAAATAAAAATAACACACCTATTGGAATGCACTTACAGAAGCAATCTGCCATGCACAGAGCTGGCAGTAATACCCTCTAGTATAGATTTGAAAGAGGAGACAAAAACACAGTAAGTTTCGTAACAGGAACTCACAGAAAATTCATAAATACATAAATACCTCACTGACATTGTTTAGGTGGGAACTGCACTGAGAAACAAAACGAGTGACCCACTCCCAACAAGAGGGAAAAACAAAAAGAAAGAGAACCAAGGGATCCGTCACCCATAGATTTCAAGTACAGCTTAAAACATAACTAGATTATTCTCATCCAACAGCTCTGCATTGTGTAAAGAAAGACACTTTGTCTCATCCCAGTTTCTAGTGTCCAAAACAACCCACAAAAATCTCAATTAATATCCCCATTGTAGAAGGATATAAAACCAAGAGTTACAGAAGAATTGTTGTTACTGTGAATTTTCCCAGAATGAGACAGCAGCTGCACTATACCCGCAAAGGTGCATTTGTTACAACCTGTGTTCTTCTGGGTTTATAGATAAAAGTTATGCCAACTCTTTAAAAACATATTTACTAGCTTTACTAGCCTTCAGAGAAGGCAACATATAAACACCCAGAAACATCTAAAGTTACCACTGTACTTTTAGGATGTAATTTGATGAGCAAATCTTTCAGTGCAGCTTCCTGCCTCTCTACTGCCTTCTCAGTTGTGCAAGTATGTATGTACAAGGTGGATGAGGACTGAGACAGCAAAATGACTCAATGACTTGTGCAGCAGTGACGTATCTGGCAGGGGGGCCCAGATGCAAAATCTAGCAGTAGAAAAGGCCAGTCATTATGCAGTTTCAGGGGTAGATCTGACACATAAGGCACCCTAGTTCATCATTAAGTATATTATGTTGAATTACAAGTCCCTTTCCTAGGCTGTCAAACCATTTTGAGAGACATCTCTCAATATCAGAACTGCAAAGGAGAGTGAATGAAATCCTGGCCCCCAAAACCCGCACTTAAGCACATTTCAGTCTTAGGTGCTTGTATAAGCTTACAGCTTTCAAATTTAAAACAAACAAACAAACAAACAAACAAACAAAACCCAAACAAAAAAAACACACAAAAAACACACAAACCCAAACAAAAACAGAAACGAAACAAAAGCCCCCTCCACGCTATTTTCTGTCTTAACAACACATTGCTCCTTTGGGCACATACAAATGGCTCACTAAAATTCAGAAAATGAGGGCCATTTGGCATACAATAGATTTACAAGCGATATTACGTAGGAAATTTTGAAAATTCTACCAAAACCAGTCCGAACTGCAAATGAAGACAAAGTATAAACTATTTTAGGAAAAAACAGCTGAACTCATTACACTGAAGAGCCTTCCTAAGTACTCCTCATATGAAGGCACTAAGGAAAAAAGTAGTTAACATTTTCAATAATTTTCTAATCTCCAAGGAGCAAACAGTACCTAAACAATTGTTAGTTTATCTGTACCACCACAGTATGCTTAAACTGCCTTTACTCTTCCTTCAGCTGTCCTTGCTTTAGGAAACATGAAGAGAAAAAAAAAATGTACCTACACATGGGCAAAGAACTTTCCCTTACTCTATCATGTTATTTAAAAAGAAAAATTGAGCCAAATCCATGTTACCATTGCATCGCAGAAATTACATTTTCTTTGGTAGAAATAAAAGACCTTCAAATGTAAAACCGCTGTACTAACTCAATTTTGCCACAGGATGATTCTTCCTGTCCATCAAAACCCTTCTGAATTCCTACAATCCATTTTTTTAAAACGTCATTCTACTTCTGAGTCCATTAACAATAAGAACAAGAAGTCAGAAACTGTTACAATGAAGTCTATAGCTATACAGATAAAGGAGTCAAGAGAAATTAAACACAGAAAAATCCAGATACCGTTTAACAATACACTGTGGAATAGACCTTCAAAAGAAACAGAAGGTTTCATTCTCAGCCCACTTCTGTTCAATCCTCTTCATAATGTGAGCTTTCTACTGCATGCCAAAAAATCATCAGGCAAAACTTTAGTATCTGACAAGAAAAAAAGCTTTTCAAATTCAAATTAAATGCATTTTAGGCTATTTCAGAATCACTCAGAATCACATTCTGAGTTGGAAAGGACCCAGAAGGATCAACAAGTCCAACCCATAGAGGGATCAAACCCACGACCTTGGTGTTATTAGCACCATGCTCTAACCAACTTCAAACCCAAAGCAACTCCCAGAAGTTATTCCTGAGTAATAGTCATGACCTTGATATAACAAACCTCATTTATAAGAAAATGCTCTGCTTCCTCCAAGCTTCATAGCCAACATGCCACTTCAGGTTTTTTCTCACATTTCAAAACAGACACCAAAAAACTAACCTCCTCAATAAACTTAGTGTTCTGACATCATGTATCTATACTCTGGAAAGCACTTCATGTCTGCCACTTAACATTTTCTAAGGGTAGCTATTCAGAATTATGATATTTTGCATTATGCTGAAACTGAATTTGACTGCTGTCCTTATCCTTCATAACTTCCTTTGTTCTTTCCACTTATGTGGCAGGAAGTGGTATGTTCTGTATTACAGTAGCCAGATACCCACAAAAGTAAGGTTTACACAAGTTGAATTCTTACCCTGCTCATCAATTCCTTTAGATAGTTGTGGGTTCACAAAAATCTTCAGATTTTCATTCCTGTCAGGCTGACATCTGGTCAAGTCCAAAGAATAGTTTTCATCTAAAATATATCAGAAGTTGGAGATTTGATTGAATGTCAACAGCATTGTGACAGAGATAACACATACCCAAAAAAAAAATCCCTTTTTCCTCCAAAAAGTATTCTAAACGTGTTTTCCTCCTTTGTAAAAGCCTTTTCAAGCAAATTTTTAGTCACAGTTGCGACCATATAAGCAATTCACAGAGTGAACTGATAAACTGAGTAAGACTACATGGAAAGTTCAATTATGGATGCACCATATGCCTCAATAATCCTTTAGGTATACAAAAGGAATCAATTTGTGCAATTTGTTCAAAACACAAAAAGCCCTTTTGGCAAGATCATCCTTCAGCTGAACCATCAGTTTGAACACTTGCCTGCTGAAAACATCACCACTTCACACAGTAATAACAGTAACTTAAACTAGCACAGAAGTAACATGGCTCTGAACCACTTGGTTCTGCTAAAGGAACAGATACATTAGGATGGCAGGGGAATTTGCCAGATCCATGTGTTTATTAGCCAAAATAACCAGTGGGTTTTTGTTTGGTGGTGATTTTTATTTCCTAATTGACCTTCCTCTGATACTTAAGGTGACCCTTACCTAAGTCTCTCAGCAGTGTACAGCAGTAGCCTTAGATGTACAGACCTACTTCAAGTTTTGTAACTCAATTTACCTCTTACTTTATACACAGTCAGAACTGCAAATCAGTAAATTCTAAAACTGAAATGTTTATGTCTCAGCAAATGTATACAGTCAAGAAGCCTCTTACATACAACCTCACCAAAAGTCATTATTATCACAACAAATTAAAAAATTGAAAACATTAGTACATTTGTTATTAGCCTCAATTTAAAAATACGGAAATCTGATTATACCTGGAACACGTGTTCTAGTATCAGCTTTTACCTCTTTCTGCAGGTTGGAGTTAAGGGTCACACTTCAGGAGACACAGTAAAAAGCAGTATGCCAAATCAGTAGCACTTTTTCTTACTAAAGGCTCTCAACCAAAATACAACCTGGTCGAGGTTCAACAGCAGCACTCTCCTGACGATTTTCTCTCCTCTTCCGGTGGTCATTAGCCAAGTGTTCAGCTAATTACTGTTTGATCTACTGCTTAGCGTGGATGAAACTATGCAAAGTGGAGTTTAGCTTTTAAAAACAGTCTTCATTTCATCTACTAAAACACATGAAAACAAAGCCTAATCAAGCTAGTATTCTGTACCATTTATTCTCCCACCAGTGAAAAGGGAAGGAAAGACTTCTCAAAAAGATGAAACTCATTAATTGAAGCAATTCTTACACAACTTTTCAAACACATCAGCTGGGGGGGGATATCTGCCATGCTGACTACCTGCCCACTGAGCACTAAGTTGCCTCTGCAGATAAGTACTAGTGCCCCACCAGTGCCTCCTGCTACACAAATTCTTCTGTTTGCTCAAGAAAATTTCAATCAGTCTGATGAAGTCATAAGCAACTAAGAATACAAATTTATTAGCAAGCATAAGAAATTTTAAACACAGGCATCCCTTACAGTTTCAGGCACGATGCGGAGGGAAGGCATTCAGTTCAACCCAGGCCAGGTTTTATGTTTTGCAAAAGGCGTATCACCACCTGGGAGCCTCTCTTCTCCAGGCACTCCCTGACAGAGCATTGCACCTGCTATCAAAGCAAGAAACACTGAACCTTCTACAAGCACATGGGCATGAGAAGAGCAGCACTACCACTGTATAATTGCCAAGACAGGAAAGGCATTTTACCAGGCATTTCTCTTTTCTTCCTATCAGCTTTTTGCGAGAGAGGGTGGTGTTTTGTGAGGCTTTTTTTAAAGGCATGGAAACCAAAAACTAAAATACATTTACATGGGCTAGATTATTTCTTTGAATTCATTAGTTGGGAAGACAAGGACTAAAGTGAAACAGGACTGCATTTGCCTTGGCTGCAGCTGCTTTAGAGCAGGTCTAGTTTCCATAATTAAACCCACATTTGGCATATACTGAAAGCCAAGTACAGACAGCAAGGTCTTCGTATTCAAACTTCTTAGCAAAAGCAAAAATGAGCCAACTCAACTCATATTCCAATCAAGACATATCCTAAATATTTATCTGGTGCAGGCAACTGTTCTAGAAGAAAACGATGATAGAAAGCAGTTTCAAAGTAATTCTCACACATAGGCAAACCTCCCTCTCCAACTAAAGATTGGCTTAGTTAAATATTTCCAGCCATTTTAAAACTGTACTACTTAAAAGATAGTTTTTAATAGAAAAAATGCTTAATAATGCACTTAATGGCAAAGAAAGAAAAATAAATTCAAGTTTATTATACTGCAATTTTCCTCAGCTTATCCATCCTACAAGCAATTCCACATACAAAACAGTTCACACTAAGGAAACTCAAGTCTGAAGTAACGACAGATTTATCTCCCTTCCTCTTATTTTCACTCCCAATTCCTCAGCATTTGTATTTCAAGATTGCATTTCCAGGACACCAGACAGACCTAGAAACAATAACGTCTCTACAGCTTCCCAGAAATAAGTCACCCCTACTTTATTTAACTTAAGGCACAGACTCCCCACCCTGAAATACAGCCTTGCATTCTCCTGAAATGTTCATGAATTATACAGATAAACCAAAACGTGAGCTGCTACAAGTTTAGTGAGGTTGAGTTGACCTACATCTACTACAAATATTATTTCAACAGTAAGGCTGAAAAAGTTTATAACCATGAACACTGTGGATGTTTTAAAAGTTGTTTTACAAAGAACAAATCATAGTTTAGAAAGCCCACACTTGTGACTACAGAAAGCAAGTTGCAGATGCATTATGAATTAAGTTCATCCTGTACAAGTGAAAAAAAAACCTAAACCTTCCTCACAGAAATAAAATTCTAAGAGGTAGAGAACTCAAGTTAGCTGAATCTCCCTCCATGTGACAACCCACATAATTTCATGGCAGATTAAATGAATCATTTAAATAATCCAAGAAGCTGTTCAAATAGACACTGTTTACATTTTTATCTCATCTGTGTCCACTCATCAAATTAACAGAAAAAAGTAACATTGGCAAGATAGCAAGAGTGGCTCAATTAAACATAATTATGCCTGATAAATCTTTTCCCATGAGGTGTAAGGCAAGACAGCTGTGACAAGCATAGGCTGCAAGCTGATTTGTCCTTACATCCTGAAACACTACATAGTATCTTATAAATGAAGCAAGTGATTCAACCTGCCAACAGCCCATGGCACAAGAGCTGCAGTTGCCAAAAAATAATGCTGTGCAGGTGCCAGCAAGTTTCACCTAAAGTTAGTCTTTGGCAAAAGTCAAAGTCATATGACTGAAAATGTTACCATAGGAGAGGTCTGACCCCAAGCCAAGGGTCCAATTTCTGGATGGCCTGGACTCCTCACCAAGACAGCTGTATGGCAGCTTGCTTCTGCTCTGGCAGCACCGTGCAGCCTGTTAGACTGCAATATGGTAAAAGATATGAGTATCAAGGGCAAAGTGTCTCTTTTCAGTGGTTCATGTGAAAGACTAATTTGCATAGGCCAAAAATATCTTTACTGTCTCTTCTCTGTTCCCTGCCACTGCTTCATTTCCCTACTCACTGTTTCTTAGAATGCCCACTCTTATATTTGTCTTATAAGCATTTATTCTGGCATGACTTTTACTGACTTTGACTATGACATATTAGAATATGGTGCAAAGTCCATCCCTGCATGCAGATCAAACAAACATTAATTTATGAATTGAAAGCTAACACCAAGAATAAAGCAGGCAGAAAACTACTTTTCCACTCACAGTCAGAAATCCACAACAGTTTGCTTGATGACTGGCTTGAAGAAATGCAGCATAAACCAATATAACATGCCACACAAGGCAAAATTCATCAGCAGGATAACTAAAATGGTATGTGACTACTACCAGTTCAATTTAGATGGAAAAAACCTTCAAAGAGCAGGGAAATGTATTGATTAAATCTGCAGCTGTGTGAAATAAGTTTGGCTATGAATTAGAAAGTCTATTTCAAGCTAAATGATGTAAATAACCCTTTCTGGAAACAGTGATATAGTAAAAAATTATTCAATCAAAGGTTCCTCATGAATCTAGGAACAAAAATAGACATTTCTGAAAATGCAAAATCTCAACCTCTAGGTAAGATTAAGTTAAAAATATCTGCCTTGCAGTGCTTGTTGGTGCTCTGTCTAAACCCAGCAAATGACATTGACTTTTACTCACCACTAGTGAGATCTCAGCTAAATGAGTATGCCCAGTTTTAGACTGCTCAGTACGAGACAGATGGACTAAAGAAAGTTCATCAGAGAGAGCACCAAGCAGTTCGGGGGCTGAAGTACATGAGGAACAAGGACAGGCTGAGACACCTGACTTTGTTATTCTGGAGAAGACTTGGGGGAACATCCTGCTTTCTCATCTACCTAAAGGGAGATAATAGCAAAGACTAAACTAAACTCACTGTCATTGTACACTAAAATTGATGCTGTTCAAGCTTTCAGGGGGGCAGGTTGCAGCAGATGTCCTCCAGAGGTCCCTTTCAGCCTAAATAAATCTACAACTCTGATACTACCCATGGAAGCTTTCATCCCAATTTGATGCTAATTTCTGATTATTCAAGTTATTGAATAACTACAGCACAACAGGGAGAGATATGTACAAAAAAAATAGCTTCATGGGGAACGAGTGAGGTTTCCAAAACCACCTGCACAGCATCATATTTGATACAAAACAACCATCACCTAAAAATAAGCAGTAAATTCAGTTGTAATTCCAAGCTGTGCTTTTAGCAATGGTCACAAGCATGGCAAATAAATGAATGAACAGCAAGGCACAAAAAAATAGCAGTTTCCATGCAGTATAGTTCAGACTACGGTACCAAGCTTTTCTGGAGGTACAAAAGTGAAGTAGTAAACTGTCTTCTATGCTTTTTCCTCATTTTCATACAAAAAAGATGCTGCATTCCCAGAAAACAGAAAAACAGACCTCTAGCAGACTCACAGGTACACATAAAAACTAACTCTTTAAATGCAAGTTTCACATCTAAAGCACGTGTCAACCTTCTACAGAAAGACAGGACATTTCTGTGCATACCTGCAGAAGGACTATGTCACCTGCTTCTACAGGCCAGCAAAACCTGAATGATATGGATAACATTCTTTAAAAGCTTTTCAGAAAGCCTGACACATGAGGTAAGAGTTGTATCTGACTAGTGGATCAAAAACTGAATTTGTCATGCTGTTCCTCATGTAACAGAGAGACACAATGAGTAGCTCTAGCTTGCAATTTCTATGTAACTCACAAAAAGAAAGAGCTCAGAAATCAAACAGTGAAACAAATTCTGAATAGTATCCAGAAAAATCTTTTCCCTTGAATCCTGACAGGTACTGCAACATGTTGATCAGGAATATCCTGTTAACATAAAAAAAAATTACTTTAAGGGCGACTGAACACTAAAATGGGTCACACGGGAACTTTGGAGTTTCCATCCTCAGAGATGTCCAAAATTTAACTGGACAGTGTCCCCAGCAACAGCTCCAGCTGACCCTGCTTTGAGCAGCAGGGTTGGACTAGAGGAGCTCCAGAGATCCCTGCCAACTAACACAGTGCATCTGCAGTCAGTGAAAGTTAGCCTCAATAAAAACACATTCATCTCCAAAATCTGAGCTATACTTACACTGTATTTTACTCATTTTGTTTGATGCCTCTAGACGTGATCACACCACAAACATATGTTACTGAAATCCAATAATCAGGCCAAGGAAAGATTCCTCAGTTGTAGAAGAAAAACAGAAGACACTTCTCTTTCGTGGCACATGAAAAGCAAGAGAAAGAGAAATACCTCTTCCTCTGTCTGAACATTGTGGATAAATGCCACAGTCCAAAATAAAAATAAATCATCTGAAGCCATGTCCTTAACAAATATTCTGTCAAAAGTTTCCCAGCATTATTACAGTTGAATCTCTTTACCCTGTGCTTTTGGACACCATAGACTCACACATGTCATGTAGCGTCCATGACACTACTTACAAACCTTATTTAAAAAAATACACTTAGTCACAAGCCTAGAAGAGTATGTTTTCCCCTTTTCCAAAGAAAGGTCAAAAGACTTTAAAAGAGCCCAATTCATATCTTGAAATATAAATAGCTCATAATGGAATCAGGTCAAATACTGAGAACTTGGAACATGTAAATGTCTTCAGAAGGAGATTCAATTTCCAAGCAATATCTAATAAGACAGAACCAAACAGAACATTTATGATCCTATAAAAGTCTTTTCCTCTAATGGCACCCCCCCCTTTTTTTTTTACATTCTCTAGATAAAAAGATTTGTGGTTTCATATCTGTCAAAAAGATTAAAGAGAATTCAAGAAAGAATCTGCTTCAGGAAGACTGCATTATTTTTTCCCCTTTTACAAAATTAGAAATAGACGTTGGGTTTGGCCTAACACTAAGAATGGATGATGAACAAAAAGATAAATGTAATGAAGATCAGTGTTTACCACTCTTAGAGCACACTTTAATAACTTTGGACAACCATGGTTCTACTATGCATGCAAAAATCAATCCTTCTTTAACCACTCAAACACTGAATAAAAAAGAGTTATTTGCTAGGTACAAATACAGTTGATAAGTAAACTTTCTCAAACATTTGTAGAGATAAAATTGTCAGTAAGTTACAAGACACAAAATGCTGGTTTCACAAGGATTAACAGCAAATCTCTGCATTGTCACTGATCATGACAAATTTGATCCAAATGAGACTCAGGCACATGTATAAATTTTATCAAGTGTGGCGGAATATGACACCAAATTGCTATCAGTGGTAGGAAAGCGCATAATATCTAATCCACTATGAAATTATAGTGGTCTAAATAGTTAATGCTTAACACAAATAAGTTATGCTGCTACCAGTTAAATATTTTTGTTTTGATTTAATTACAGCCAACAGAATAATTTATGATATTGATAATTTACATATGGTCATTGTACTTTTGACCCAGTATTGGGAGTCCTAAAGCCCTTCACGCAGCATCACTGAACCAGTGTTCTAACTTTGCAGCCTTAAGGTAAGTTTGGATATATATTATTACACACCCTTCACCCAACTTATATATATGGCTTCATGTACTACTGCTCTCTCCTCTTTTTACCAACAGGAAAGTTAAAACCATTGTGGACAACTATTGTATAGCAGCAGCTATACAATCCAACACTCCAGTGGTGACTGATGCTGAATGGCTGAAAAAGGTTCAGACTTTGACAGATCACTGTCACCTAAACTGCAAAACTGTGTTATGGCCGCCCAAATAAAAAGCTGTGATCCTAGAAGATTCACGAATCACTATTACCTAGTATTAGGCCTTGCCAGTGCAGGTGAAGAAACCAGTATCCTTCTCAACTCTTGAAGGAAAAAGGAATCAAAGATCTCCATTCTCAGGAGCAATGGGAAGGAAGGCAAGAGCCCAGTGAGCCCAGATTGCACATCATATGGCAGTTACTGAGGGAGAGAGGAAGAAAGAGGACTGTGGCCCAGTTACTGCTTCACATGGTGCCACTGTCACAGACAACCAAAGTCAATACCAATTTATTCAAAGACCTTCCCTTCTCAGATGGATAGAAACATTTAGTTTTGCCTCTTTAAGAAGGGAAAGATCTCACATTGATTATAATGTTGTAGGTTGCAATCTCAAGTTTAAAAATACATCATTACAAATTCCACTTTACCTACAAACTTACTAACCAACAATCAAAAAGCATTACAAGTGTAGAAGATTCAACCTTTTCTAGAAGTCAGGTTGTTCTTTAGATAGTGTCTCCTATCACTTGTCCAGTAAGACCCGAACAATAAGTCAGAAAAGAAAAAAATTTGAAGGAAAAAAAATGCTTAAGTTTTAACAGGTCAGACAAGCAAAAGTAAGAACAAAACCATCTTTCATACTCATCCCAACAACTCTTTTCAACCAAGCCTTACAACACACTTGCTAGAAAGCACAGGCAGCAAGAAGGAAGGCAAGAGTGTCTGGACACAGTGAACTGGGAGGGCAGCAAAAGGGCAGGATCCCATTTGTTTGTGCTCATCTGCTGGACTCCAGGTATTCACATAAGTTTGTAGGGCGAGCCTTGAAACATTGAAATACCTCAGTAGCACAATGAAAAGACTCTTCTTGAGAAAAGGTAGTATGAGAAAGCTTCTGGTAACCAGTATTCCATTTTTCAACAGTAACACTGGGGGGGTGGTATTTCAAAATACTCTGGAGGGAAGAAGACATTTCCCTGATCCAAAGCGATTTCTTCTACCAAAAAAAACCCACAAAAACTGCTCACACAGTGGTAGTGTTAACTATGGGGAGGAGGGGGTTGAGGGGGGGGGGTGTCGGGGAAGAGAAATCTCACAGGACACTTTAGTGACAGAAACAATTAAGCAACCTAAATACAAGTACCACTACAGGCTCCCATTACATTTTGTCTTCTGCACTTTTCTGGAAGATTTGGCAGAAACATGTACAGAATAAGCAGATGAACTAAGAAAGCCTTGGTACCTTCAAATCTCTCTCATATTTGACTGGATTTGGTATATAAGAATATACACACACCAGCTGAAGTTCCTCCCATGCAATTGCATCCATCACACCTCCTCTGGTATCCAGTAACAATGTGTGCTGCAGTTCTTGCCAGTGCTGGAACTCAGTCTTATCCACTCACTGGTCTGCTTTTACAAGGCCTGTTGGACACCCCTACGTGTCCATAAGGACACCAAAAAAATCAAAATATTTAGCAAGTTGGGGAGAAGAAAGAAGTTTTCCGGAGAAAGACAAACTGGCAGCCACACACAGAGCATAACCACACAAGCTGGTTTCCATAGTAAACCAGAAACTGCGAGGGCAACCTTGCCTCAAAGCTGTTATCAGAAATGTAGGATACAGTAACTGCAGTCTCAGCAGCGAGTGCCATGCAGCACAGATACCAGAGCCAGTGCTGAGCTAAAGGGCACTATCCACATGCTTGCTAGAACTAAACAAAAACTAAATGAAGAAACTGCAAGAGTGATGATGTAAGGCATGTTGGCTGACTCTCAGGGCACAGGGGCAGCAAGGATGTTATCTGAAGTACAGCCACATGTAACTTTTGAACATAAGTCTTCCTGAACATGACTTGAGAGCCTACACCAGATATTAATCCAGACTTAAAGGAATACTTTAAAATACATTTTAATGGCCTTAGATTTGACAATTTCTACACATTTTGTTTACACATATTGGATGCAGCCTGTTTCATTCTTTTTGCAGTTTTATAGACCTTCTCATTCTCTATTGCTACAGGTCAAGATGCACAAGAGCTCACTAAAATAGGGATGTTTAGCAGACAACTAAAAACCAAGGCAATCTATTCTAGTATTACTTTAATTTGTAGCATGCCAGCTACTATGCTGGTACCATTGATCTTCTGACCTTTGAGCTAAAACCACTGGACTACCACCAGAACCAGAAATGCAACAGCCACATCAGCACAACACTGTCCCTTAGCTTGAAGGGGAGGCTGGTTAGCTCACATGCAGTGCTATGGTACTGCTATTAAATGCTATCCACTTGCAACTACAAACTCAGCAGTGTGCTACATTGTGCCATGCAGGCACTGAGAGCTAAAGATATAATAGTAAATAAAATCAGTCCAGGGCACAGGTTTGAGCACTAATTTGTAACTGTTGTGGTTTTGTTCAAGTTTACTAAGGGCCATTGATGTACACGAGATCCTATGAGGCCACGGACCGTTCCTGGTAAACAGCAGGAGTCTGAGCCCAGCAGACGCACTCCAGAGCAGAAAGCAGGCTGCAGACAAGTGCAGATGGAGTCATTACCTTCCTCTGAGCTGGCTCAAGAGTCTCCAGCACAGCTTTACAGCTAGTTATAAATAAATTTGCCCGTAGTAGAATGAAATCTAAAGCCCAAGGCAGCTTCTGCTCTGAACGCTTTACAGATTTCTCATGTGTGTGTTAAAACAACTTGCTCAAGGGCACCTGCATTTCCTTGCTTCACAAAGTCAGTGAGGTAAACTAATGAATGAATTCAAGGCACTGATATTATAGTAACGTCACATCAAAATACAATCTCATTAGTACCCATAAATAAATAAATGAAGTAGAATACACACACTGCAGAGCAGCACAATTATCATGCAACTATGCTGCATCACATTAGCTATGTAGATGACTCTGTATTCTTGCCTAAGATGTCCCTTTCCAGTCCATGAAAGTACAGACACAAGTACAAAATACTTACCTGTTGTCAATGTTTTAATTATCCTGCTTGATTCATTTTCCATATTTTTTTTTAATCAAGTCAGGTAGAATAGTCTAAAACTAAGTGGAGGGGGGGGTGTAAGGAAACCAAACTTCATCCCAAAAGTAATTGTTTCTGTCATCAGTAGAAATCATTTACAGAACCTTCCCCACACAAACCCTCTCTGTCCCAGCGGCCTTCCTGCTCCTCACATGTAATCATGAGACTGGACAACTTGTTTGCATTCACAAGACAAGAAAAGAGAAGAGAGTGCGCTCGAAGTTGTATATTGCTATTAAAACAGTCCCTCCCCCTGCAGCCAAGTCTCTGACCATCTAGTGTTTCAGAAGAGATGACTGAGACTAGATGATCCGTTCCCCAAGGGACAGCTACACAGCTCAAGGGGCACACTACAAGCCTTTCTCAATTATTTTTCTTCTGAGGAAGAGTCAAGCAACTATTCAGTACAACCATTCAGTGAGAGAATGACAAAGCTCAATTTCACAAGTAGTTTTATTAACACTGCATACGTTCATCTTAAAGAAATTCAGCACTAATTAACACTGTTATAAACTGAACAGCAGAAGTACTTCAATAGCATCGTTAAGTCTTTGGTTCCAAATTTTGAGCATGGGGATAACAAAACACACTGACTTGCAACCCAGGGTGCCAGTATGCAAGCAGCTAACCTGATTGAGTTGCCACGTATTTCAAGAGCTTTTGGCATCTCAGCTAAGTACTAAGGTGATAACGAAGAAGGGTTACAGCAAACAAGATAGCTATTAACGTTTTAAGCCAACAGAACAATCACTCAGCACTAATGCAAGATTCAAAAAGAAAAAACCCACTACTTTCAGAAAGACATTTCTTCTACCTGGCAAAATAGCTTTGAACCTCTGACACAAAAAGGTTTTTGTACCTCCTTTATCAGCAACAAGAAAATACTATAATGCAGAAACCAACCACTATTTAGGGGTATTTTGCATTATACTACACATACCATTACTTCATTTTCAAAAGTACTATTAAACACTAACATTATATTACTTTTACCTGCAAGCACAACACCCACATACTGCTGCAGAGCCAAGTTTTTATTGAAACTTGTAAAATGCTACTGAAATAGAGAGCACTATTCCACAAGTCCTTTTCTTTCCCCATGTAAAAAAGTGAACATGAAAAACCACACACTCAGATCACAGTTTATACTGTCCTCATGTAACTTCTCTGTTACAAGGAATAAAGTTCTAATTTGTAGCTAAGTTTTAAGTAAGAATTTAGCTGTGTTTTCGGACAATACCTGGAAAAAAGCTAACAAGTCTGAAGGAAAGCAGGATTTAACTTAAGAAAATAGTCAGAATTTTAAGCATTTAGCATCATTTTTATCAAGTTGAGCTGATTCTTCTCTCACCTCTGTTCAAATGGATCTTCAATTCTTTCACTTTTAAAACCAGAAAAATTAGACATCTCTGGATCCTTCTTTTCTAAATTATAACACTCAGGAAAAAGAGGGAGAGAGGAAGGGAGGGACAGAAACACAATGTGATTCACTTGTTCACACATTTTTAGCTACAGTATTTAAACACCACTCAAAAAATCGCTTTTTCAGTACTATTCTCTACCAAAAAGTATTAGTCATGCTAACTCTGAATGCTTTAATGCCATGTCAAGTAGAAGCTCACTATTCTGCCAGAAATCTTTCAGTCTTCCACATTAGAAACACTGGTAACTCAAAGGCAAACAACACTACAATCACAATTCTTCCTCATATGAACCCAACTTTAGTCTAAATAGACAATGATCTAACAATTTTTATTGTTACTATCCTCTCCAGCTTCCCTAATGTTCACAATGCTACCTTCCAATATGTTCCAAACAAATAACTGATCAAAGCATTACTTTAATTTAAATCTGTCCACTAGCTCTCTATTTCACCCATTACTTTTTCAAGTTTCACCCTTGCTAATTCTTATTACTTCTTCCTATTACTCGTAACTGAAAGATTAAATGATTACATCATAGGAATATTTGGTGATTGCTACAAATTGCTTTTGTTTTTTGGTTTTAAGCAAAGTGCAAGTTACAAAAAACAAGGAACAGTAAAGGTCTCTTCCCTCATCCAGCACTTCAGATATTTTCAATCTCTGAGCACTTTGTATTTCTACAAGAGGCAATGTTTACCTTGCATATGATTATTTTTCATGTAGCCAGCCCTACACAACTTCAAAGTTGTCCTGAATGAAATTAACTGTTCCCCCTGCCTCTATTTTCAGAATGGATGCATTACATCTCTTAGTTTAACAGCACATTCACAACATGTGCCCTCTTGCCCTTGGCAGGCATAAAGTTGTTGGCAGTTTGAGGTAGGTCATTATACTTAAGATTCACAAACAAAAAAGACACTTCAACAAGGCAAGAATGGAAAAACTCAACCTAGCTGCTCAGGTATGTAAGCATCAACTTACATACTAAAAAATTAGATTTAATGATGCCAGCAATCAGTAGATAATGACTAACTTCTGTTAAAATAACAATGATGAGCACCCTTCGCAACATTTAATTACTGCTTATTATCACACCTTTGTTTTACAGGAGATGTGCTTTAAATTACCAACAAATTTGAAAGTCTTTAGTGCATCAACACTACATACACAAGTGACTAAATCTGGAATACCCGGTAGACTGTTGCATGTTCACAGCCAATTCCAATACTGTTGTTTGGAGACAGAGTAATATCTTCTGTTCTCAAAGGTTATGTGGCATATTAATTAACCTTAAAATTTTTCTGGCTGAAAACAGAAGTACAATAGTCCAGGATTAAAATAAAAGAAACCCTGATGATTTAATATGTGATAACCCTATAAAGCTCTGCAGATCTTCTGGCTTTGCCTAGATAGGGAGGTAATTGTATAATAAGACAAGAATTAACTTAAGGCTCTCAAATTATTCCATGGTATGTATCCCGCAGTTCAAACAGCAGAGTGGAAGTGTCTGTGGCAGGTAATATTCCAGCCTAGCAGAATCATTCGTGTCACTGCACAGGCATGCCCCAAAAACCCACAGAACTTAATAGAAAAAAAGCCTTCTCAATTTCAAATGGATGGCATGTTTTGAGACTATATTAGAATTTTCCTTTTCTTAACAGAGGCATCCTAGCAAAGACTCTCCTACTATCTGTGTATGGCAATGCGCTAAACAGTACTAGATTCAGGACATCATGGGAATTTCCAGAGTTATGTCAAGTACGAATCGATGATTACTCTGCAAGATGATGCAGAAGTTGGGGGGGGGAGGAGATTAAAAAAAAAATAAGATTGACCTTCTGTCAACATTTCCTTCTTCAAGGCAAAAGAAGGGAAAGAGAAAAGAAAAAAAATCTAAGGAAAGGACAAACTATGTTAACCGCTTTTACATATGTATCTCCTTTTTTCCTCACTTCTAAATGTTTGCTTTAGCAAAAGCTTGGGGAAAGCATCAGGTTTCACTGTTTATTCCAGCTAGGGTATAATCAATACAGTACAGTCTGTTGAACTATTTTATTCTGATTCATACAACAAGCTGTTAAATACATTTGGAAAGTAGAAGATCGGTGCCAGTATCACGTGATTCATGAAGATATGTTTATTTTCAAGGCATGAGAATGCTAAACCATAACTTTCTTCAGCACAATTATGCAGTTCTTCTGCATGAACTGAATGCATAAAATCCAATTTCAGCCCTTCCAATCTGAAAAGAAATAGCAGAAATCTCAACTGCATCCAGCAGAGGCAGGGAAGGCACTCCAGGATTTATTTGTTGGGGTCTAGTACTGTCTTCTATTTGACACATGCAACAATATTCCAAAAATAGTATCAAACACTTCAGCTTTTAAAAATTTTTAAAAAATCAGATTGGTAGTTCAGAAAGTGAGGAGAAAAGCACTGTCCACAAAAACAAAAAGAGATCTTTAAATAGTTCCGAGATAAGAACTGTAATGCCTTGCGTAGCAGTAACACGTTTAAGCCTGCAGTTTCAGTTTCATCACCCATTGTCTTTTTTTTTAAAAAACACACAGACAAAGTTATGCTACACTTCAGAAATGTGAAAAACCAAAAAATAAAGTCTGATCTTTGCCACAGTTTCTTCAGCAAGAGCAAATTTGTGCTCTGGCCCTGCCAAAAGACAAACGTTCAAGACGTGTATGCTTCCGCTTACATGAGCCTCTTGAGGGAAAATAAATAAGTACTCACACACCCCAGCTCCCCCCCCTCTTCTTGCGTGCCCACAGATAAAGGAAACGGGGTTTCCTGTTGCAGGTTTGCAACCTGAGAGCCAGCACTAGGAAGCCACGATAAACTGACACCAGCGGTAGTACTGCTACCCCTGCGAGAGACATGAAACGAGCTGGACGCCAGACTAAAAGTGCTTCACATTAGTTAAAAAAAAAATGCCACAACGATGGTCTTCATTTTTAAAAGTTGTTTAAATTGTACCTACAATAGCATTTCCACGAGCAGCGCCCCTTGAGGAGCCCTCCAGCTATCACCAGCTAGCAGTCTGCAGAGCCCACAGCTGTTTAACTCAGGAGCCCAACCTCCTGCTGGAAGAGGGCTGGCTTCCACGTTGCTCCAAGTGGCTCATGGCTTTGTCTTGTCAAGCTTTAAAAGTCTCCAACAATGGAAATCCACCAGTCACTACTGGGGGGTCTATTAAATGCTTAACCACCCTCAGAACAGTTAATTTCTATAGTTGTTTAGGTGTGCATAAACTAGAATTCTCCTAGAGGAAACTAAGTTAAAAATCCCTCCCCAGAAGTTCACAAAATGTGGCCCAACCCTTAAGGGTCATAATGGTCCAAGGGGACAAACCACATCTGTGTTGGGAACATTTAGGAGTTAGTTTAGGAGACCAGACTAAATTCTGCCCGAAATAAAATTACCCAAATACCAAGATGTTGATCTGGGAGACTTGACACCCCTACTTTCAGCCATAGACCCACTTCTTCTTTGTCAAGTGATATGCTAGTGTTAAGACCAAGTGACAAAGCCATGCATACAAGTAGCAATTTTGAAATCAAATGAAGGAAAGAAGCACTCTTCGAAACAAAAAGAAAGGAGAAAAAAAAAGCCAGGAAATAAGCCCTCCTGTAAACACCAGTCATCATGGATCTGCACCAACACATCATATGACAGGGTGAACTGATTTTGAGTGAGCAAATAAGAGCAGTAGTTTATAATAAGACCAAATAAAAAACTGGCAATACAAAAATACAATTGCAATCATTTGAAGAAGTTCCAAGAAAAACATAAAAATGGTCCTGGGTCCAAGCTGTGTGGTGCTTAGTTGCTGTCTGGGGTTAAACCGCCACAGCAACTTTTGGTCAAACGACAAATGCATGCCTTAAAAATGCCTGTAACTCTTTAGAGAGAGCTGTCTGTATTACCACCACCAAGAAAACCCAAGATATTTATCAGAGCTGCTGATGTGAACAACTAGCATACAGAAAGTTCCCCTACCGCAGCAATCGTTTTACAGATATTATCTGCCACTCTCAAAAAAAGTTCTGAATTAATCCTATTTCACATCAGCATACAATAAGCCTGTCATTACTTATTCAAAAGTCAAAAGACAATTGATTTAGCTGATGGTGCTGTAAAATCCATCACGACTCCAGAAATGCAGAGAACAGAGCCATGCTACAAAAGCAGCCCTGGGCACCTCCTGGAACCCCACCATACACTGCACAGAGAGAGGCAGCAAGGAGGCTACACAGCAAAGGAAGATGTTTGCCAATTTCCCCCACTCTAAACGTAAGCACTAAAATTCACAAAATAATACCAGCCAAGTATATTAAACATAACTAAGTCTCACAAGCAGACTCAACAGGCAACTTTTCTTCAAATTATGCTTAACTCTTAACCCACACTTTTTAGCCGCCTAGAAAAATAACTTGTTTACCTCCCATTTTGGCTGATTGAGGCTTTTTAATCCACTATGACATCACCAATTAGGAAAAATAAGAAATATTTCAGGGTTAACTTTAAAAGTTTTCACAAAAAAAGTCCATGTTAATGCAAAAGTTCAAAATCAACATATTTCCCAGTTTTGCAGTAACAAGGTCAACATGAGTATTTTGAGGTAAAAAACATGTTACCTCAAAAGGTAAACAAATTACACAAAATCTAAACAACCACCACCAAAAGGTTTTTTAGCACTGAAGGTAAACCATAGGGAATCATGAAGAACAGTCCAACTTTAAAACATGCCAGCAGTTTATTTAACTTTTGATATAACTTTTTGACAACTTTATGAAATAAAACCTGGTCTTCAAAAAGCACTCCACTAATCTCCAAAATTCATCTGAAGAAAGTGTTCTTCCCTTTCTACAGAGCCTAAGACCAAAAGTAAAAGAGTATTAAAACATCAACAAAAAATTCAAAGGGCCTCTCAGGTCTAAGCATGAAGCACTACTCCCAGTAACAACCCTTCCTTCTGTATTATAAACAGTCACAGAAGTTTTCTATACAGTCATGCATTTTTCAGGAACTTCATCTCTCTCTTGAAAACAGACATCCATCCACTGTGCAGGGAACAAGAGCTATGACTATCGTACTTCAGCATCCAACACGGGCTCAAGTAGTATGAAGACACGGTTTTGCAAGAGAGGATCCACTTACAGACTCAGACCTTTGAAACAACCACGACAAATACTCAGTTAGCAATCATCATTCAACAGCTACCAAGAATATGAAAAGTGTTCTGTTGCTGCATTGAAAATAAGTGCTCTTTAAAACATGCTTCCATAATGAAAACAAAGACTTGTAAATGCTTAGTCTCACTTAACATAAAAGACATGTGGCAGAATCTAAATCAAATAACTCACCCAGTAAACTGGTGCCACAGAATTCAAAATTAAAGAGACTGAGACAATGACATAATTTAGCTTTACATATGCAAAGACAGACATCTAAAAACATTTTATCTGCTGATTCATGTTCAAAGGTAGTTAAAAACCCAAGCAATTCTAGTCTCTGCAACTCCTAAAGGGTTTCCTAAAGTTCAGAGTGCAAAACTACTACCAAATATGCACCGAAACTGCTACAGACAGCATTAGTCTTGTGCTGCCAGCTGCATAGGAACTAAAGATCAAAATAAGGCAAATGCACAAAATTATTGTCACTCAGCATCACCAGTGGCCATAATGTGTAGGTTTACAAGCTGGTAAGGATGCACTCCCAAAAAACACTGATTGCCTCTTAATAGAGAATATCTGAAGTCTCACAGAGCCATCAAATCCCACTTTATAAACCTCCAGCTTGAAAGTCCCCAAACATTAAACTGAACTCAGTGAAATATCAATCTTAGACTATTTAAAAGTTGATGTCAAGTATATCCCTCTAAAGTGCAAGTCATTGAAGTCAAATCTCCCTGGAAACACAAAACAGAACAATATAACATTTTTTTTGCTCACAGAAAGATATGGAATATGATTAATTTTACATGCCAAATCAACAAAAGCCTCACCTAGCAGTTTTTAAAATATATGTATTTACACTGATAAAAGAAATAAGTGCACTTACTACTGCTGTATCTGTCATAACTTATTAACAAGTTAAACAAATGGCTTTCAGAATAAATGAATAAAATAAAAATCTAAAATATGGATAATGAAGTAAACAAAGCAAAGATATTAAAAGATATTAAGATAATTAAAGCATGACTTATTGACTTTTTAAATATTTAAATTAGAGAGCTGCTGAGAAATAAAAGGAATCTGCCTAAAGCCAGGAAAGCCACAGAAACGACAGATCAAAACTATCTGCCAACTAGCCAACACTCAGGGTCAATGAGAATAAATTTCAACTTCTGAGAATGTCAGCATTGGGAAAACCAACTTGTGTGACTGAAAGTTTAAAGAAGGCAGAAGCTCTGCTTCTTTACCCCAGTTGGGCATCCAGGACTTCTAACTAAATACCTTGCACCAACCCTCTTGCTGAAGGGATTAAACTACTGATACGGAGGAGACTATTCCTTTTTCTTCTCTACAATAGACATGCTCTAGGACAAAACAGAGGAATAGAAAAGAAATTCAACTGGGCCTCAACCCTTTCTCTTACTAGCCTACCTCACATTTTCCCAATGTATTTCCAAAATCATCCTCTTTAAACATGACCTTACTGAAAGTCAAAATAACTGGTAGGAATATTTTATGTTCTTAAGTTTTGTTCTCCTATCTATTACCCTATCTATTAAAAAAAATGCCGTTATACTAATAAAACTAGTAATTCTAAAACAGACATTTTAAAGGAAATACTTGAGACAGATTCACAAAACTGAGAGGACAGTAAGAGCTACATAAGAACAAAACATTCCCAAAGTGGCAGCAGAATGCTTATAAGAATGATGGAAAAAACCCTCCTTGAAAACCTGTGGGAGTGGGAAGAGGCCACATTTGAACATATTTTTTAAAACAACAGCTATCCAAAAGTTAATCCCAAACCTTAAAATAATATTTCAGACAAACATGAGACGGGGATAAAGCTCTTTAAACTTAGATGATGCACAGGTGAAACAATGATCATACATTTTATTATAGAAAAAACAGATTATATATTACATCTCCATATTAAGTCTTCACTCCTGGCTGCAGCTCCACCCTTTCACAGTTCTGTGTCACTGCCTACCTCTACACCTGCTAGCCTTTTTCATAAAGGAAATTTTATTGCAGCCCTCAAACAGTCAGAGCTGACGTTCCATTTTGCTTCTGACTTCATGATCTAAGAGGTTCTATGAAGCACAACTGAGAGCTAAGTATGCCTATCCCAAGTAGCAATGCTGAAACTAAGCATTTTATTAACATCAGTAATACCTTCTTAATACAACGTTGTGCAACTAAGTGCACATCCTTTAATCAACTGTCCATAAATAAACATTGTTAAAATGGTGAAAAAAAAAATCTTCCGTCCCTAGTTACCTAGTTAAAAAGGAGACACAGTACATATATAAAACATTCAATCATGAAAATTTTCTTTTTAGCTTTACCTAAATAGAACATATGGGGTTGTTCTTCTGAAACCAAGAAAAAATTATTCTGAAGTTCCCACAGTGTTTCTGCATTAATAACTGGTATGGCATCTGATGGCCTAAGGCATAAAAGCCGTGACAGTGAAACACAACTTACAGATCTCTCTCTGCGATTACAGCTGCCACAAACTTCTACCTTAGTACTTTCACGTCTCTCCCACCACTCCAGCTGAAGGGGAATGGAGTGTAGCCAGCAATACATTCCAAATAAATAATAACCACACTCTCCACTAGAGAAAACAATATTAGTGCCCAGTTAGTACTTACAGTAAAAGACTGTTTTCCCTTTTACAAAACTGGTTTATGTCTTAAATTAAACAAATGCTTAATTTCCATAGTTAGCAAGAGGAAAAAAAAAGCCACTAAATCGAAATTCCATCATGAAAGGGCTGCTTTCTAAAGAAAACACCAATCTTGGTTCACCCATACAGATCTGGAACCTAATGAAATCTGACACCTTTACTCTGAAGACAAATTTGCATTGTATTATCAACTAAGGCTCCATGCTCACAAATGCACTTCATTCAGCATGCAGTAACGGGTTCATTAAAGCAGCATCACTAAAATTTTTTAAAGCAATTTTGCTGGCAAAAATTTTAAATGCAATTTGGTAAACAGTATTATCAAAAAAATGCCTCTGTATTATTCTACTGGTAAAAACGTGCCCCCTTGATCTAAAATATACAGATGTTGTGGCCAAGGTTATACAAGGAGATCTTCATTAAGTTGAGTAATTCCCATTTTGTATCACTGCTTTACCAGACATGAATGAGAGCATTCCTTATCAAATGAAGTGAAGCTGCATCACAGCTATCCAGTGCAAATAATACAGATATTTTTAAATATAGCATGAGAACGTTAACATCAGGACTTCATGTAATGAATAAACCCGGGAAAGAGCAAACGAACTCAGCGTAGGAGGGTTATCGCCTTCTCATCTACCTTTCCTTGCTTCTCCACGTCCTTCTTCCTCCCCATAAGATCCAATTTAAGGCATTCCCTGTTTTCCCACTTTTCCAGGTTCCCAGTGAAGAAATCAACCATCCGCAAACGTTTTGTTCCTCCATCCCCCTCTCGTGAGCTGAGCATTCAGAACATCCCCACTGGCACTGCCTCCAAATCACCTAATTGTTATCATTATTGCGTTCTCAGCATCGGCTCAGAACAAAACCAGCCCCGCTACACCCTCGCTGGCTATAAAAAGTAAAGAAGGGGGGGGAAATACTGAAGTGCAACTTACAGCGGCGAACAAGAGCCAAGTTATCTCCCGAACCGCGGAGGCGAGCGGCGTGTGCCGCTCGGGGCCGCGGGGCAGCGCGTCCCCCGCCGCAGGGCGGGCTCGGCGCGGCCGCCTCCGCAGGGACGGGCGGCGCGGGAGCCGCGGAGCGGAGCGGGCCGGGCCGCCGCCGCTCACCGCCGCCTCCGGCCGCGCTGCTCCCGCTCCACGCTGCCTTTCCTGCGGGGAAAGAGACACAAATCCGGAATACGGCACCCGGCACGGCTCGCTGCAGGGGTACTCGCGCCCGACCCGCCCCGAGGCTGCCGGCACTGTGGGCTCCCGCCGCCCCGGGGGCGCACGGGGCGGACGCCCCCCACCCGGCCCCGGGAGCTGCGGCGGGAGGGGACTCTGCGGACCACTTTCGCCCGGGCCCCCTTGCCCTCGTCTCCATTAACCCCGGGCTGTCGGGCTGGGGTCGGCCCAGCCCCGGGGCTGGGGGCCGCTCCCCCCGTTGCACATCCACCCAGCCGCCCGCACACCCCTTCGGCCAGCGGCACGGCGGCTCCCCACGCCCGCCTCCGCGCCAGGAAGGAGAGGGCACGGCGCGCAGCCCGTCCCGGCTCGGCGCTGCCGCTCGCAACTCACCCAACAAAGTTGCGACGACGGCTGCCGGCGGCTCGGCTCGGCTCGGCTCAGCTGAGCTCAGCTCAGTTCAGCTCAGCTCGACTCGACTCGACTCCGCTCCGTTCGCTGGGCTGTGCTGGGCTGAGCGCGGCACTCCCGCCCGCGCCGCCCGGGATGAGCTCACCCCGCCGCGCTCCGCCCGCTGCCGCTCTCGCGAGAGAGGCCGCCTCGCCGCCCGCCCGCGCGCCGGCGGCGTTCCCATGGCAACAGCCAAGCGCCGGGCCCAGCGGGCGGCTCAGGCCCTAGCCTACCTCCCTCCGTTTTGATTGGCTTTTTCCCGTTTTGATCTTTGCATCGCTTTCCATCCTCCTGGAGACTTGTAGAGAGAAGGTCGCTGCAATTGCTGCCACAAAGTCAAAACCTTCCGGTACCGGATAGTATATCCCAAGCTCTTTTGCTGCCAAATTAAAATGGATTCTCTCTCTAGATATCCACCACAGATAACAAATTAACAACAATTAAAAAATTAGTATACATCAGCATCACCCCTTCTTCTGCAGGAACACTGCTCTGTTTTCAAATGGCCAAAATCTTGAACAAAACTAGCTTTGGGTAACCCATTCTGGATACTCTGCTGGTGGTTGTTATTGTCCTCGGCTTGATAGGACGTTGCCAATCTCAGTTAAACCACCGTGACTGAAGCTTTCCCTGAAATAAGGACACTCCAGAAAACGCCTCTGATTTGGGCTGGCAGTGTTCCAGCAACGTGCAGCACAGTGATAGCTAGAACAGCCGAGCTGTGTTGAGCAGCTGCTCTGCTACAGAGATGGTAGCTTCACTCCCCCATTCACTTTCCAGGAATGTCAGGACAGCAAAGGCCAACAAAACTTACATACAGCTCCAAATGGCTTGATGTCTTCTGAAGAGTCAGTACTGATGTTTAAACACCACGGTGTTTAGTATTGTAAAAATACCCGGATATCCAGAGAGCAATCACTCTCTTACGGGTTTCCAACTTGAAGTCACGACTCCTGCAGGTGTTAAGGGGTCAGAAAAGCACTCCCAGCAGAAAAAATGTTATGGATGGACAAAGAACTGATCCCAGTGGTGCTCCAGCATGTAACAAAAATCAGAATTGACAAACCAGGAAAATAAACAGGAACATTTTCAGTAATTTAAATATGTTTACCTTATATCACCCACCTAAAAAGCTCAGTGATTTTTACTTAAAAGTTTTTTATTGACAGCTATAGCCCCACTCTTACAGAGGGAAGTCCAAAGAGTCTTACAGTCCTTGGGTACATACACATAACAGCACTGTATGTGACTGCAGCATCAGGAACTGTGGTATGCAGTTACTGAATTTGCCTTCATCAGAGGAAATTAGATAGTAAGGCTTGCAAGTTCTTTTCTGAGGTTAATGAGGCAAGCACATTCCCAAACCGTTTCTATGATCTTCCTTCACACGCTGCTGATGTGTCTGATCTTAAGATGAGGAAGATATTCAGAAGGGTCACATAGGAAGGGAGTCTCTGACACCAAACACCAGCCCAGCCTACGAGCTATCTGAGATGAGGCTGCAGTGAAGGCACACACCCTTGGCTGCAGTTCAACCCAGAGCTGGCTCCTGCTCCCAGGCTCCTGTAGTCTCTCCCTGAATCCCAGATCTGAGAGGTCAACATCTGGTAGTGCAGGGATCCCAGTGTGAGGGCTGCTGGTGTGAGATGCTGGTCTCACTACATTTTCCCCATGCATGATGTCTAGAGCTGTGGTGTCAGAATATCCAGAACTCATTTATTTTCTTTTTGTGCAAGTACAAACATTTCAGTGTCTTTATAATTAAGCAATTATTAATTGGGTTTGAAGCAGGGAGAGAAGGAGAATTCAGAGTTTACCTCCTCTATCTAAGGAAGTCATCAGAATAGCTGATCTAGAATAAGAAGGATAAGAGGGGGCTTATTCCAAAATAGTTGTCTTGCCTCAATAATGCACAACTAATTCCAGAACAAAAGGACTCTCCTCCCTTCTAAAGAGCACTCATACATCGGCCTTTACTTAAGTAGCTGTTACAGAATGAAGGATACGCAGTTGGTTTCCCCTTGGAGACAAGCCTCAAGAACTCCAAGAATTTCTGAATGCCAAACCTTCTTCTGCTACTAATTTGCTGTGTTGCCATAGGCAAGTCACTTCATTTCTGTTTTAATATTCTCCTTTAAACAGAAAGGGAAAATGACACAGTTATTTACCTCAGAAGAGCAAGGTGAATGTAAATTAATTAACATTTATGTTGTTCTCTGAAGATCTGGTTTTATGAAAGGGTAGATAGTAGGACTGTTTCTGAGTAGATCTGACTGGAAATATTGGAAGCATGGGGAAAATTTGGCTAAGAATCTGAACTACCCTGAAACTGAGTGCGGAATTTATTCGTTGCTGAACAGTGAGCATGTGAAAGTTTGTAACAACACACCCTTCCAAGAAGCATTATGATTTAGATATACAACTCACCAGAAAAATAGATTAAGTAATTCACGTAGTGCTGATTTGATAGAGCCCAAGATCAGTGAGTTTCAGGGTATGGAAAACGTCCATATTCTCATTCATGTTCTCAGGAAGTCTGTATATGTAGGGAAGGCTTTAGGGTTTTAGAGTATTCTCTAGAATTATTGGTCTGGGGATTAGAGGACTGTCTTTCATATGGATCACCTCAGTGATCCAGTTTATAACACATAAACAGTTATACTGCCATAAGAAAAGGCCAGTTTTGCTTTTGGACACAAGGGGCAGGAACGAGGCAACTTCTTTAGCCAGCTTTGGCAGAAAAGGTATCTTGTGAATTATAACTTCTGTGTTCTTTTGTCATTCACCAACAGACCTTTTCTGACATGAAGTAGATATAAACACTCCCTGACTTCACCAGTTATAATTCTGTGCAACTCATCATTTGAACTCTCTAAAGGATTTCAGAGGCATTTTAAACCCTCTCTGCAGCTTATAAGAATTCATCCTGAAGTAAATCTGTTCTATTTAATTGGCATGGGTAATTACTAATAGGGCATAAAAGTATTTGAAGTCATTAAAACTCAACATGAGAAATACACATTAGTTAGAAGTGGAAAAAATGTATGTTTTGATAAATGCAAGGAAATGTTTCAGACTTCGGTACATTTAACTTAGTAGAAATATTGAAGGATTTCCATCAACAAGGATTTGAAAAGAGAGAAAGTATGCAGGAGCATTTGCAACAAAGCAGCAGCATGGAGGAAAGTGTGCGGGTGATCCCGAAGGCTGGTGCGAAGGGATTGTCAAATAGGAAGTACAAAATGAAATTATTGGTGTCAAGTCTAACAGGCCAGGATTGTGACCTCTCAGCCGTACATGGGCTTACAGAGGCACCCATCCACATTGCAGTTCCCTCCTGCCAAGCCTGTCTGTCCTGCTTCGCACTCAACAGGCCCTTTCTCACAATTTGCAAGGATCTGCATTATTCTTATGCATTTTGATGGAGTGCCAAACCACTGGAATAGAGAAAAGAAGCCCAGAAAATGAGCCACTTAGTACCTAGACAGCTATATAATCCTCAGAAAAGAGTTGCAAAACACACGTTCAGAACATGTCCCAAGTCTGCATTTACAGAGGCACCAATGTACATAGACATTAACTTTATGAATCAAGAAGGGCTTTCAATAGCAAAGGCACAGTTAATAACCTTGGCTAATGCAAAAAAAACGCCAAATTTTATTTGGATGCACATCAGAATACTTAAGAATATTATTTTGGTGTTACCTTTTGGTTTTAATTCAGTACCTGGAGCAAGAACATAGATGGTTAGACCAATGTACACTAATTCAGCATAGTGTGTCAAGTAGTCATAGTACTACAGGCTTAGGAGAAAATGTAGGAAAAGAGAAGGAAAATTAGAAATCTTCCTTGTCTAACAAGAAGGTAATGCAAAAGGGACGTTTGTGGAGAGGGGGTTCTTTTGTTACAAATTTGCAAGTGATGTGATGCAATGTCAGCCATCGAATCATACTATTCAAGTATTTAAAAACAACATAAGCAGAATTCCATTGTATACTGTATTTAATAAAAAACTCCCTTCCCATGCATTAAAAGATTAGGGATGAAAATTCAAATACTCAAAAGTAATATCCCAAATGCCATCTGCTTATACCTTTATTTCAGATTTCTTGGGCATACACACTCTATGATATAAATTGCAACTATGTGATTATATAACTTTCTCCTCAGCTTCTCTGAAGCCTGGAGAATCAGAGCACAGCTCCACACCTTCCTTTCTGCACACTGTTATTCACTAGCTCTGGAAACAGGCGGATGCTTTGCCAACTAGGTTGATCTGGAGCATTCATCAGAACAGAATGTTTCACAAACAGCAATAAATACATTTTTACCCCTTTCCTGTAAGGTGATATTGTTATCCCCATTTTATAGATTTAATATCTAGCACTTGCTTTTCCAGTGTGGTTAGCAAGGGACAGCTCTTCTTTTCCAGGAAGCACATCTCCCCAGGAATTCACTCGGAAATGTGAATACTCCTGCAAATCAGGAGGGTTGTTTCTATGTTTTATGAAAAACACATTCCCGCTGATATGCATGTAAAGTCCAAAAACTGTCAGTCCAAGGACTGACTTTTATGCTCTGGCACCAAAAATCCTGTCTTCCTTTTTGGGAAATGGCAAAATTTTAGCATCACCCATGGAGAACATTCCCACCAAGAAGAGCTTACAACGGCAATGCTTATGGCATGTGCCTGGGAAGTGGAACTTGTAGCTGGAGATTGATGTGCTCCAGAGAGAAACATAACCCAAGTACTCCGTGTTCATGGCAAGTTTAGTCCAGGCAGAAAAGAGCAGCACCCCTTCTGCTGGCAAGATCTCAAAATGAAAGAGTGACCTCTCATCGCTACTTGTAATAAGCATTTATCTTCAGCAAAGGGTTATGGACTCTGAATACTAAGGAATGGAGGTATCTCCTAGTCTTATCTTGGATGTTATTAGTAGACTCATTTAAAAGGAGAGGAAAACAAAGGCCAGTATCCTTAGAAATGTCTAGAAAATTTGAGCAGCATTCTTAAACAAACCTGAATGATTCATCCTGAAGAAAATATAAAATAAAATCCTTCAGGCACATTTTATTTTTGTATGTCCATAATTCAAGGTGACTATTTTGTAAAGTATTTTATACACAATTAGTCTGAAATATGGTTTTCTAGCTCTCAGTTTTCTGAGCAAAATATAAAATGACACAGTTATTAACCTTTGGGAAACCTCTCCTACACACAACAGAATTAAATTCTACAGAAAACTGAATAACATTGGGAGAAATTCCAAATGACTTACCACTCATTTGTTTGATGGATAGTTGGGCTAGCTATCGCTTTTTACAAAGCTGCCAATCACCAAGAGTGCTGGGAAATATTCTGAGAACTCTCTTAGAATCAAAAATTGAAGTTGCAGGCTTCCATGGCTTAAATTATTATGGAAGAAACAATTACTTTGCAGGGAAAGAGATCGTACTGTTACCATGAGAGGATAATATTGTGGTATCAGTGGCTTCAGTTTTTCAGCAGAGTAAGTTGCTTCTTCTAATATGACATTTAAAGAGATTCTTTATTTGGAAAACTGTTCTGTCTGAGGATTTCTGTACTGATGTTGAAACTCAAACTGAGATCACCATATTAGATAGAGAGGGGGAAATTATTGTATCAGTTTGTTTATTCTGCATTTGGAACTCTCCGAATACTCAGTTTCATTCTTTCCATAGCAAAGGGTGTTAGTCATTCTGTTGTTTGTCTGAGGATTTCATATATCAGGAAGAAGATGGAAAAAACACTTTGTGATTTTTCAAATCGAAAAACTGACAAAAAGATACTGGAGCATGGCTAAAACATGAAATTATTTTCCAAATTATTTTGAAGGAGCTAAGCCCCCTATAGTTACTATGCATATTATGAAAGTATATTTGGACTCACAGAGTACATTAAGACAGTGAAGCCAGTTATGCTGAGTAGCTGTACTTCTGTTTTGGTTATTCAGTTCTACATGGCTCATCCTAGATCACTCTGGGTCAACAGATTTTTCTATCGATCTCAGGCTTGAATTCTCCTTTTTCTGTTGGAAAAGTCCTTCCCATCTTGTGTCCACTCTGTCTAAAGTAAGACTTGGGTGAGGGGGGGAAGTGTGGAAATCGGAATTTCCTCTCCTCTGGTATCCATTCCATAGGGGTTTCCATACAGTATGTGACTGCTCCAGCTACCATCCTTTTATCTTTACATTCTGGTTGGCCTTTCTGCCTTCACAGGGCCTGAAAATCTTGTTGCAGAATTTGGGAGGGTACTTGGAAGAGACTGATAAATTAAGATCTCATAAGATCACTTTGTGCCATCCAAAACTCAGTATCCACCATCGTTTTCTGTTGCTGTGTGTACATCAGGTTTCAGCAGCTTTGAATTCATCTTCCAGATATTTTGCACTGAAAAAGGAGCATGTTAGAACTGCAACTGCCATTCAACTTACAATTGCAATTGGAATTCAACTTCAGAACAAGTAGGAAACTGAAGTAGTCTTTAAAGGACAAGTGCAGGGATCTGTAAAGGAAAAGTGTCAGGTATATGGTTTCGTAGTTTATATTTCGTATGAAATACATGAAAGAGGGAGAATTGCAGTTCTGTCTTTTGCTGTAGAACTTCTTTACCATAAGACTCTTAAACATGCTATAAAGTTACAAATATGTGTTGCAAGCTTTTTATTAACTAGTTATGTTGCAACAACACCTATATCAATCTACACCAGTAGCCAGTATTGCAGAAACTAAAGAGTTATTTAAAGTAAATCAATGAGGCTGTAAGTATGATGGATTACTTTTCAGTAACACGAGTGCACCAATATAGACTTATTTTTGCTGCTAAGGTAGAAAACAGAAGAGTCTGGCCTAGCCCAGGGTTACTGCAGGTCTGTTAAATCATAGAAGCTTTGAAAGTATCCTATGGCCTGAAAGTAATATTCTAAGGGAAGATCCTCTTGCTACTTGATAAACATTTTCTTCTCAAGGCTCAAATATTCAGTCTTGCATATATGTCCCTCTTAAAGTTTCTCAGCATTTTCACAAGCAGAATCAATAAAATAATTTTTTATTGTAAACTGTGGTTTCAGAGTACAGAAATCCGGTTGGTTGATACGAATGTTCATTCAGTGCTTAATGGTTTTTAAAATAGCTGTTTAATCACACAAAAATTATTTACAGGAACAATCCCAAGTGTATTTGCATAAACCTTAGATAGATGTGGCTACAGAGATTGTTGAGCATGAATGCTAGGCTGGGACTTTGAGAGCCTGAGGTACTGACAACATTTTAAGACTATCAAATACCAGTGGTATTAGCATCTCCTGAAAAAAAAATACACAGGAACTTGTAAAATGGGACCTTGGGTGATTATTTGGGGGAGGGAACTGAGAAAAAAAAGTGGCCTGGAGATCCTGTTTTAAGAAAAATCTTTTCCAAGGGACTAATGAACTATATCTCAGAATGCCAGCCAAAGCCAAAATGTGCACTTCATTTCAGTGGAAGCAGGGAAGAAAACAATGGATTTTAAAAGTCAAATTTTTTTTAAACTGAATAAAAGGATAATTTTCATTCAAGAAAATATAAAAGCCTTACATAATGCCATATAAAACCTATTCAGAAATTAATGGGGCTATTTTAAATGTATGTATATATTCCCCTCAGTTGAAACTTGGAGGAAGAGTTCAGGATATTCTTATCAGCTCTGATCTAGAGCAGCTGACATGCTTATACTTCAGGCTGTTGTCATAACTGTAGAATTCCCTGTCCCACTTTCTGGTGAATAAATCCTTATGTTTCTAAGTTTTCTGAAAGCCCTCCTGGGATTAAAATCTAAGTCTGTCTGTCTTAATGAGACATCTTAGTGACATCACTGCACACATACACACACACCCTGTCTCCAGACTTACTTTACATTTCTCCTCACTTTGGGTGGCCTGAAACACTGGCTCTATAGGTATTTTGAGTTTGAACAGATTTCTTCTTTTCCAAATTTCAAACTTTTGAAAAAAAAACCCTAGGAGTTCACATGCAATTTAGCAGAATAATATATGTTCTTTCAGTTCAGTGTCCCTTAAGTCACCTAATGACACAGATGGGTCTGCTGATCTATTTATGAGGCACATGGATTGCAGGACTTCCTGTCTTGACAGAGGCTTTGCAAGTTTTATGATTTTTGCATTTTTTTTCCCACAATTTCAATTTTACGTGTTTCATTCGTATACTAGGAATACACGCAGAGCTTCAATTCTTGCCCTGCTAGATAGTTAAATTTGCAGTGATTGTTCTTCTATGATATTGTTTGGTGGAGTTAATTTCTGTGAAGAAAAAAACCCATAACCTAGCTGAATTACAGAACTATGACTCATTAATCTGAGACATCTGTTGATAACTCCTGAAGTCACTGTATTTCAACACTGAAACAATTTATAACCCTCTCATGAAACAAACGGGGAACATTAATGGATTAGCAACTTTCATGTTCTGGCCTCCTGTGATCTCTAGACTCAATAGATATGTAAGCATATTGTAAAAATGAGGCAAGTGTTAGTTGTCTAGACATCCTATATGTGGCCATTCTCTCTGGTAGTTGCCCTGGGGTAGTAATTAGAAAATCTATACTTGAGCAGATTAAAGTTCCTTGTAAGTAGTGTTGTTGGCAATGCTCTCCAAATTGAAGGCAATAGGTTTAAATGCACCACTACATTTTTCCTAGCTGGTATTTCTTGCCTAAATACTTAAATGGCCTTTACTGAGATTGGACTTCCAAAATTACAATAGATGAGTTTTGTGTACAAATACTTTTAGTCGCTTTTTCTGATTTGCTTTCCACTCTTTATTTCATGAGTGTATCACCTCTTCATTGTAAATTATTGACAAATAGCATAAGAATTATTATTTTTCTACTAGGTCACTGCTTGAAAATTTGCTTTTATTAGTAATTTTAAGCCTTGATGAAACAAATATAACAATTATGTAAGGAACAAATAACACTAAACATTTTTGTAAGCAATGAAATAGTTTATGACTGTACAAGATCATTACACCTGAAAATGTATGGACAATAATTCTGCAAGTTTTCCTGCTGCAAATTCTCCAGCATTTTCTTTTCATCTATCTCTATTGCTTCTAAGAAGTGGGGAGACAAAAGCTGTTCTGTGAAATCCATCACCAACATCAAATTAGATGGGGGTTTTTGAGATTTATGCTTGTTTAATAGAAATCAGATTCCTGGTCTAACATCAGACAAATACATTTGGTTAGAAGTAAGATATGATGGAAGATTCTTTTCTGTTTGCTTTTTGTTAGGTCCCTGGTGCCCTTCTGAAAATGTAAACATGCAGTTAATGCAAGCACATAGAGTAAAATATTCCTGATGTTATCTTCCAGGTGAGAGCTTTAGCGTTGTACTGTTGTGTCCTGTGTGGATATTAAACTTCCTATAACACTTCTGTCTTCAGTATTTTCACTAATGTCTTGGGCTCAAATTTCCTCTCTTACATTGCCTAATATTAGTTCCATATCAATGTATCCCCTTCATTTTGCAAGTGGCTATATTGATCTAGACCTTTTTTGTGTCAATATGCACATACTGTCACAGTTTAATGCACATCACAGCTCAGATCAGCGGGAGTCACTACTCATCTGAGTGCTGGCAGGAATGGAATCAGATCTGTACAGTGCTTTATGGCTCTTGGCACACCTTTACTATTCAAAGAGTAATTTCTTATTGGCAGTAGAAGGATTTCTAGTAGCATGGTAAAGCTATATAACAACAAGTAATCTTGTTGAACCTACCCAGAAATCAATCTTGACTCCTTCAGGGTATTTCATGTAAACTGTATGCAACCCTTTATGGTTTAGTGTTTGCCAATCACTCTAACATCAAAGCCTGGGACTAGGCAAGAAAAAAGACACTCTCCATCTGTTATTCTTTACAGCTATCATTATCTTTAACGGTTGATGATTTGAAAAATCACATTTTTAAAAATCATATGTTGTCATTAACTGTACTTCTATGGATTGGCCTCATGGTCTGTGAGTAGCATTCTGTGCAGCTACCTCAAAATTTGGTTTTGATTATTTGATTTTAAGAATGCTACTTGAAGAGCAACAGCTCTGTAGCTATCTCTATTGGCTGTTCAAATATGGCTTCTCATGACAGGATATCCTCTCCCATCTCTTTCCCCAGAGAACAAACACATGCTTAAATTTACTAATGGGCAGCCCCACAAAATATAGTATTTGTCCTATAATTCACATGCCTGGGGTTTAAGTCACTGTATGTAGCTGAAATGGAAAGGCTTGTCTTAAGGATTGCTGATAGAGGCAAGTGAAGGAGCAACAATTCATATGATCCTCTTTCTTTGGGCAGACAAAAAGAAAGCAAACTAAAAAAACTTACAAAAAAGGTAAACCAAGCAATGCTTACAAAACCAGGTAATGCTTACTCTAGGTGATCTTTAGAGGTCTAAGAACACTACTGACAGGAATCTGCCTCCTTTCCAACAGAAACTGTTGCAGCTATTGCCATGACAGCATCCTTTTTGCTAGCTGGCCTGGTCGATTGTGTAATCTCCTCTACAGATCCTCTCAATGCTGCTTTAGCAATCAGCTAGCTTGCAGGCACTTACTGTGAAGGGCCATGTTAAATCACTTGTCTTCCCTGATGAGCCTGGCTTCTCACCACTCTGAAACTGTCTTCCCAGCATCCTGATTTATTTTTTTTTTGCGTGGCAACCCAAAGTACTGCTGATGTGACACTAGATGAGCCAATATTTGCTCATTTTGTTTAATGTTATTTCTGTTATCATACTCCTAAAAAACACAGCTGTAGCCAAGAGGATCTCATGCTTGGATTTATGAGGCCTGATTGTGGCTTACACAAAGATGCCTCTGTGGCTCTGACAGCCTGAAAAGTGGGAATAAGTGACATTCCCAGAGTGCCGTAAAAGGGGCAGTTCAGTATTTACAAGGAGTTGTGTCCATAATGTGCATCTGATGCCATGGCTTAAAACAACATGGCAGGAAAGGGAGCAGTGGGATTTGAAAATTGTGTAAGACTTAATAGGACATAAAAAGTCTTTGAAGGAAGAAGCAAGACTAGTGGGTGGCGGTTATCACAATAAAAGATGTCAACAAGCAAATATCAAAATAAGAAACTCAAATAAAAAGAGTATTGAAACTGTATATTACAACCTAGTGATAGTAAAATCTACCCACTGATTATTCATTTGACATCTTTTCCATCTACGATGCCGCCAGCAAATGATTAGGAGAAATCTTGTTCATCCTAAAGAAAGCCTCTTGCGGGCATCACATTCCTGAAGAGTGGTACTATCAGCCACAGGGGACTGTTATAAACTATTGGAACAAGCATCTGTGTATCATATTAGTGGAGGCTCTAAATATATCTCAGCAGGTTCTCTAGAGGAGATAGCATTTCATTTCCTCTGCTGTTTGAATTGTCACAACTGCTGCGAGTGAAAGTCCCTCATTAGATGTNCTTTAAAATCTTCCACTGCATTGTGCATTTCAGCAACAAACAAAGTACACAAGCACCTCTTTGCAATGTGCTACATATTACAAACTTTAGCCACAAGTATGAAGTTGTGTGGCTATCAGCTAGCTGGAAGCCCTGTTATGGAAGCCACCATCACATGAAGACATAAAAGTAGCATCTGAGCTCCACATTCTTCTACAAAGACCTGTTTACCTCTATTCTCCACCATCTCTACGTCTGGCCTTGCTGTAGGCTACTTTACAGTATACTGTACTTCGTCATATTACAGGAACTGCAACAGAAATAGGAAACTGAAGCTCTTTGTCCAGAAACAGCCTTGCCCTCATTGCAGCATACAGGAAGGAGGGAGCAATGAATGTTGCCAGTAGCTCAGTTTATTCCATAATACATCTGAAATGCTCTCCCGCATGAATACCATCAAGTGAATTACTGTTGCAAAATCAGCTTGAGCCAATTCTTTCTGAATACCTGCTCAATTCTCTTGAAACCTCTGCAGCTCAATTCTACCTATCTTGCCACTATTTCTTTTACAGCAGACAGACAGCCCCATCGATTTTGCTAGGACATCTCCTGGGATCAAACCCTCCCTAGTTTAAATAAAAACAGCAGATGCTGTCTTTAAACATCTGCTAGCTGCTGGAATGGCTCTCTGATTACAAGCAAGCAATGCCAATGAATGTAAAATTACTTAGAGACAGAAAAAAAAAATATTTGCAGAGAGTTACACTAGGGTTGGGGGAAGGCATTTTGGAGAGATCACAAAGACAACATTGTCAAAAAATGATTTGCCTTATTCAAAGAACTAAGATTGTGAGAAATTGCAAGATTTCAATTTCTCTATTCAGCTTAGGGTTTCTTTAGATTCTAATTACTGCAACTTAGAAGAAAAGAAAGCAATTGACAGAGAAAAAGTGACCTTTTATGGAATCTTGGCACTTAAATCCAGTAAGGTTTGAGAGTGTTATTTTAAGAGTTTATTATATAAAATAATATTAGTAGTATTTTATAATAAATAATTAGAATAAAATTCTCTTAACTGCATCAGTGGATGTCACCATGAACTGCCTCTGACCTACAGGGCCACTTGTGATCTTGGAAAAATACGTGCTATCAACTGGAGAGAAGAAATACTATGTTCTTACTACAGAACTACAACATGTCCTTGGACTTTGTGCTGAAGGTTTTGAAATGCGTGATTTAACCAATCTTATCACTACATCGACATGCTGGATATGTGGAGGCCCTCAAAAAGGTCCACCACTGCCAGATTACCTGGAGTAGCTTGGTTGTAACCCAGTGGTGCTGCAGGCTCGGGCTACCTATTCTGTGCTATAGCTGGTTCCTGTGCCCTTGTGGGCTGTTCTCCAAGGAGTGGATATGGCAGTGATGGATCACTCAGCTGGTTGCTTCCTATATAATGTAAGGAGGTATCACAAAAAGCAACACGGAAACCCATCTGGTTAGGGCAAAATCAGGGCAAATGTTTTTTCCACAGAACCAAGAAAAGGAGCAAAGAAAGAATAGAATCATTTAGGTTTGAAAAGACCTTTAAGATCAAGTCCAACCATTACCCTAACACTGCCAAGTCCACCACTAAACCATGTCCCTAAATACCGCATCTACACATCTTTTAAATACCTCTAGGCAAAGAGAAGCTGATTCCCCACTGCAGACCTGGCCCAGTGTGACTGATTTGCACTAAACGTGTCCAGTTTGGTTCCCAAAGGACTGTATGCTAAGTGGGGCTGGTGCAAAACACAGTCAGGGTGCTGTCAGGAGCACATGCATGAGCCAGTCCTCTTTTTCACCACCTGCCCGGGAGGGGAAGGAAAACAGGGATAGTCACAAGAACATCTGTATGAGTTTTCCACTGCACCCTGAGAATGTTATCAGTGGTCTTGCAGATGGTTTCTCCTGCCTGTGTCCCTAAAAGGACGGGAATGTGAGAAGGAATCTGACCCACAAGATTGACATTGCAGCCTTTTCTTCAGCCCAGCACTTTGTTGCTATGTTGAGGTGGTTTTCACCCATAATGCACCACCAGAGTAAAGGCTCCTTCAGTGTACTGAAGCTTCTGTGCCCGACAGACGGCTGTTAGGACCCAGGCCCATGGCTGTTGCACAACAAAGGGCTCCTCAGCCCTCTCATGGCAGGACAGAGATTCAAAAAGATATTGAAGCACAGCTTGCTCCCTCACATACAGAGGAACTAACTTGTCAAAGAGGACTTCCAGAGATGTGGTAATCTCTGGATAGAAGGCAGTTTTATCACCATTTGAGAGGACATGTCTTCCCCCATTGTGCATTACATGGCTGGATTGCTGCCTCTGTTGCTGCACTGGCAAAGTTTGGTATCTTCTCCAAGAAAGAAGGGCAGACTGTTCTGGAGACTTCGCCTCTAAACATCCCAACATTTCAAATGCCAGCCTATACCCATACCAGCACAGTGACATGGCCTTTTTAGATGCATTTGTAATTCATATCCAGATTCTATGCCTTGAACACATCCTAAGTTATAATGTATAATATAATAGGCTAACATGTACTGCTCTGTCTTTCTTTTGATAAAACAACAACAAAAAAGTTAAAGAATGCCTGATTGAATCAGGAATGAGCTTCCCATGGGATAAAATTATCAGCATTCTGCTGGCGCTGTGAAGGAAAATGCATCAGTTACCATTGCAATGATTTAATCATGCAATGTTGGAAAAAGGATCAGCAGCATGTATGCCACACAAATATTAATAGAAAATCTGAAGTTTAGAAATACAAGACTTTTGGTTAAATAAAGAGGGATTTACCTTTCCCTTTCTGTCTAATCTTGCAGATTTCTTTTTGACAAGACAGAGTTTTGTCCTTTTTGGGTAATAGGAGTCGATAAGGTATAAGAATTTAAAAGCAAGATCTCACCATTTCCATTCATTCAGCAAAACCCTGCATTAGTTGAGAAATCAGCCTGTTGCTTCTCCTTCTCCTATCATCAGTTTGTAGAAGTTCATTACTTAATTCCCATTCATATCACTCTGTGGACAATAACATGATGATGACATTTCAGTTAATCATAATCTTCCCCTTCTGTGACAACCTGCCAGCAGCCTTTTTGAAAATAAACATGCAGAATGAAATTTTTAAAAAGAAGTATTTTTCTTACCCTCATGCAGAAGGGAAAACTGACAAAATGAATAAATGAGAATATTTCACAAATGAAAAAAAATTCTTCTGGATTTATTACCATTTCTCTCTCAACACTTTATGTGCTATTTCATTGCCTGGAAAATCGTTATTGAAATAACTTCACATGTTTGCCTTTATCCCCTTTAGAATATAGGACCTCTACTACCTCTTTAACATGCTTACTAGCAAGAAGGACAACTTAAGTTCCCATGGACTGACCTGAGTATCAGGCAGTTATACAAGTGCAAATAAAATCATGCCTATGTGGGTATGCATGCATAGAGAGAATCCTGTGTAAGGTAAGAAAATAGGAAACGTTAAGATTTCAAGCCATTGCCCCCAGTCATCTTATGTGTAATGCAGTCTAATAAATATGGCCATTTAACCCAGTTAACATACCAGTAAAGGAATGGGAAACGGAAGAGTGAATTGGAAAGAATATGAGAAGGTATGGAGGGTGTGCTCTCAGCAGTGAGCTCACAGGAGCCACCACCAGCAGTTGAACTTAAATCTGGGGGGAGGCCGCTGAAACCCAAAGAAATACTATATGCTAGAGACAAAACCACAAGCAGACATCACTGACAAACAAATAAAAAGTCAAAGGCGGTCTCATCCACAGTGACAGCTTTTGTGAAAGTTCAATCAAAGCTGCACAAGTGTCAGCACCATTTGTTCAAGGTAACAAAAGACAGGATGTTGAACTACATGGAAATAGGCTATCTTGTAAACAGCTGCAATGTCATCAAGAAGAAGAAATTCAAGTTTCTATCAGCAATGGCATACTGCCAGGTTAAAGTCAGGAAGAATATCTCTGGGTAGGCAAAGTGAACAGCTCTTTCATTAATGTGCTGATTTAAACTATGATGTCTGAGAAAAACTGATGGGCTCCTTCCTGAAGCCCAATCTGTAGTTGATCTTCTTTCCCTTACAAGCAATATAAAAGTCAGAGACAGTTGCTTTACAAACACTTACACAGTATTAGCACTGCAATGCATTTCTTTCAGAGAACTTTGATTCCAGCTCCTTCCGCAGTGTATGTGAAATTCACACCCACCTCACACCCCCAAGGTCTATCTGACTTCTTCACACAATGTACAGTATAATCACTCTGTACTTCCATTACAGAAGGTGGCCAACTGTGTGACTGGTAACCATAGCAGCTGCAAGAGCACAAAAAAATTTCCAGTGCTGAATGCATGCAGAAGTTTGTTACTTTAGCATACTTTATTTGCCATGAACAGCATCAATGGGTATGCCTCAAAATGCCTCAGTGTTTGATGAGGAAAGAGACACTGTTCACTGCCACATGGAAAACAGCAGGTCTCACATAGAAGAATGTCTTCTGTCAGTCTTTTGTAATGTCTAGGGATATTTGTCTGAAGCTGTAATCTCAGGCATTCAAGCTAGGATTTTTATTTCTTGTATGGGAAAGATTGGTCCTGGAGAGTTTCTATGCTGGAATCGCTGGTCTTTTTCCTGTCATGTGCTGAGTGTTGCCTGACAGAAACTGAGAAGTAATGAAAGGCAATAACATCTTTCCCGGTAACCATCACAAAACACAGTATCACAATACCACTAGCTGTCTCAATGCTATTAACTTTTTCAGAAGGTATGAGTGAACTTTGCACAGGTGGACCATGTGGGAAGGGAATTTCTCCCTTTCCTCTCCCTAATGGTAACTTTCCAGTTGATCTGAAGCTTTGGAGAATGTCATCCCTATGGAGAAGGCTGCAGCAAGATGGGGGTCTCCTCCTAGAGGATCCTACTTTATTGGATCTACCTCCCCAATCCAGCACTCCCCAAGGGCCTACAGACCCTTTTGACCTGCTACATGCAGGAGCTCTTGTCTGCCTGCTTCTCTCTTCTTTACTGGAGTGAGGACATTATGGATGTACCAGCACACCAGTGCTGTATGGCAGAATGGAGGAGGAAGTGGAGTAAAAGCAAGATCAAAACAAAGCAAAACTGCAGGCAGCGCAGTGAGGAGCTAAGGCTGTTGTTATAGATATTTTGACAGAATATCCTCTTAGTTTTAGGTAAAATTTACTACTGTGGGCACTTAGAAGCCTGTAGTATTGTGATGCTGGTATACCCATCCACTATCAAAAGCATTCAGTTGCCGACAGTATGTCACACTTGGACATAATCCAAAGCCAGTGACAGCCTAAGACCTGTGAGTTATAAAGCCACTCCCTGCATGCTTATTTATACTAGAAAGCTCACATTTCACCCCAAAGCCTAAAAGCAAGATATATCTCAACGTGCAACGAATTATAGATGACTCATGAAGTCTGAGTTCAAGTCTTTTGGACTTCGGCACAAAAAGCTACCACCTAAGCAGCTACTTGGCTGAAGATTTCCTTTTTTCTATGTTTCTCTAAAAAGCAGCACCCTTAGAAAATCAGGAACCTCAGAAAATATAGTCCTATTATTTTCAATATATTTTATTTTAGGAGAGGAAACATAGCAAGTACAGATTACTTACCAAGAAATTTAACCCAAAATTTAGTGCTGCAAATATGTCTTGGCAGAAATCTAGAATGCTCAGGTAACATCTTTACAGGATAGACTTGTTTTGCTTTCTTATAAAACAGTGGAGACACATAAGGACATTTGGCCAACACAGAGAACAGCTGATTCACACAACTCCATAAATAAAAGCAAGAGTTGCTGCAGTTTTGGTCAAAGTGCTGTAGCTATTAGTTGCAATAAATATTAATCCTTGCAGACGAGCATAGGGAAGGCTTACCAGTTACAATCTCTCCTTTGGTTTACAGCCTCCTCCACCAGCATGAACCATAATTTGCTCTCAGGAGACCCAGGCAGAAGTGATCAGGAGAATGTAAGGAGGATGCAAGCTGCCTCCTTCCTTCACAAAAGCAAGGGAAGGACAGGCTCCCTACAAACCTCCTTCCCTGTTAAGCAGGGCAGTGCAGGCAAAAGTGAACCAGGAATACCAGGCTGGAAGGGGCTACTGGAAAAGCCCAACACACAGGTTTCACAGACACCTCATTATTTAATCCTCTTCCTGGAGTGATCAGCTGAGGGGTGGTTTCACCCATTGCTCATACTGGAGCTCCCTCAGAGCCTCACCTGAGCAACTCATCCATGAACTTTATACCCTTTGAAGGATCTCTTTTTAGGCAGAGCAGTAGCCATGCCAGAGCCTATCTAGTTTGTTAAAGCTTGGGGTGATGACAACCCACGCTCCTCTGGATGAAAATTTCATTGTGTTTTTACCATGTATTTTTCATTATTCTTGTAGCATAATAATTGAACTGTAAATACCAGCATTTTTATATGACTATGACTAACTATACCATGAAGCTGAGTTGGAGGAGATTTAGGTTAGATATCAGGAAAAAGTTCTTCACCCAGAGGGTGGTTGGGTGCTGGAACAGGTTCCCCAGTGAAGTGGTCACAGCGCCAGGCCGGTCTGAGTTCAAGAAGTATTTCGACAATGCTCTCACGCACATGGTGTAACTCTTGGCGTGTCCTGCATAGGACCAGGAGTTGGACTCGATGATCCTTGTGGGTCCTTTCCAACTCAGCATACTCTATGATTCTATGACAAGATTGCTTACCTTAACTTACTACGTTTCCATGACTTTCTTGTGTAAATGCTTCTATTTTCACAGACCAACAGTGTCTCGGTTTGTTTTTAATTTTTGGGGAAACAATTAACTTAGTATACCATCTTTCCCAAGAAATTTAGCCTAACCCAAGTCCCTGACTTAGATTTCCAGTCAAGAGAATTATAAATATTTCTATTCTAGTCAGACATTTTCTATTAAGGCATGGCTGCCTTTATTCTGCTGTCTTCCAGCAATAATTATTGGGACAATAAAAAAATAGGTAAAGTTTTGCCTTTTATTGAAGAAGTTTATTACTGTGCTGATACCTCTTCAAACTTGTCTTGTGAAATTGAGATATTTAAAATATTTGTCAGTATAAGTGGTGTCACTAAGCAGTTTACATGTAGTTAGACAAAGCTGGTAACAGATGTGCTTACATCAGCTCTGAAAACATTCATAAATTAATTTAACAGAGACTTCATTGTATCTTCAAATTACATTCAGAAGTAATTACTTCCCTTGCAGCATTCAGTCTACCTTGCTGTTGAATATGATCTTCATATATTAGTATATTACACATTTGGAAAGGAGTTGGTGAAGTAATTGCTAAGTACAGTGAGAAGTGATCATCATTCATCTTACACTACAGCCTTGCTTTAAAAGCCTGGCTTTTAAAAAGGCTAGCCAAAAAAGGTAATCTACATGTTAAAAATTGTGTGAGAGATTCAGATATTTTATAATTTGATCAGGTTTTCTGTTTGTAACACAGCATACAACAGCTATGGGAAATTATGGCACCTTTAATTTGATTTTGCTGGGAAAGTCTGTGGAAGTTGGCTTAACATCGATTTTTTAACACTCCAAAGATTCAATAGATACAGATGGACTTTTTAGGAAAGCCATAGGAAATGCCTGACTCTTCATGTGCTTGTTGCCATTTCAAGAGGAAGCCTCGACACTAAAAAGTGGAGAAGCATTGCATCTGGTAATGAGCTTGGAAGATTAGATCCTCCCTTAGTTCATGTGATTGTTAAGCTCCTCTTTTAACTGTACATCTCTTCTTCTCATACCTGCTCTGCAATAAAATGTAGCAGGATGTTAACCATGAAGAACAATGGAAGCAATTCTTGCTCTTTCATTTGTAATTGAGATAAACCATTAGTGACTGTAGCTCACTTGGTGATGCAGTGATTCACATGGACCATACTGTTGTTTGACTCAAGCACCAGCTCTGAGTAAGGCGAGTAAGTGTGAGCCACTCTCTTCAGAGAACAGACACTAGAAACAAAACTTGTATCCTCTGAGCACAGAGCAACTCTGCCTGAACTCTGCCATGATTCCTCTTCCGTACAGCTCATCATGGGCAGGGTGTGGAGGTTTCCATGATCTTGGCAGGATTTCAGAGGTTGTTCATTCCTTTAAATAGAGCACCATCTGGGAACAGGGAGCAAGAAAAAGCTTTGCAGTGGCTGTAAGAGCATCATGGTATTTACAAAACATTTAATAAGACTTCAGAGGGCTTTTTTTTTAAAATCTGCGAACCCTTAGGAAAAAATTCAGAAGTTGGTTTAGCTCTGGCTCCAGTTACTGTATATGAAGATTAAGAAGTTGAATTCTTCTCAGCCTTCCTTTCACTTGAAGGATCAGGCTTCAATTACATGCTGCTAATAAGTTGATCACTACTCCATTTCTCTTTGTCTTGATTATTAGCTACTGACTGCATTGTTTTTACACTCTATCCTCTTCAGTTCTTCAAGTCATATCTTCTTCCTTATGTGGCTGTGTTCCCCTTCCCCCTCCCTTTCTTCTTACATAGCAGGAAGATTTACACATTGTTAATATTATTTTTATCACATTTCTCCTTGTTCCCATATTAAAAAGAATTTTTGCTGCGCAAAAACTATCTTACAAGCTGACCAGACTAAGTTCCACTCCTTGTTCCCAGACCATTGCTCCCATTACTCTAGTCCCATTCCCATTACGTAGAGCAATGAGGAGAGTAGAGCTGTGGTGGTCAAGCAGAGGTTCCTAGAGACTTTCTTCATCTCTCAGCCATGCAGAATTGTTTAGGTGCCCTGAGAGTAATACATGCAGCCGCCTTTCTTGGGTCTTGTCCAGGAAGGAGCAGTATGCAGGATCCCAAATCCCTGCTGCTGCATGCCAGCAGAAAAGCAGGATGATCAGGAAGCTAAATAACCCCTCCTAAGGCAGTGAGAGGGCTCAGCTACCAACAGCAGGGTGTTTAATCACAGCCCCAGCTGGCCTAGCTGTGAGCGAGTTGTAAAGACTGAAAATTTCAGGCATCTTCTTCCTAACCTCCCTGCTCTCACACAGAAAGGCAGGATGGAGTCCACAGAAGGAACAAACTCTGTTTTCGCTGTACAAGGACACAACACACTGGCGTCACACTGGTTTCTCAGCAGTCAAATATTTGCCAGGTGGGCTGCCTCCAAAGCTGTTTCCAGCAGCTGGGCTAGACAGCTTCCTGCAGCCACAGAGCTCCGCTCCTCCCCTTGCCCATCCCTCCTCTCACACAACATGCCAGAGAGTATTTAAACATCCACACAGAACCTCATGTTTGAGATTTCATCCAAAATACACCCTTCTACCACCCACTCAGAGGAAACTCATTTTATTTGTCTAACAAGAACAAAGGACCGAGCGAGTTAACCCTGCCAAGCTTACCACTGGGAATCCAGACTTTCACATCCCATTTATAACACCCAAACCCACCCATTTGGCTAATCCTTACACAACCCTGATAAATCATCCCACGTCAGAGGCATCACAGGAACAATTACTTTACTTTTACCGTCTTTTTTTTAAAAAAATGAAAGACAGAAAAACAGCCAGTGAAGAGAGGCAGAGACCCCTTTTCCTCTTTGCATTCTTGGAAGCCTTTTTCCGGCAGGTGTTGGAAATATATAAAGCAAGATGTGTCAGATTAATATACTCATGTCTTCTCCATATTTTTAATTATGTAGCCAAGGCATTCCAGTTTAAACAATAAAAAATAATAAAGGGATAACTTTTGTGCTGTTAAATCAGAAAAAAACAACTTGCAGAGAGGTATGAAAGAAAATGCCAGGCAAGTTAGAATTTAAGTCGGGCATACAGTTATATGTGCCCTGTAATGCCATTGAAATAATTTTCCTGCAGGTGGCAAACCAGTATATCCCTGAGATGTAAATCAGGGTGCCAGAACCACTGCAATGGAGGAAGAATTGTGGAGAGGGTTGTGGAGGGGCTGGCAGACCTGCCATCAGCACGCTGCCTGCTGCTCTGGGGGTGCCAGCTGTCACTCAACTCACTAAATCTCCACCTAGAAAGATCAGGTAAAGATACTGACAGTTCACCTATCTGTTTAGACAATGTACCTACAGGTACCCCCAAACTCTATAAATAATCTCCTGAACTTTTAAAATCTGTGACACTCACTCACACATCAGCTTATATAGCTCAGTGTTGAAAGTAGGACTCTCTAGAGTAATGGTTTCCAAATGCAAAGGGAAAAACACGTGCTTCCAGAATGGATGATTTATTGCAGGTTAACAAAAAATGAAAGACTGGAGAGAGAAGTAAAATATGAATCTGGACCCAGAATAAACAGGGCCTCCATCTTGGATCAGCTCGCAGCCCCACTGCTTGGCAGACAGGCAGGCAGGCTTTTCCTTTCAACGCTGCTACACAAAAAGCATACACCATTCCCATGCAAAGATGACTAAGACCCTGACTGTTCAATTTGCCAAGCCCCTCAAATAACCCTAAGTAAATACACTGCTTTCCAGAACCCCCCGAAGGTCAAAAATTTCACAAAGCCTCCATCGTTGTCCTACTGCTAGCTGATTTCCTTCCAGAAGAAAGATCATAGTGACTTCAATAATTTTTTATCCAGCTGAACTTCAAAGGAGTTCTTTATATTTATGTGTCCTTGGGACCGGTTCCCTCACTAGTACATTTTGGTTATGATTTTTCCATGTGTACTGTATTTTAAATGTTAATTATGCACAGAAATTGTTTACACGAGTAAAGTTGGTTGATAAGAAGAGAATTTGCAAACATGCTGCAATTGACAGTCTTTTCTTTTGTTTGGATGAGTGGGTGGGTGGCAAATATTAAGGAAAAAGAAAAACTTGCAGGTTTATGTCAGCAGAATGAAGGCCAGGTTGTTACAGCTGCTCTGTCACCAGCACTTGCTGTGTTTGCCTGTGCTGTGCCTGCACTTCTAATGGCATTCTAGGTATATACCCTTTCTTTATTCGCTTTGCTCTTTGCAGCAAAGTGACTTTAAATCCAAATTTTTCAGTTGTACACACAAAAAAGTGAGAATAGTTCTCATTCCTACACTGCAATTGCTTCCAGCTCCCTGCCCATCTGCTTGGCTTCTGGCCTGAGTATGTTAGAGCACAAACTGTGACTGTGGGCCCTTTCTTCATCCCTTGGTGCACCATAGATCCTGTAGTAACAAGCCCATTTTTGTCACCATTTTCAAGCATGTAGGGTCATAGAGGACCCCAGGTTCAAAGCTGGGAAGCAGATCCTCATGAAGAAAGCATTGCAGTGTCACATTCCCTCCATGGAATGGATGCTAGCATGGGAGCATAAATTTAAATCTGACTGAAACTTTCCTAGTGTTTAGGGGTGCTTGCATAAGGCATTTTAGCACTGTCTATTAGGGAGACAGGATGCACTTTCTTACAAAGAGGAAAATGTCCTGAGAGCCTCATCAGCAGGGGTGCAACGCTGTCTTAAAATTTCTGGTAAATTCATTTTGGTGCTGGAAGAAATACACAAACCTCTCCTGGAGGAATATATCTGTTAGGATTGCACATCTAGTTCTTATGCCCCCTCCCATGGGAGGAAATGCAGTGTTTCTTTTTTCCCCTCATCCTGAGGATATCTTCATTATGTTCTACTAAGAGCTCGGCATTACATGACGACGTTGCTAATGAATGCCTCTAGGCTTCAAAGGGCTGAGTCTCAAGAGCTCTATGATTAAATATAATAATTTGCAGTTCTGCAGTACCTTCCATCTGAAGATGTCAGCTGTTTGTATAGATTCCTGTGAATTAAGCTCAGTCTCTCTCATACCAGCTATTTCTGATAAATACTGAATACCCTGGTAGCAAGGACACTCTCCCACGAGGTCAGAGACAGTTTTGAGCACTTCTGACCGGGGTGAGAACTGACCCCAGGAGCCCAGTGTTTTGGAAAGGTCCTCTCTGCAGCAGCATGAGCTCCCAGCTCACCTTCTGGCAGCCTGGGAAAGAAAAGGCTGACCTCTTCTCAGCTCTTCAGGAGAAAGCCATATATAATGGATCCCAAACATATGAATATGCCTCCTGGAAGACACCCAAGGAGATGGATTTAAGATATATCCTCAGCATTTTCTGACTGGTTCTTGGCTGGTTTATCACAGGGTGAACTTAGGAAGCTCCATCCTATGGTTTGTTCAAGTCCCATTAGAAAGAAGATTTTACTCTGGCCTTGTGCTGTGCATGGGATGCTGATGCCTAACACAGGACTCTACATTTTATGTAGTCCATACGATGTCATCCTTCATGATTATATAATGCCAGAAAAGTTACAGAATGGCCTGACAAGGCATGTTTCTTCTCTTTCTTTTGTGTCTTCTGTTTGAGTCACTTCTTCTCCACCTCCAGCAAATGGGATTGTTGGCAGAATATTTCCAGACAAGGATGTACACCAGCTGATAGGTTAAAAAAACACCCCAAACCCAAAAGCCATCTCTGATTATTCTATCTGCCTTTGTTTCCAGAGTCCAAACGTCGTAAATAAAGGTTTAAACCCTCCTATATGAAGTAGACTTCTCATGCAAGTTTGGTTAGTGAGATGTTTTTAGTAGCAGTGAGGTCATGTGTCAAGTGGATGCATGTTCCAGTCTTCAGGTTCAGATCCCTGTTTGTTCAGTGTTATAACTGTTCTAGTTTTAGCTGTTTTGAAAAGAAATCCAACTGCACTGGGTTTGAGCAGCAAGGTTGGGGCAGGGAGAAGCTGCAATGGTGGCTTCTGTGAGATCATGTGTAGTTTTGGTCACCGCAATATAAGAAAGATATTAAGCTCTTAGAGAGTGTCCAAAGGAGGGCAAAGAAGATGCTGAAGGGCCTCGAGGGGAAGCTGTATGAGGAGCAGCTGAAGTCAGCTGTCTGTTCAGCCTGGAGGAGACTGAGGGGAGATCTCATTGCAGTTACAACTTCCTCATGAGGGGAAGAGGAGGGGCAGACACTGATCTCTTCTCTGTGGTGACCAGTGACAGGACCCGAGGGAATGGCCTGAAGTTGTGTCAGGGGAGCTTTAGGTTGGATATCACAAAGAAGTTCTTCACCCAAAGGGTGGTTGAGCACTGGAACAGACTCCTTGGGGCAGTGATCACAGCACCAAGCCTGACAGAGTTCAAGAAGCATTTGGACAATACTCTCAGGCACATGGTGTGACTCTTGGGGATGGTCCTGTGCAGGCCCAGGAGTTGGACTCAGTGATCCTTGTGGGTTCCTTCCAACTCAGAATATTCTGTGATTCTGTGAGCAGCTGCTAGAAGCCTCTCCCATGGCTGACAGAGCCAGTGCCAGTTGGCTCCAAGGCAGACCAGCTGCTGGCCAAGCCCAAGCCTGAGCCTACTGGTGATGATGGTAGCACCTCTGGGTTAAGAAGGGGGAAAAGTTACTGCACAAGAGCAATTGTAAACAGGTAAGAGAGGAGTGAGAATATGGGAGAGAAACAGCTCTGCAGTTACCAAGGTCAGCGAAGGAGGGGGAGGAGTTGTTCTAGGTGCAAGAGCAGAAATTCTCCTGCAGCCCATGGTGAAGACTATGGTGAAGCAGGCTGTCCCCCTGCAGCCCATGGAGGTCCATGGTGGGACAGACAGAGCAGGTGGATGCTGCAGGAGGCTGTGAGTCCATGGGAAGCCTGCACTGGAGCAGGCTTCTGGCAGAACTGGTGGACCCGTTGGGGGAGGAGCCCATGCTGGAGCGGGTTTGCTGGTAGGACTTGTGACCCCAGAGATGACCCACACTGGAGCAGACTGTGAAGAACTGCAGCCTGTGGAAAGGACTCATGTTGCAGAAGTTTGTTGAGGACTGTCTCCTATGAGAGGGCCCCCATGCTGGAGCAGGGGAAGAGTGTAAGGAGTCTTTCCCCTGAGGAGGATGGAGCAGCAGAGACAACATGTGATGGACCGACCGCAGCCCCCATTCCCCACCCCCCTGCACTGCTGGAGGAAGGAGGGAGGGAGTTTGGAAGTAAAGTTAAGCCCAGGAAGAAGAGAGTGTTGGGGAGACGATGTTTTTAAGATTTGGGTTATTATCCTACTCTGATTTAACTGGTAATAAATTCAATTTATTTCCCAAATTTGAGTCTGTTTTGCCCATGACAGTAACTGCTAAGTGGTCTCTCCATGTCCTCATCTCAACCCATGAGCCTTTTTTTATATTCTCTCTCCCCTGCCCAGCTGAGCAGGGGGAGAAGAGTGCCTTTGGTGGGCACCTGATGTCCAGCCAGGGTCAATCCACCACACCCACTGGTCTGCAGGTTGTGGAAAATTCCAGAGAAACAGAATCACCGTAACTAGTGGGTTCACATTAATTAACAGCCTGTTGTTAAATAATACAATGAATCTATAAAATAGACATCAGTTCTGCTTTATTTCTAGCACTGTTTTGATATGCACTAGAGGCAAAATAATAACATTTCTTTCAGCAAGACAGGAAGAGAAACACATGGTTGAGACAGGGCAGCTGATGAGATCCTGCCAGAGAGAGAGGTCTGAGACACGTGTATGTCCAGGCAGCTGGAGGGAAATGCATTCACCCAGCCAATAAGAAAGACTATCCAAAGGTCAGGGGGTAGCTAAGCAACTGAAGGGAAAAAACCTCCATCACTTCCAGCTGGAAATAAAGCAAAAAAAATAGATTTCTGGGATTTAATCACAGTATTGTCCAGTGGATAGGCAGCAAAGCTATGGGAGCAGGCGGTGTTTGCCTTTACTCTGTTTGCAGAGTTGCTCTGTGACATTACGCAAATAAGCTTTTTTTTTTGCCTCAGTTTCCCCATCTAAACAATGAGTGTAATACACCTTACCACCATAGCAGGGCTGGGAGGTCTCCATTTCTACAGTGCTTTAAGACCCTGAGGTAAAAGAAGCTGTAGAAGTTCAGATTAACATAGTTAGTTTCTGTTTATTTCCAATAGGTAGACACAGTAGGAACCATTCTGACATGTGTTAGCGTAGGTGGAAATGACTCATTTGGAAATGACTGGAAGCTAGCTGCTGTAGACTGGCTGCTGCTACAGTCCTAAATAAATCCCATAAAACAGATCTTGAAAAATGAAGTAAATGTTGCTGCTTTGTTACTAATTAACTTAATATTTAACATGTGTACATCTTATATATACACATGTAAACATACATACACTCCCTCTATTATATCCATTCTTTACATTACTCATATAATGCACAGTTAATGCCAAAGAGGGATCCAGTGTTTATTTCCTCACTGTATTTACCAACACCATAAGATGGCCTAGAAAATACCATACAGAAATTTCCTGAACATTGTCTACATGTTTTTTAAGAGGGCTATTATATCCTGAAAGTGTTTTACCATCAGATGTATCATAAGAGTCTGGGTAACAATGTAAGTGACAAAACTAAGGCTCAGACTAAGACCAGAAAAGCTAAGGAATTAAAATTAGAGTTTTATTCCCAATTTCATCAGGATCCTCTGACTTCCTAAGGGAAAGAGAAGAGATTACTGGGCCAGGTCACAGCTGGGATGAGCTCCTGCAAATGGCAGTACCCAACAAAAAGCTCATGCAAGCTGCTCCTCAGGGCATCTCCACTTCCTTACTTCTGCATGGCGCTCGTGCACACACTGTACAAAGTAGTTCTCAAGTACTTTATGGCCTAAATTTGTATCTTTAGATTTGTACCTTTCTCTTTAGGGTAGGGGGCTGCAAAGTGTCTCCACAGGCAGGCAAAGAAGGGGACATAGTAAGTTGTAGTCACCATTTCTTTCCATTGCAACAGAGATGCACATAACGATTTCAAAGAAGTGGATGTGAGCTTCTTCTTGCAACATTTTGTTCTGGCCTTGACAGCTCTCAGGCAGCACAGCACTACAGGAGAGCTACAGCATATAGCAGTATGCAGTAAACAAGGAGGGTCTTTTACGGGATAGCTCCACTGGGCTCCATCCAGGTTCCCAGACCTGCAGTGCCCTGAAGACACCTGACCGTGGTGACTGCCTGCATGACCCTGCCTGGGAAGGGGACACAGGTGCCCAGGGGGGTTGGGGTTCCGCTGGCCCCTCCGGGCGGACGATGCGGTGACAGCCACCCGCAGCCAAGAGGAGTGAGCCGTGCACCTGCCCACCTTGGGGAACAAACAGAAAAGGGCACGTCAGCCCACTTGATTTCTGCTCACATCCCAGGCACACATCTTCTCTTGCCTGCTCCCACACGCCATACAGCACGCAGCTATTAAAGCAACTGCTAAGAGACAGCTAGTCAGAGATCCACTGATTTATATCACACCTAACGTTGGCAGAAGCAAACTTGGAGGTGGAGGCAAGGACGTTTCAGTGGCAGCATTTCAATACCAGATTTAAAAAGTCAGGGCTTAATATTTCTGTAAATTGAAACAACCTAATTAGTCAATAGGTTACAAGAGTTTTCTGGCTAGGAAACAACTGTAAATGCAAAGCCCTGCTCTGAGGCCCGAGTTAGGCAGCTAACAACATAACAAATCTCTCCTTATAGAGTGTCAGTGGGTTAAAATACCTAAGAGTGTCTGCAGATAAAGCTGCTAAATTCCACTCAAAGCTAGCTCCTGCTACAGATCCCAGGGGAGTTCATTGAACAGACCTTCTGCCATTGTCCTTGCCAGGAAGGAAAATTTATTCTGTTAACTGTAAGACTACAGTTATTTTATCTGTATCACACTCACCCACTTTCATAGTCCTTCATACTCCCATTCGAGATTCACTTGCACTGGGAAGGATCTCAGAGAATCTACCAAGCTACAGAGCTGGGCTTATGTTTGTATTTTGAATTTATCATGAATATTTTTGCAGTTTCAAGCCCCATAGTATCTAGAGGTCACTTACTCCTCATGCTTTGAAACCCAGGGCATGGAGTAGTATTTTCAGAGGCTACTCAATTTCCAGCTAAGTCAATGGAAAGCATTAATTTCTTTAACTCTTTCTTACAACAAATCTTGCTGTAAGTTTTCAACTCCGAACATCTTGAGAGGAAAGGAATGGATGCACAAAACGTGGGTCTGAGATCCACCCTAAAGACAATGTAATCACCCTAGAGGATGTAATTGCAGAAACCAGAGCCAGTCTTTGACTTTGAACACTCCCTGAACTGAAGAACCACCCCACAGAAAGCCTGTGACTGACTGTTCCACATAATTACATTTCCAAATATTTTCAGTAGCCAAGAGGTCACTCTCATTTTGGCATGTGAAGTAAACTGACCCACCCAGAGCTGTGTGAGTGGGGGGCAGCTGGGCATATGATTGTGTGACTTGCTAAAATAAGCCCTTGAAAACAGCTTAATATAATCTTGCAGGGGGTTGGTCAAGCCTTCTAATGAGAAACTCTTATTTCTCCCTTGCATCTGGCCAGGAGTGTGCTATTACTCATGATGAAAAAATATCCTCTTCCTTCACTGATTTGTCCTTGTGGTAAGCATCCAAACGGGTGAGATTTCGGGCAGTGGCACTGTTTCCCCAGTTTTTCCTTCTCCAGGAAGGTACATGAGGATGATCAGGGAGGAGAAAGCGCTTTTCACTCCAATGATCTGTGAGAGATAAAGAGAGAAATTATTTAGAAACAAAACTATCCCCAGCTGGAAAGCAAAGATTTGTCCTGAGAAAAGACAACGCAGAGAGAAATTGCTAAACTTCTGCCGAAAGTAATGAAAAACACCTGCAATGTAGCTCCCTGAGGAGACTAATTAAGTGAGAGAGATTGGTGCTTATTGGAACTTACAGACTCTCAGCAAAATTTAAAGTGTTATCTTTCACATGACTTATTTGCTTGCTATTCTAGGAAAACATATTTTTCCTTTGTTATACTGATTATATGACAGATTGATTGACTTTCTATGTTACTTTGAGTGGCTCACATATATCTATACCCTTCTAAATAGGTATGCACCAAATTATTTACACCTTCTGCACATCAGTGTCCAAAAACCCCATTCCTGTGTTCATCTGTGTGTTCAGCCTGCAACGGGAGCAGAGTTGTGAGCTCACAGATAGCCTCTTGTACAAATACAAAAGATGCAATCATTGTAACCCCCCCCTTTTTTTTTTTAATTTAGGCCCCATACTTTAACATTTCATCCATCTAAAATGGTGCTATTTACCTATCCACAGGCTGTTCAAATAATTTTGAGCATATGCAGGGTGCTTTACAAATACAGAAAATGACATTCTCAACCTGGTGGCGTGTAATACAGAAAGAATTAAATCACATAACGGAGAAGAGAAAAAGGACAAATGTGCAAGTAAGCAGAGTAATCCTACTGCTAATGCATACCTAACTTGCTTGTTTGCAACATTTATTTGGCAATACTTTTTTTCAGTTCACTGTACTGCTTTATTAGCTGATGCTTCTCTTACCTCTGTAATCCATGGCAATTCACCTAGAACATATGGTGCAAGATGAGGGACTGGCTGGTGTCATGGTTAGAGGTGGATGAACATCAAGCTGCACAAATAGAAACTGTTTCAGTCCAAGACACAGATTTTGTATGTGATGTTAGTTACATCATTCAGACTTTTCAGACATGATCAGTAGTTACATGTTTATTATTTTCCAGGTACCTGATGAGGCTTTGAGATTACAGGAGGAATTGAAGAACTAAAGGCAAAGCAAGCTGGAGCTAGAGCATGAAAAGTGCTGTGAGTCACCAAGTGCTGGGGAACATGCAGTTCCACTCTAATATGGACACTCAAGTGACTCCTCTTCAGCTTCTGCTCTCCATTCCTCAGCTCTATGTTCATGAAATACAACTTTGCATGCAGGAAACACAGGTAGTGCCTTGCCATCTCCAAGGGGAAGAAGGAAACAGATGAGTTAGTATTTGTGAGGCACACAGTTACTATAGCAATAAGCAGCACAGAAAAACTCACGAGGAAAGTAATTGTGTTCAATGCAGATAGTATGCAGTCCATAAGGCACAGAGACACACTCCAAACAATGAAGGGAAAAAGCACTGAGCAGCTGCTCATTAAGTGAGTGTCATCCATCGTGTGCGCTGGGTGCGGCAAGGGTCCTGTGGAGTGCTATGCAACCATAAAATTAACAGTGGTCCTTTAACACACACATACAGGCATTCTGTTTACAGATATTGAAGGCTTGACTTTGAAATCCTGTTGGTGAGAACAGAGGGAGTGCGGTACATAGTTATTCAGATTATAAAAGTAGAAGTTTCATGTTGTAGCATCGAGCTGTTACACATCATCTGTGACACTTAGGCCCCAAGTACACAGACCTCTGTTACTTGGACCAGGGAAATAACTGACTGTGATAACAATGCCTCACCCTTGTGATGTGGAGCAATGGGAGGGTACAGAAATTTTGGCTTTCTTGGGGGAAAGTGATTACTTACAGAAAAAGATCCTCCACCCATTTATTTCCTCTCTGTCCCTTCTTTCCAGATTGTTCATACACTTCCTCCTCTCCTTCTCCTTGCCCAGATTTCTCTCTGTGTTCCCGTTGTCAGCTTCGCCCATGTTCTGGCTAATGCCTAGTTTCCCATCTAGGTCACCTTGTACAATTTTGTTAGTCATCCCATCCAGTTTCTTAGTTGCCTCTCCTAAACAATGGGAACACTGCCTCCTGACTTATTGTAAGCTCTGTCTTCCTTGCTCATAATACTTACTATCTTTGCCAAGTCAGCTTCAGATTCTTCTTCCCCATCTCCTCTGGTTCAGTTTTCATGACCACCCATTAGTTTCTATTTTCAGAAGATAGAGATTCTCCTAAGAAGTCAACTGTAGCAATTCTGGCTAACAAAAATACTTGATATAGTGAGACGAATTAAAAGTCACATGTACTGGCAGCACTGCAAACTTTGACAAACATATTTTTACATGCTAAAAATACACAAATAAGTACTGAGATTAACTCCTGTTACAGAGTACTGTTGCAAGTGCTCCATTATGGCAGTTTTCTGTGATTTTTGGGAGGATGCTTTGCATGTTCTGAATGTGAAGAAAATCTCTGCAGACACTCAAGTAGTTAGCTCTATGTCACTTTCCTTAAAGACAGTTTCAAGGAAGAAAAGAGGAGCACTTTACTAGAAACTGCAAACTGCATAGCTACATTTGGGCTTATCATTCCTGATGAAAAGTGTTTCCTAACGCTCCCTGACTTGGCTCCCAAGAGCAGGCTGTTAGTTAGGTGAAAGGGGGAAAAGTGTCCTTGTGACCCAATCCTTCCTTCCACCATCAGGACAAAGCCCTAAGAAGGTGAGGGTAGCCAGACAGGGTACCAGAAAAGGCCATTCTCTCACTGCCGGTAAGGGATGCTTAGCAAAGGGCAAGCACAGGGTTATTCTTCCCAGGATACTCTCTAGCAAGCCACAGCTTCAGGACTCCTTCAACTTCGCTGTACTTGCACTCCCTGAACTGCCCTTGACAGACCTTTCTACCACAAATATAACCAAGAAATTGAGTTTTGTTTGTTTGGGGTTTTTTACTTATTCTTTTTCTTTTTTTTTCTTTTTTTTTAACATGGATATTCTTTTAGCATCCAGGGCAAACCAGAACTCACAGCCACAAACTAATGTGCAATGGCAGAAACAGAAACGGTTCTCTGTACTTTTTGAATGTGCAGACTGGCTGGGCTTGATGCATCAGTGTGCATGTTAAGTGAATACAAAACTGTAATCACTCAAGAGGATAAGGGAAAGAGGGATGCAGGGACTGTGAACTGACCTGAAGAACAATGAGAATTCCTACTGTAATGACTGGGTAGTTCATTACAGAAGAATAACAGAGAAAAGGGTGCTTCTGAGTACAGAAACAATCTTCTGTGAATGCTTCTGGCTTTATTTGCATCCTGCATATCCAATCTGATGCCCTAGTCAGGGTGTTGGAGGAGCAGCCTCCAGAGTTTCATGTAACCATTCCAGCTGCCAAATTAAGTTTTGCAGTTTACAGCTAACAATCCATCATACACTTCTCAGTGTTTAAGTTCTTTTGTTTAGATCATTTGGATAATTAAAGTACCACAAATTCCATGGTGTCAGCTGGTCTCAAACAGACCTCCTGCTGGCTCTGCAATCTCTTTCAGAGATCAAAAATTAAAACAATGAATAATACTAGAAGGAGTCCAAGTAACTCATATTTTATGTTTCATGCTTTCCTAATGACAAGGTCATATAGTCAGCAGTGCGATCAATGCAAATACAATATGCCTTTGGAAAAACGCCAAATTCTGCCTGTGGAAAGGGCAATCAAGGGAACTCTTTCATAATAATGCACTTTATGAGTGGATAGCAGAGATCCCAAAGCTCTTTACCAAAAGGAACAAAGGACCAGTGACTCAAGTTGCCAGGTTAAAAAAAAGAGTCTATGGCAAATCCCACGTGGGCATGATGTCCTATCCTTTGAACACGCATCTCTCTCTCACGCATACTATATTTCTGTCAGCATCCTTTTCCATGGCTCAGAAAGCCTATCCTCAGCAAATATCTACAGCTAACAACTGTTCTGCATTTAGTTGACATGCACATGGCCACAGTATGCCCGGCCAATCACTGCTATCTGTGCTAAGACACAGGCAAAAAAAAAAAAAATCCACAGATGTTAAATTGTCTCAGCTTGCCTAACCATTTGAAGTAATTAATTCTGCAGACTATTTTTGACTAAGTCTACAAAAACCACATGATTCCTTCCTATTGCTTGTTCTTTGCTTATTGTATATATTGCATCTTTCAAAATCATAGCCAGTGCACAAATTCTGCAGCACGTGACACCCTCAGCAAGCAAACTCTCTGCTTTACTTGGTCTTCTATGTGGCTTTTCATGATTCCTTCTCATCAGGAGTCTGTCTATGTGAAGAAGATTTTGAAAGCAGGTAAGATTCACTTTTTCAAAATATAGGTAGAGTGAAAACAGTTGATGATAAAGGTAAAGATAGGGAAGGATAAAGCAAGGCTGTAGTGAAAAGTAGAAGTCTAGAGAAAGATGGACTGCAAAGTTCAATAGAGCTCTGAAAAGCCTCTGGAAGCAAATTAGGAGTTTCTGATCATTTATAAGACTGCACGAAGGAACACTGGTGGATAGCTTGGGGGCTTTATGACTTTTGGATCAGTATTAATAGGAATAAACCAGCTCAGTACTTGGCTCTTTTTTTCTGTCCTTATGGTACACAGGATCCACAAAGAACACAAGGAAGCCAGAGCACTGCCCTCACACTCCAGCAGGACAGAGCTTGAGCTTAATATGCTCTGGTGAGAGATATTTTTAAGGGATTCAAAAAAGGGATTCAATACAAAAGCATGGTAGAGTTCGCAAGTAAATGCAACTACCCATGTAGACAATGTTTGTAATCACATCTGCACACTACTGGCTCTACTACTGTCCATAGGCCACTAGAGTGCAATTACAGATTTGCATGCTACAGCAATCAATATGCTCACTCCCTAAGGATAGGCTCGAAAGTCCAACATTTTCACAGCTTTGTTGGCTGCAGGGCCAACCAGCTGCATGCCTGTGCAACACAGGCTCCCGAGTGAGCTGATCCCACTTCCCAGCCTCAGGCACAGCTGTTACCACTGCCCTTGCTACAGGGAGCCAGCAGAAAGCAGCTGGGGCAACATCACTTACCAGATCTCCAGCCATCCAACCAGCTTTTGGGAAGGACTTAACTTCTCCCGTTTTCTCAATCACCTGCAAAATCAGGCATTAAGAGGTCTAGACCACTTTCACATTGCAGTTGCTAGCTGTGGGAAGGTTACTCACTGGTTGTTCATCTCCTCTCAGGACTTCAGTGCTAGTTGTCACAAAAAATGGATTATGTGCTGTTTGCAGTGCCTCACTAGTGCTCCCAGAAGACACTATGCTCTGCTCTTTGTAGTTACCAAGTGATGAAACAGTTATGGGCATCTACAAATAATTGGTAATGCTGTTACAGACTTTGGAAAGAAGCTGAGGATCAGAGAGAGAACAGCCACTGGTGTTTTGGTTGGATTGAACATAAAATCTGCATTCTTTGCCCTCTGATCATGAGGATAGACTACATAATGTGAATTCTGAAAGCTCATACACAGAAATTAAATGCAGATAATCTCCCTCCCTTTTTAAAGTCTCTCTCTATTTTTTTTTTTTTTAATTTTTGGATTCACCACTGCTGAAACTTCTATTCACTGGGCTTTTCCCCAGTGAATATCAGAAGGCTAAACTGACCACGCAGTAAGCTGGAAGTGGATGCAAAGGCCATAACTACTGGCACTAAGGTAAATCATCATGACACTAGTAGTTTGTGGTCAAGATATAGTGCTCAAATTGAATAGTAAAAGTGAAGATGCAAAAAGGCTCTTCCTTTGATAAGTGCTGGGTTAAAAAGCTTGGAACTAGTGAAAAAGTGTTTTTAAATATAAAAAACCTGAGGTTTGCATTCAATTTCTGTTTGATTCTCTTCACTGTTTTTTCTGGAAAGCTAATTTCCAGTCTTTAGCTCCAACATTACCAGTTGCCTTTTCCCACATTATATGCTCTTTCATATGATTTCTTTTTCATATGGCTATCTTCCTTCATCTGTCTGTAAGCTTCAAAGCTGCTGAACCTGCTTCTCCCATCCCCATCCACAGTGCAAGGCTCATATGCATCTCATAAAGTGATATTGCAAACTTGCATCATTCACTTTGGGCAATTATAGAAAGAAGACAGGAGAAGAGTATGAGATGGACCAGACTGGTCTAAAGTATATTTACACTTTTATAAATATCTAAGGAAAACATGGGAATCCTTTTTACCAGCCAACCATCAAGGGGCAGAAAAGCACCAAGGGGCAGCTCTGCATATAGAAACACAGCGTAGTCTTTGAACACAAAGGTTGAATAGACAATGCTGATCCTTTCTGGCCAATAGAAAAACAAAAAGCATCCTTGCTCTAATAAATGTATCCAGTCCTTTATTAGCAATGGGGATCTATCAGGAAAGTGAAACAGGAGATGCTTTGAGACACGCATAACTCTGCAGAATTAAAACAACAAACAAAAAAATCCTATTTTCCTTGTGGAGCATGAAAGTCACCCTCCAAAGCCAGAGCTGTTTCATGATGTTATTGCACATTCTCACTGTGAATGATTTACGTACGGAGTATCCTGCTCACCAGTCTCTAGCAGATTGCCATGCAGAGCCCATTCCAGTAGAAACTTCATCCATCCATCCATCTCTCTACCCATCAGTTTAACAGGTAAAGTAAAGGCTGCAGGTGCTGGCAAAGCAAAAGAAAGGATTTTTTCACCACTTCCCATGTGCGGGCAGGTGTTCAGCCATCCCCAGGAAAGCAGGCCTCCATCATGTGTAATGGTTCTTGGGGAGAAAAATGCATTGCCCCAAACCATCACTACTCCCTTCCTCCTTCTTCCCCCAGCTTTACATGCTGAGCATGGTGCCATATGCTGTGGGATATCTCCGTGGTCAGTTGGAGTCAGCTAGGGTGCAAGCCCAGAGATGCAAGTCTGGGGCTTGCAGCATTTACTAATAAATTTGGAGTGGCAGATTCCAAATTTTTTTGGGGGGACATTTGCAAGGAGAATTTTTGAAGAGTTCCCATCACCATAAAGTGTTAAATACTTATTTGCTTGGAGTTGTCAGCAACAGGAAGGAACAATTCAGTTAGGATGTTTGTCACATAATGCATGAAGCACCATGAGAGAACCTTGAAAGTGTGGCCCCAGAGGGAGCCCTGCCTCGAGAATGAAAGCATTTCCACAGGATGGAGATAGGATTGAACAGAGGAAGGAGAGTTGAGAGCATTGCCGAGGAGTAAGATAAAAAGGCTCAGGCAAGGCTTTGCTGGGAATCACTGCTCAGGGGATTCTGAACCCTTTCCAACAGCTGTGTCCTCTGCAAGGAGTTTGGGTACATGGGTGTAAAATAGGTGGATCTGTGAGGCAAAAGGCTACTCTTGCCATATTTTGCTCCCACTCTGTCCTTATAAGTCATGTAGAGGAGTGAGGAGCACACACCTTCTCGCTCACCTTCTGATGCCTTTCCAGTCTGCCTGAGTCAGCCCTGATGATCATTATTGTGAGTGGAGCAGAGAAACTATGGCACCCTCAAAGAGAGATCAGCTAAACATCCTCCTCTGTGTGACTTCCACAGCACCAACAGCACCTCATACTGAAATTACAGGAAGTTTAGTGACCTAGGTGGTTGAAATTCAATGCTGAATTGACACTGTGTGCACTCCCACCTGGGTGCTTCTTGTAGCCGTTGACTATGTTTCTGTCCTTTCAAGCCTTCCCTTTGTGTGCCTGTGTGGAAGAGATCAGATTCTCCTTCTATGGGTTTCACAGGAAGCGAAAGAGCTCTGCTGGGCATACGGAACCTCAAGTTACTGCTACTAGGCCAAAGCTCCCTTTTTTTGTTTTTATTCTTTGGTGGAAAAATCCATTGTTGAGGGCCAGGAAAAATATGTGGTTTCTGCAATAGCTTTCTGTCTTACAATTTTGAACCTTTCTCTCTCTCCTGAGGCTCACAAGCCAGGTTTTCAGTGGAGCAGGACTGCCACGAGTTCTGCTCCTGGCTGCTGCCTTTTTGGAGGATCATTTTAAGAAGAAAAATAAGGTGGTATTAATTTGAAGCAGATTCCCAGCTGGTGTCCACAAACAGGAGCCCATAGTTAGATCCCCAGTCACCACAGCTTCTTTCCTTCACTGGATGCTTTATGCTGCCCAGTGGGAGAAGGAAAAGGAAGATCTGCAGAGAGGTGGCTGAAGTCCAGGTTTCAGAGACTTAAAAATCCCTAATTTCGAATTTAGCCTAGTAATTTTGCATTTATTCAGAGTTTGTACCTTTCATGTTGAGTGTTATTTTCCCACAATGCTGAAAAAAAGATGTGTGACTACGAAAGAGTGTCAGGTAGGTTTTCAAGTTTTTGTGGGAAGTTTTTTTTTCCTTTTACTCCTTTGAAAAACAGCAGTCACCATAATAAATGGCCTATTCAGTCTTCAGACACATATATCCTCTGATAGATTTTCCAGGGAATTTTGTGCTGTTTTGATAGGCAAACCACTGCAGTTTTGTGCTGTTAGTCCTGATGTATACATAGCAATACAGACACCCACCATGCACCATGAAGATGCTTCTGTCTCATCACAAAGAGGACTGAGATCAAGGCTGAAGGTACAAGTTTGCTCTGTGTAATATCCTGGTGCATCCTCAGCAGCTGAGTGCAGTTCAGGTCTCCACATCTCAGGAAGGATGTAGCAGAGTTAGAGAAGGACAACTAGAACAGCTGAGAAGATGGAGAAGCTGCCTTAAAAGAGACTAAAAAGTCTAGTGTTCCCATTTGAAGAGAAAAAACAAGGCTGAACATGATCAAAGTTTATAAAACTATGGAGAGAGTATCTGAAACAGGAATACGGAGATATTTATGAAACCCCACAATACAAGAAGTTAAGAGTGAGAGCACTCAATGAATCTAGTAGGAGATGCGCTTAAAATAGGTTTTTTAAAGTCCATCTTTACACAAAGGGTGGGGAAGTTCTGGACCTTCCTGCCACAGGAGGGTGTGTAGTCAGAGAGCATCAGCGGGTTCAGAAAGGTATGAGATAAATTCATGGACAACAGGTTCACACATGGATACAGGAAAGGTATATGCAGGTCGACACCCTCTAGCACCCCAAACATAACAGATGTGATTGCTAGCCAAGTTCAAAGGGGAGTGAACCACAGAAAGTGGCCAGGTTCACTCATCCTCTCTGAATAGGATCTCCTGTCATTGCCAGAGACTGGGCAGTAGACTAGGTGGATCACTGATATAACTCAGTGGGACATTTTTCATCACTTGTGTTTCCCCCAAAAAAATTATATATATATACACAATATATATGTATTGTGTACCACAGGTTCTCCGTAGTATCCAGCCAGTGGCCTGCCCACTAAGATTGTCTCCAGAAATGACAAATGTAATGATGATTTCTGTCCTTCTAGAACAGGAATAAGGCAATTTAATAACAAATAAATAATTGCCACAGCCAAAGCTACCTGAATATTGACAGGTGTCTTATAATCACAGAATCATAGAATGGTTTGGGTTGGAAGGGACCTTAAAGATCACCTAGTTCCAACTGTCCTGCTATGGGTAGGGACACCTTTGACTGGAGCAAGTTGCTGAAAACCCTATCTAACCTGGCCTTCAACACTTTCAGAAATGGGGCATCCACAGCTTCTGTGGGTGACCTGTTCCAGAGTCTCACTACCCTGATAGTGAAGAATTTCTTCCCAATACCTAATCTATATCTATCCTCTTTCAGTTTAAAGCTATTTCTGCTTGTCCTATCACATGCCCTTGTAAAAAGTCCCTCTTCAACTCTCTTGTAAACTCCCTTTGGGTACTGGAAGGTGCTATAAGGTCTTCCCAGAGCCTTCTGTTCTACAGGCTGAACAACCCCAATTTTCTCACCCTATCTTCATAGGAGAGGTGCTCCAGCTCTCTAATCATCTTACGGCCCTCTTCTAGACCTGCTCCTACAGGTCCATGTCCTTCTCATGTTGGGGGCCCCAGAGCTGGACACAGTACCTACAGGTGTGGGGTACCATGAGAATGGAGTAGAGGGGGAGAATCACTTCCCTTGACCTGCTGGTCACGGTTCTTTTGATGCAGCCCAGGATATGAATGGCTTTTTTTTAGCTGGCACATTACTGGCTCATGTTGAGCTTATTGTCAACCAACACCTTCAAGTCTTTCTCCTCGGGGTTGCTCTCAATCTGTTTGCCACCCAGTCTGTATTTGTCCATGTTTTAATGCCAGTGTTCTTAAGGCTTTTAAGTTCCCACCTCAAAATTGGCTTTGAATTCTTTTGCAGTAAAAAGAATTCATGAATAGATCTTAGCAGATGCCTCAACTAGTCTCTGTTCTTAATGCAAAAATTACTTTAATTAAAAATAAAGGCTTTTATAGTTAGGGAAAGATGTGATACAGGTTACTGAGTAAAAAGGCAGCCTTTAATGGTCAGACCTCTGCTGAAATCCTGCAATTATGCAAAGTGGGCTCTTTTGAAAGGTCTCAGAGGAACACACATAATTCTCACCATGAAAACACACTTCCAGCAAACAAATTAGAGCCCCTGTGCTGCTGTTGCTGCAGAGAAAGGGAAAAAAGATACAGTTCTTTGGGGGTATTGGTGAGAAAAGGAAAAAAAAGAACACCAAAGCAGATGCTCTGGGAGAAACTTTTAGACCAAACCCTAAAAGTTTGGTCTTTTCATTTCAAAAGTTACATCTTTTCATTGTGCACCAGGAAAATGAAAAACCCAGAAAGAGTGAACCAGTAAGCCTCTGGGCCCATTGCTCTGCTGTTAAAGCAGTATCCAACCACGTGTGCTGTGTAGCTGCAGTGTATCTGCACTGATTGACACATCTCTAGTCTGTATAGTTATTAGAGTTTACCGCATTCTTTCTAATCAGCTTCTCAACAGAAATGTGGGTTCTAAGTTGCTCTTATTCACTTGAGACATCCCTCTGACTTGGGAGGGTACAAACTGACCCTTCCAATTGCATGCTGCAGGGCAGGAGCTTGCCACTGTTACTTGTCTAAAGTGTCATTCTTTGTTGTTGTCATGGTACTTTACCAATTGTACAAATAATTAGCTCCCTGTAGACGTAGTATTGCCAACTCCAGCAATCTTTAATGGCTTAATTAACAGATTCTTAGAACAAGATGGATGGTGTTCTTTGCTGTCTGAGCCATTGTATTTTGTCACGTTCAAACAAACTTGGAAAAAAGCAATCGACTAAAAAAAGACCAGCCATTAAATGTTAAATGTTGTTTCCAAGTGATATTTCCAAATCAGAAAGAAGGATCAGTGCATCCTCTATCTTACAAACAAGCAGTGCTTTTGAAAATATGGACTGCATTCAATTCCTCATTACTACCTGTCCCTTCCTACATAATAAAAACCTGCATGTTTAGGAAGGATTTATTGTGACATATCTATATGCTTTGTTGTTATAGAGATTTCTGCAAAATACTCTCCCAAAATTAGTTTTAGCTTGCTATCCTCATATTCATGACAAGCAGATTGGAACATGGCTACCTGCTTCATAAACAAATCAAAACAAAGAAAGGGCAAAAAACCTCCAAACCATGAGTCATACCCTTGCCTTCCTGAAAACATCGAACCCAATGTTACACACTACTGCCTTAATAAGGGCTAAAAGTAGTTAATCTGTCTTTGGACTAAGTAGCATGACATGGAATTGCTCACCAGTGTATTCATAGCCCAGCAGAGTCAGTTGCAGATAAAATGAATAGACCCCTCACCTCCCTAGTAAGTTCAAATGTCTGCTATCTGTTCCAGATAATACATCTTTGTCTGCTGTAAAGTACATGTAACCTGTGCCCCACTCAGGAGCAGTAAACACTTACTCATTGTAATGAAGAGGATGGCCTCTGGCAGACTAATTGCTCTGACTCCCCTTCACTCTAAGTAAAACACAGTTTCTCATTTTTTTCTGGATATGTTATTTCAGTACTTCACCCAAACACTTGGCAGAGGGAAAAGTGCCCAAGATACTCTTCAAAACTCCAAGACCGAGCTCCTCAGTTTATTTAGTATTTTTGTAGGCTCGGGTTAAATAAACGCAGTGCTTTACAGAATCCTCAGAGAGGAATCCTCTCTGTGATTTTTTTAAAAGATTTTGCCTAATTTCCTCCTTTCTGTTTAGTTAAGCCATTATGTAACACAAACCTTTCATGAAGATATTTCTGTTCTTGGCTGCTGCATTTCCACAAAGTTCTCCCAGTGGCCACAATTTGAGTTAGTTAATGGTCATATCGCTGACCTTGAGTGGGCCCGGCACCCATGACAGCAGAAATGCTGTATGATCCATACCTGTCCTGAGCTTACTTTTGTGCAATACTAAAACTAGCATAAATCACAGCCATGCAGTTAGCTTTTGATAGCCCTATAGGAGAATTTGCTTGTCCTTTCTGGATGTTTGGCAGGGAATTCTGGGAAGACCATGGAGGACCATGGGCGGTCCTGCAGCTGCTCTAGGAAGCAGTGTAGTATGCCCACTTGACCATCTCAGGCAACCAATCCAAGCTACAGCAGGGTTTTGTGTACAGATGGCAGCTAAAGTAGGGCAACACCTGTGCTCTAGCTCAAGTTAACATTGCGAAGAGAAACACTTTTGAAGTACACTTTGAAGTAATAGATAAAGGAAGTTTGAGAAGCCATATGGTTAAAGGATGACAAAGGAACTGGATAGTAGCATTGGGATTATCTATCATCAGCCCCAAGCGGGATGTGGTTCACTGAGTTACGAGTGAGCATCCATGTGGCTTATTTCACTGTTCTGCAGAATGGTTCTCATCTTGAAGAATTAGTGAAGGCTAATACAGCAGTGAAGGATCTGTAAACTTTTTTAAACCTTTGTGCACTGTCACGTGTAACATCTGCTTCCTGTTCTCAATATTGTAAGAATAGGGGAGAGAGGCTACATGGGTAGCCTCAAGTGATGATGCTTTCTGCTCGCTCTTCAATGACAAATGTCAGTTCCACTTCATCAGGAGAGGATGCTGGCATCATCTGTAACACAAAGCCCCTTCCTAGCCCATGCGCACCAGCAGAGTGGGATGGGCTCCAACATGACAAATTCAACAACCCTTTGCCTCTGGTCCCTCACCAGCACAGCCAGGGAGTTGATTGCCTAAGCAGTAAGAGTCTGAATGATGGAAGCACACCCAAGGACACCACTCTTCCAATAGCACATGAGATCAGAAGGAGAAGCTGATGTCTTTGTTTGTACAGACCAGGCTGTACAGACAACCTCAGAGGCTGAGGTAGTGCTTTATCCCTACTCTTCTCTCATGCATTTGTATAACACTTGTTTTGCTATCAGCTCATCTTTGCTACTTGCCTTTTTGTTTTCATGATAGTTTGTAGCCATGTCCTGGGGAGCTGAACCGTAGCCTCTGAGCTTCATGTGATTCAGCACAGCAGTTTTGTGTTCCTAGTTAATACATATCAGAAATGGACACTGGTGCAGCAAACCAGACCCTAGCAAACTAGGGGGTCAGAAAGCTGGCTCTGCCAAGGGAGCATATCATGGCCCTGTAGGCAGTGGAAGGATGCCTCATACATCTCTGTGCAAGGCACCTGCTGCAGAGTTCAACAGCAGTATGGTTTTTTGCCAGTGATGTGAAACATCACCATATAGCAACCAAAACATTGGTAAGAGTGCCTTACCAAAAGATTGGTAATTTCTGTGCCTTAAAAGTATACAAGGAAATCAGCACGTGCTATAGGAAAATATTAAACAAAGAGGCTTTTGGATGTGTAGGATGGCAGGATTCAACTCCCCTGGCTGGTCTGTACATAGCCCTATGCCACCTGTCAGTGTATGTCAGTATATGTCAGGAATGTCAGTGCAGACATTCCTCTCCTCCTGACAAGGAAACAGGCATGGCCACAAAAAAAATTGTGGGAAAAGAGAAGTATTTTTTTAAAATACTACTTTGAGGTCTAAGGACCACAGGATTATTTTGAGAAGATTCTGTCCAAAGGGTGGCTGGTCTCTGTGGGGTTTCCTGTCAGAACTCCCCAGGACCACTGCTGGCACAGAGGGTGCAGTCCATGGCACTAATGGTGCTGTTCCCTGGGTGACCCAATTTCAAAATCTTAGTGGCAATGTAACAACTGACAGCATTGGCTTCCAAATGCAGAATGTGAACACCAGTTGGGGCTTCTATGCCACAGACAATGACAACTTCTGGAAGCAAGCAAGCTTTCTATGAACTCCTTAATGTTAAAATCCTCTCATAAAAACAAATTAGCTTCAGAGAAAGCCCAAGGGAATATTTCAGGGCATTTTGGATTTTAGCCTATTTCAGCTTCTACTGCCAACTATCCACCTGCTAATGTGCTTCATTATGAAGCCAGGTAATGAGCATGGAGCTCCTTTACTGGTGGGATTAAAATTGTGAGGGGACAGTGACACAAACTTGTTATGTGGGTCACAGGGAGGAAGATCCATAGGGGGGTTTTCTCATTTTTCATTCAAACACAGAGTACCTATCATTCCAGTGAAGTTATCCCCATTGGTAAGAAATATGTCCCTTTTCCTCTCACCATGCTGCCTCAACACAGGAATGAGTGGACTTATCAGGGCAAGAGGAACATGCTTTTTCTATTATGTTCTCCCTGCACATTCAAAGGCAGAGACTTCAGATACAGAGCTCAGAAAAGCTCCAGCAGTCATAGCTTGCCTTTTGTTCATGCCTGGAAACTACTCAGCTGGCACAGATGGCTCCTTAAGGTCCAACCGCATGGACAGGGTACAGCAAGATAAAGCTTTGGCCAAGTACCTGCTCCCCTACAGTTCCCCTCACCTTCCACTGTTCCCCTTGCTGCCTGAAGAGATCCTTTCAGGTCCCATTTACCTGGGTTAGTCTTTCCTAGGCTGCTTTGTGAATTTTCCCTTTTGCAAAGGAATGATAGCAGTAGACACTATCACCCTTTACCATACTCTACAACATGTAGAAACTGATCCTTGTAGTGGTTTATGGCTTTAAAAGCTATTGTGCTTTCAGTTAATTCCTAGATTTTAGCTGCCTGAGTCATTGGTGACTTGTTTTGATTTTGGTGGCTTTTATTTTGTCTTCCTTGGAATGGCATTGCCCAATGGTAGGCAGTTTACCATCTAAATGGGCTAATTATAAAAGGTTTGTTATACCTTGCAGTCATGGTGGAGACAAAGGATTTGGTTGATTTTGGTGAGTAGTCTAAATATAATCACATCAGGTCTTGGCATATCAAATGCAGGAAGGGCTGCCTTTGAACTCCACTTAGCTACCGAGAAATGGCACCTCTGATTTATGTCACCAAGGCATCATCTTCTATAGATTTGTAATAAGGTTTGGATCTGACCTACTGTGAAATCAAGATGTCAGAGTAAGTTGACTGTTTTCACATATGTTTCTCATGTAAGTGCTTACCTTAGTTTAAAAATAAGAACTAAGATGATACTTTAGTAATTTTACATTTCTCTTGGATTACGAGCTTCTTGCGATTATAAAAGTCAACTGTAATATAGTCATGGGAGCACAATTATACAAAGCTGGTATAGCCAGAAATTATAAATAAACAAAATTTTAAAAATAAAAGGATTATACACATGCTTTATTTCTGGAAGCAACCAAGAATAATAGAAGCTGAAAATTGTCAGCAACTTCTACAACAGAAATCAGAGTCTTCAAGACAGGCACACAAATACTGAGACTTTCAAAATGAGAGGTTACTCAGAAAAGAGCTTGATCCCAGTGGTTTTCTCCAGGGCACATGCAGGCTGACCCCAGAGGCAGCTCAGGTCTCCCAACAGTCAGCAGCACTCCAGTTTCAAGGTAAGAGGTTTCTTTCTCTTACACTATGGTACTTCAAATGGGATTGAGTTTCCTCTAAGCTTTATGCTTGATGGAGTGAAATAATATTCTAATTGTTGAAAGACTGGCTATTGACCACAGTGACAACTATAAAAAAGTTTAAAAATAGTCTGAATCATAAAATGGACAAAGCTTATGCTCAGGCTGGCTTTAATGCCACCAAATAGTGTCAGCTGTTGCTCTGCCTTTAAATATCAGCTTGTACCCAGCACCATCAAAGAAATACCCCTCTCAGAGAGCCCAGTTCTCCAGCAGGACCATTCTGCTGGAGAAATGTTGGAGAGCAATGCTCAGACAGAAATAAATGGCCAGACTGCCTCATAAACTCATCATAAGCCCTTTGAACCTAATTATCTCCTCATCCTTTGTACACAATAAATCTTATATGTAATAACTATCATTTTTTCAGACAGATGTTAAGTATGAAATGGCTAGGACATGGTGAATGGTGACATAGGCAACCACATACCCTGCATTTATACCCACCACCCATTCAGCCTGGCTCGTGAAACCTCAGAAACCAGAGACTGGTTGTTCACTTCCCTGAGAGGTACCTCACACACAGCAGCATCTCTGCTTTGCCAGGCTGGCCTGGTATCACAGAGGGCTTAGGACTCCCTACCCAGCAGGACAGCAGCTCTCAGGAACACTTGCCCAACCCCTTTTACAATTGCAAATTATTTCTCACCTCACTGGGGCTTTGTGTGGGTTTTAACAAACGAAGTCTTACAGCTTTGGTAGTCTTTGCACATGAAGAGAGAACTATCTTCACATGGAAGGATAAAGCCTGAGACTCCAAGCTTTGGATTTTCTTTCACATTTCCAGACTTAACTTTCATAGGAAGAGTGAATGAGCCCCCCACTCATTTCCCCTGACCCTTCTTTGTCTTTTGCCACTCTTTCCTTAATGCCCGGGAGACTGAGTCCCAGCAAGGGCAGGCTGGAGAGGCCGCCTGTGCCAGCGGGCTGGCTGGGAACTGCCTTTGGCACAGTTTGGGGCCAAGCTATTACTGCCCACCTGCCAGCAGCAAAATCGTGAGCTGTGAGCGTGTGTTTCTTTGTCTTTGCCTCTCTTCTACCCACGTGCCAGTGACTTGTCCTTCACTGCTCTGAGACTTCTGCTCACTCTCAAATTTGTTTAAAATTAGCATATGAATGTAAAAGCTAGGAGTGCTTGCATGTGAGGGCCAGGGAGGGTAGGGCTGCAGAGCTGTAATTGTGTAAGCATAATTCACTTTGGAACATAGGCTAAAAATAATAAAGCTACATCATCACATTCTTTCACAATGTTTCAGAACTAGAGTGGTGCTTACAGCTGCAACAAATCCCCATTAAAACCAAAGGGAAGTAGGTGAGGATGGAAAAGCAACCCCTGTGTACTGCTTGCTCTGCCAGGCAACAATGGACCAGGGTGCTGGAGCCCCTCACCCCATCCCGCTCCGCACAGCCCAGCTTACCCATCGGTGGCAGTACTGGCGCTGAACAAAATCCTTGCCTCTCTGCTCTGGATGAGCACGCAGAGACCTTATTAAAACCTCCTCTCAGCTGAAGGGCTCCCCTGCCTCCTAAACAGGTTTTTGAAGACAGCTCATCAGCAGAGATGAAGCCAGGTGTTAATCTGTGTTCCCCCCAAGTAAGCTGACTAATTAGCTAAATTCGCAGGCTGGTTCTCTGGGAGCTCTGCTTGCATTTGTATGAAGGAGAATCATTCAGGACAGGAAAGACTGTAGGAACAGTAGGACTGTTCAGACCAAAGCTTTGTTAAAGTTTAGGGTAGCTGAAAACAAAATCATGTGTTTATTCACCCCTAGATCTGACTCTTTTAAACACTGCTACCCTAAGATGACTATCGCTGTTATTGCTAACTTCTGGTATTTTGTGGTTAGGGAGTCTATGCTAATGGAGGTAGTTGACACCTACAAGGAAGGTTCCTGCTGCAAACAGCTGACACACTGAGGATAAGACAGGGAGAAGAAAGATATCAATACAAACAGTGCTACAATGAACTGCTGAGACTGTACCTGTCAGTACAGTCTGGCAGTGGCCTCAGCACACCAGGAGCTGAATCACTGCAAAACACTGTGTAGTAGGGTGTAGACATGGGCTAAGTAGCATCTCCTTCAGCAGAGCCTGCAGAAAGAGAAGGGAGAGGCTTTGGCCATGGGGACCTGGCAGGGCCTTATAGGAGAAACTGCCTAGCTGAATACAGACCCAGAAGGTCAACTGCTAATGGTTCTGTGGCCAGTTCAGAGGTGGGAGTCCAACTCTCAAGAAGTGATGACCAGGAAAGAAAGGGCACTTGTGTGTCTGCTTCCATTTTCTGACCACTTCCCACGTGTGGAACTGCACTTGCAGTGTCAAAGAGGATGGGAGCAGGGCTGTGGCTGAGCAGCTCCAGCACCAGCTGTGGCACTTGTGGTTCAGGATTTTGTTTTCCCTGTCGAACATTTGCTGTACCCAAAATGGTTAGACAATTTTAGGACAGTATATAGCTAATTCCTTTCCTGAAGCTTTGCTTTTCTGTGGAGACATTCATTTGGTCCCATCCCCTCAGCAATAAGGGATACTGCTGTAGCAGAGGCATTTATATCTGTCTCCTGGGGGTGTCTTTATGGCAGGTTGGTTGGTGCAAAGGAATTGAGCACCATACTGGGTGTCTGTGCTACATGGGACATGAAGGGAATCAGGATAGATGCTTTCTGGTAAGGAGGGGAAGAAAAGGCTGACAATTCATGTGGTGCAGTGCTGTGAGGGGTGCAATAAAAAAAAGGAGTCCACATTTCTTTTTGACAGAGCCATGTTCCAATGGCTAAACAGACTTTATAGTCAAGAAACAGCCACATTGACTCTGCAGCAGAAAATACTGTACACTTTTATTATCTCATTAACAACCTCTCCCTTCCTCCTCGGGATCATTTGGCTCCAAGACTGGCAGCAGGGTACAACAATGTTCCCAGCAGAAACAGCTGGTATGGAGACGGATATGTTTGAAATGGCCCGAGAAGCATCCTCACCAGGTGGCATTTATCAGCTGTATGCAAAAGGCGCGCTTCAGTGAGGCGCTCTAAGAAGGGGTATATATCAAAAAAAATAAAAGCAAAGTATAACTTAGCAAATGGAGGATTTGTAGCTGAAACCTCCTTTTTGGTATAGATGGAAGGGGAGGGAATAATAAACAGCCCTGTTAAGCTAGTCTGTTGGCTTTAAACCAAGGTAATGAGGCATGTGGGTGCTTTGACAAGGAGCCAGAAACTGCATTTTGCCACCAATTTGACTTCTACCTTTTTTGTCTCTCTTAAGCTGACAGTAAATTCCTCACAGTCCACTGAGCATATCAAAATGGGGCTCGGGCTAGGTCTAATGCCTTTTAAAGTACTACTAGGACAATAATTCACTTAATTAAATATTTCCAATTGTTGAAACCACCCTCTAGACAGATTGCACTATCTCTTCCCCCTTTGCACACACAAAACATAGAACAGCAATGGAGATGCTCATTTTTACCCTGTACACAGCATTCCACTCACTCACTCCTTCTCAGCTGTCCTTCCTAGGGCTTCTTAGACAGCAGGGAAGATTACTCTAGTGACTGGGTCAGAGAAGGGTGAGGGTCAGCTCCTGGCTTTGTTGCCCATTTGTTTTGCAACCCCAGATAAGTATCTTAACCCATGTTTGAGACAGTTTCTGCATCTATATGGCCAGGAGACAAGCAGTGTCCTTCCACCCCCACTCTTCTCATGTTAAGTGTCCCAGCGCAGTTTAGACCTCCTTTCGCAGGAGGTATTAGACAGAAGAGCATTAAGAGTTTTTTCTGGCTGGAGCCCTGTCGATAGGGATAGGGATAGCTATCTTTGGATAGGACAGCTCTCAAAACCCTGCCTTAGCAGAACTGCAAGCAGCATAACCCCACCACCTGATTGAAGGTGCATGACAGTACCAGGGAGCCACTGGCAGCCTTCATGGGCAGAGTCTGTGTAGGAGGACAAAAGTCCACAGGAAAATAGACTGCAGTGGGTTGACTCTGGCTGAATACCAGGTACCCACCAAAGCCACTCTATCACTTCCCTCTGCAACTGGACAGGGGAGAGAAAATATAACGAAGGGTTCATGAGTTGAGATAAGGACTGGGAGAGATCACTGACCAAATACCATCACGGGCAAAAGAGACTTGAAATGGGGATATTATTTAAAGTCATTACTAAGAGAATCAGAGCGGAATAAAGAGAAGTAAAATAAATCTTAAAAACACCTTCCCCCCACCCCTCCCTCCTTCCCAAGTTTTACCTCCTCCCTCCAGCAGCGCAGGTAGACTGGGAATGGGAGTTATGGTCAGTCCATCCCAGGTTGTTTCTGCCTCTGCTCAGGGAGAAGAGTCCTTCCCCTGCTCCAGTGTGGGGTCCCTCCCACAGGAGACAGTCCTTCATAAGTTCTCCAACATGAGTCCATCCCATGGGCAACAGTTCTTCACAAACTGCTGCAGTCCTTCAGGCACAGGCTGCTCCAGCATGGGTCCCCAACAGGGCAACAAGTTCTACCAGGACCCTGCTCTATCTTGGGCCTCCCACAGGTTCACAGCCCTCCTTCGGGCATCCACCTGCTCCAGCACAGGTCTCCTCCACAGGCTGCAGGGGGGTCTCTGCATCCCTGTGATCCCCCATGGGCTGCAGGGGCACAGCTGCTTCACCATGGTCTGCACCACGGGCTGCAAGGGCCTCATCTCCAGTGCCTGGAGCAACTCCTGTCCCTCCTTCTCCACTGACCTTGGTGTCTGCAGAGTTGTTCACATGTTCTCACTCTGCCCTTCTCTGGCTGCAATTTTCATCTGCCCAATAACTTTTTTTTCCTTCTTAAATGTGTTAACACATAGGCATTACCGTCATTCCTGATTGGCTCAGCCTGGGCCAGCGGCAGATCCCTCCTGAAGCTCCCTGGCATTGGCTCTACCAGACATGGGGAAAGCTTCCCCATGGCTCCTTACAGAAGCCACCCCTGTAGCCTCCCCACTGCTAAAACCTGGCTACACTGATCCAATACAATAGACCCAGTCCTTTTGTACAAATTTGCCTCACAATTTAGAGAACCTCACTATGAAAGAAAACTTGAGTTTTGCACAGAGACAAGCCTCTCAAAAGGAGAGCATCAAATCTTAAACCCTCTTGCAAGAATACTTTTTTTAGATCCACCTGCAGTAACATCACAGCTGGACTGAAAATGTAACCACTGGGCTTCTGGATCACTTTCATTAGATGAACACAAAGTTTCTACTGGAGAACAAAGCATGTTGGTGAACTTTTAACAACTACCTCTAACTAACTTGCAGTACTTGCTGTGCAGTAAGATAAGCTCCTCTAAAAGGTGCCCTGCAGTGAAAAGACTGAATCAAAACATACTTGTATCTCTATGCATAGTAGCTGTTCAGCATATAACCCGTACCAGGTCCCCAGGCAGTTCCTAGTGGCTTTATTTGGTTCAAGGGAACATCTATGCTACCACTGGTATCTGCTAATATATCTTATTTATGACTGAAAAATATTCCCCATCTCTGTGCATTACACCTGCCTCCTGCTGGGCACCACCACAAATATTTACAGACAGTGGCTTGTAAGTGAGGAAGGCACAGCAAGTCACGCATTAGATATGCTTGTACTGCTCCCAGGCTTGTTGACTTGCTCTCCTCTGCAAGCCCTTCAAAGCTGGGAGATGCTGTCTCCAGCATCCCCCATTGCAGTAGCACAGCAGGTAGGTGATGGGAGCCCAGATTGAGCTCGGGACATTACGTGCACAGCACTGCTCTGGGGGCTGCTGCAGGTCAGGTTTGAAGGTAACACCAAAAGCACTTTGGGGCATCCTGTACTGTCAAAGGATGGTGTTCCTCAGCAGGCAGGAGGCACTCATCTTGGAGTTTGCTCACTCCTCATGAAGAGAGCAATAGCCAGCTGCAGCACAGAAACTGCATTTCAAACTGCTTCCTCAAAACCAAGGGAAAAAGGGATTTTTTTTTTTTTTTTAATCTATAATGAAAACAAAGGGGAAGTGGGGAAGCGACGTTTATGACCTGGGTCATAACATGATGGGCATTTCCTGACAGGATCTTCAGGACACCTGCTTTTCACTGCAGCACATCTCCCAGGAGTTCTGGCACTATTGCTCACCGGTGTGTTTTGACAAGGAGCTGTGCTCCTTCTGACACTATAAACTCAGAAGAGGTCAGGGTAATCTCCTCGCCTGAGTTCCTGCCTCCTGCAGGCCACAGAACAGCTCGAGTTCTTTCATATCCGAATTTATTCTACATGAATATTAGTCTGTAATAACCACTGCAGAATTTATCTTTAACAGCTCTCAGAAATAAAAAGCCCTCAGAAAGACACTGTTCTGCTGTTTAAGCTTAGCAGTAATTATTTGATTACATGGGACGTTTCAGGTCCTTGCATATGCAGCTTTTATGACTTGTCCTACCTGTCCCTGGTTCTGAGTGAGTTTTAGGTACAGTAACTGATACTATACTCTGCCTCCATAAGGAAAATGTGAGTAACTTGGCAGACCATGTGAAGCCTGTTATGGGTCTTAGCCCAGTCCCCAGTGGAGAGATGTCAACATCACAGGGTGCTCCCAAGTATCCGTCACACAGCCTGAATTGCTGGGGACTCCCCACTTTAAAGAAGATCCTTTTTACAGAGGTTTATGTAACACCTGGATAGATGCCTCTGGTTTCCAGCCCTGTCAGTGTGATACCTTTCACTAGCAATGAGCTGAAGCTATTTTAGGATCCAATGGGGAAACAAACCTTTCAGTGGTTTCATTGTTTAATTTCTCTCTATTGCCTTAAGTACAATGGCTAATAGCAAAAATGGACTTTGGGGAGTTGCCTACAGAGGTCTGTAATGGTTTGCTGCTTTTTATTTTTATTTGGACGCTATTTTAAGTTGTTCTACCTTTCCTGGACTGCCCAAGAGGAGCTGTGTTGTGCACTTTCATCAGCTGATTCTGGGAAATATCAGTTATGCTGTTCTTCTGCTAGTAATGTGTTTCTTGAACGATTTAAAAATAGCACAGTATGAAACATTTCCATCTTCTCTCTTCTGGAGGAGAACTGAGGGGGAGTTAACTCTTTTCTGCTTCACTGGAGCAAGAAGTTGTACAGCGTTCAGGTGCTCTGGGGCTAGAAACAGCTACTGGTGCCAGCAGAGGCAACACGACAAGGGCACCTGGTTGGAACCAGAGCTAAAGGAGGTCCCTGCTGTTGTTGGAGCTGCCAGCAGTCCCAGCACATGTGGTAGAGGTATTGGTGCAGGACACAGCAGGACTGGGCATCCGAATATTGATCTATCTACTGCTTTTACAGCTTGCTCAGAGGGCTTCCCAGCCAGCAACCATATGTCAGTTGATGCTGATCATGTTAGAGCTCCTCTCTGTGAACTAGAGACCAAATGTAGGCTGTGAGTATCTCCCAGGCATCCACCTCAGTCCTACAGTACTGTTGCATTTTTACCCCCTTGTTGGAGCACCTCATCTCTGGCTGCTTGGTCTGTGCTTTGTGTTCACCGGCATCTCCTTCCTCAGCTGTTCAGTTTCTTGTTAACTCCCCCTAAATTTATTTTTTCTTTCTTCCAGCATCTTTTTCCTTTCTTTTTTGGTCCTCCCTGTGGCTTGTTCCTTTTTCTTACCCCATTTCTGACATTTTCTCCAGGACACGTTCTCCTACGCTCCCCATCTGCAGGCAGCTTGAAAGGCAGTCACCTACTGTGCCATCCCAGGGAGCTGCTTGGCAGCAGCCTGCTGTGATAAACCTGTATGTACGTGTGTTAGAGGCAGATAGAGAAGAAAGATCCTTTTATCACCCAAACAACAGAAGCATATATTCATCAGTCACAGCTTCCCTCACCCATTTGCACTTGCCATGGACTTTTCTTCTGGTCTGTGGGCCCTCTGGGACTACTTTGGTAACCACAAGGTTGGAAAATACTGTTTCAACCACAAAATGCAGTTCCTCTTTCAGACAACAATTAACTTTTCCCCAGTGCCTGTGAACAGCCTAGAAACATTTAAACAAAACTGGTCTTGGCCTTCTTGTGTAAGCATGCCCACGCTGTCACTCAGATTTTGTCCTTGGTGACTCTTGCCTCCTCTAAACTTTCCCTGCTGAGGGCAGCCTCTTCCAGCTTTGTCTCCCCCCTTGGTGTGACCCAGGTTTTCCAGGTGCAAGTGGTCAGTGCAGCCACACAGCTGCAGATTGCCCACATCATCTGGAGTTGGAGGAACGGTAGAGTTGGTAGAGTTGGTAAGAGCTTACTGGCACCTGGTGGTAGTAAAGGGGTTAAGGGGAGAAAGAATGATGCAGGTAATTACAGATGTCCTGGTTCTGGCCAAGGTCTAATGCTGCAGGAAGGGCTACACAGGAGAGCATTTGCTTTGGAGCCCACTCCATTGAAATGAATACAAATATTCCCACCAGCCTCATAAGTCTGGGACTGTGGGGTGTCTCTTTTCACATAAGTATCTAGAGGCACATCAGGGCTTCAAATTGCTTCTAGAATAGTGCTCTCTCATTTTGTTTTCTTTCTATTCTCATGGGTAAGTATTACTTGTGGGAAGTCACTCTTTCTTTCTCTGATTCCCCATAACTGCTTAGATTAGATTGTAATAAATCACAAGGGATCTGCGGTGTTTCGAACAACTTCAAACTTTGGCATTATAGCTGAGGTCTTGAATGCATTCTCAAGCAAATCCACTCGATACTGGTTTCTGTTGATTCAGCAGTGATGTCGTATCAAACTTCCTTGAGCATTCCGGCAGAGACTTAAGTTTATTAAAAGAAGTCTGGATAGCAGAGCCAAGTTTAGCTGCAGCCAAGTTATTCAGTAAGACAGCAAGTTGAGTAGAAAAGCAGAAGGAAAACTCTCATCTCTGTGCTGATGACTGGTTTGAGAAACTGCAATTTATTGGTCTGCAAATGGTGCCATGTGCAAGGGTCTGTCCTGAGCAGGAACTATCTTCACCCACAGTGACCCAGGTTGTCAACCTCAGCTCATGTATAGAACACACTGGTGTGCTTTATTTGTCTCCACTTGAAAATAACACTGAGCAAGACACATTCTCCTCCAAATAAAGGCCCTACAGACATGAGTGGAAACAGCAGTAAATTTTGCAATGAAATGTTTTCCAGTGGGAAAATAGTAAGTTGTTAATATCTCTCAGAAACACTTTATTTTCCATGAATTTTCAAACAACATGAAGGCAGGCTTTTAAAGTTGCTTGGCAAGCAGCATAGCACCAGTATTACACATGGATTTCCCACAAGTTTCCTGGCTCCTCAGGAACCCACCAATACTTGCACACTTCCCCAGCCCTTCATTGAAAGAGATGGGATAGCTGGGAATTCGAGGCTTTAACACTCCCTGATGAAGTGTTTCCTGGGAGATATGAACTCAGGAAGCCCTTGACAACTGTTGACTCAAACTAGCATGGTCCTTGTCATCTCCACCACTCTCTACAGCTGAATATCTGTACTCAGACCTCTCCACGGTAACAGCAGAGATCACATCACTTCGAAGCAGCAGCTACCCCAGGTCTGTGAAATGTGTCTCACCGAAGGGAAAACAAAAAATGTAGCTATATCTGCCATCACATTTCTGGTGATTTCTGTTTCCTGGGCAATTCTGGAAAGAGTATTTTCATTTATGCATTGGAATAAAACCAAGAACAAGGGCTTCTACAAACAGTAAACCCCAAGTTGCAAGCAGCCCTTTGCACAGGCATGTTCCCTGCCACGCTTGATGCCCCCCTGCATAGCTAGGCGGAGGGCAGGATCTATTCAATCCAGCTGATACACTAGCACTTCTCCAGGGGTGTGGGAGCTATATGGAGAGGGGTAAAGGCAAAATATTTTCAATGACTTTTTATTAGGCATCTAAAACAAACTACCAGGACTAACTCAGCCACATCTTTCTATGAGCTTTGTTTTCCCAGCAGCAGCAAGTCGTGCTGCTCTAGTGGGTTGAAGTATGTTTTAAAGGGCTCTATACCTTTTTGAAATCCCTTGAGAATACCATGCGCTGGTGAGCTTCCCAAGAGCCCTCCTCCTCCCAGGAGAGGTGACCAGTGGCTGCTGCAGGTCCAGAGCACAGCCCCTGTGCAGAGGACCCCCCTTTTGGAGGATTATTGCACAGCCTTAGCCAAAGCACTACAGTGCTGCCTGCCAGGCTCTTGGGCAGTGAATTAGCAATAGCACAAGCCTCAGGCAGGGAAGTTGGGTGAAATTCAATGTTTATTAAGTACAGGCAAAATGACCCCGGGCAGCATAAAATATTATCTTTTTTTTTTTTTATTGACACTTGCAGGAACAGTTAATGCTCGATTTGGATAGAGCTGATGACTCTGCTGTTGCTCACCATTTATCATCTCCAGATTATTGTGGTTGCAAATCGTTTGGCTGATTTCTGTTTTTTCCTGTTCCACAGATGGCAGTGTCCATGAAGCATGACACCCTTGCAGGCATTTCACTTACTGTGAGGCTGGAAGCTCAAGGACCTCTGGGGATAAAATGACCCTCAGTATTAATTGACCTCTATAATCATGAACTGATGTGCTGTGATTTGGACGGTCCTCCCCGATACAAACTCCCTGTGCCTGGGTCTTGGCTTGCAAACTGTGCTGCTTCTAAGAGGAGCCTGTGACCGTGAAGGGTCAGCACACCTTACAGTGTAATTTTATTGCTGTGCTACTTAATGTTCATGCTTCAGCTCCAGTTCAACCTCTTCCAGGGTGGGGCTCTAACGCACTTAAGCTGTAGCTAGACTAAGGCAGCACGGAATAAACCCACCAATGTAATTTTATGCAAAAGGAAACATGCAGAAGCTGCACTTCTGCAGCTGATGTCCTGTTTTTTTTCCGGCTAACAGAGCTGAGCAACTACTGCAGCTGCAAATGAGGATGTTTCCAGTCCCAAGACACACTGAATCAATCAATGTGCTGTTCTCCTCTGCTGTCTTATTAGAAGTTAAAAACTAAGGAAACACAATGTCTTCCCCAAACACTTGCCTCATTTACCTTCCCCTCAGTGTAGCAATAGTCCCCACCACAGACGCGCCCTCATTACGGCAGCTTGGGGGGAAGCGTAGGTCAAATTCTTTTTGCACGATGAGCTATAACTCTGTGATCTCTAATAGGATTATTATGGGGGAAAAGGACAGTACTCAGCCTTGTGATTGCAGAGCAACTTATGATTCATGGATATTAGTGTACTGTCTGGGGACATCCTGGACACTGCTGCCTCCTCCTCCTCCTCCCATTAAGATCTCTTTGTGCAGACACACGGAGTTTGTTCAGCTGTCCCTAACCTCAGTCCCTGACCCTACATGGCCAGCACTGTCCAGCTGCCTGGGGCTGGGCCAAGTCCAGAGCAAGGATGGAGCAGCCCAGTGAATAACAGAAGTGATCGCCATGCACTCTCTGGGTCTGTGCCCTGGGGTTAAATGTCTTTTTAAGTGAATCACAGTACAATTTGCTCTTATCTCCTTCTATCCCTTCAGCTTCTTTTGCCTTCCAGCTCTCCCCAGAAGATTACATCGGTGACAACATGCAAGCTGGCATGTGCTGCAGCGCTGGTGACTCTCAGAGGCAATCCTGGGAACGATTTCTCTTTTCTCCTGCATGCAACTTTGTTGATACTTAGAGGACCCTTGCTATTTTTGAGGCCCCTTTGTGGTTGAAATTGGCTAACAAGTTTGATCATAAGAGTGACCAAACAGGTAGTTCACAAGATCCCATGAAAGTTCCATAAGAAACACGTCTAAAACATACCTAAAATTAGGTGAAGGAGTGGGATGTGTTAGGAAGTGGGGCAGGTTTACAAGACAGAGACAGAGCATGTGCAGAGGCACATACCCCTCTCCCAGGGGCATCCTTCTAGACCACCCTCACAGCCAAATAGCCTATTCCAACCCTCAGTTAAAAGCTTTTTCCACTGTTTATGATGGGCCTGTACTGAAGGATAAAGACCCAGGCACTGCTGAATCATGCATTTGACACCTCCCACTGTCACTAATGCACCATACACCACTTAAGAACGAAGGTTCAGGGTTTCTAGAAATAGAGTGAAATAAAATATCATGTCATCTGCCTGAAGATTCAGCAGCCCACATGTTCTCCCACGCATGCTGCTGCAAAGGTACCATGCCAGTGCTTTGGGCAGTCCTTGGGCTGCTCCTTCAGTAGCAGATTAGATTCAAGCTTCAACTCCAGAGCAGAAGTGTGCTTCAGAGA